>NC_073303.1:376284033-376591533 GCF_027595985.1 Sorex araneus
TGAAAGGAGCGCGGGTTCCTACATGGCTCAAACTCAGATCCGCTCCTGACTCCGGGCCGCTAGTCACAGCGCGTTCCACTGCTCAGCCTGCCTCATCTCTCCGGCTGCCATCACTTTTCTGTGGCCATTGTCCTGTCTTAGGTCCCAGCGCCTGTCTGACTGCCCTGCCCTCCTCGCACCCCCTCTCCTCCAGCCTTCTGCAAAACCAGCCAATGAAAGCAGAGCGCGGCACACTTCCTAGTCCTCTTCATCATTCACAGCACCCAAAGTTGCTTAATTTCACAATCACATCAAGTTTATTTCACATGCTAGAAGGATTTCTGAAAATTCTCAGAAACTTTTTTTTTCTAAGGGGAGGAGATACCTGGAGGTTTCAAGGGTCACTTTTGGCTTTGCCCAGGGGTCACTCCTGGTGGCTGGAGGGAACTGAAGCAGATGCCAGGGACTGAACCCAGGGTCGGTCAGGTGCAAGGCGAGCTCTCTACCTGCTGACCATATCCCCCGCCCCAGAGATTCTCAGCATTTTTTACAGAAATGTTTTCTTGAACCGTTCAGTGTTCCAGAGCACGGCCATACTTCACAAATGTCCGCAGTTGGGATTGCGCTTGCTGGGGTTAGTGAGAAGTGAGTGGAGGTGGGAGAGGGTTGGGGTTGCTGGGGTCATGGGGAGGCTAGTGGGTGTGTCTTAGGCTCTGGAGGTTTTTCACCCTTCCTTTGTTTAAACTCTTTCTCTTTCTCTCTCTCTTTCTTTCTTTCTTTCTTTCTTTTTCTTTCTTTCTTTCTTTCTTTTCTTTCTTTCTTTCTTTCTTCTTTCTTTCTTTCTTTCTTCTTTCTTTCTTTCTTTCTTTCTTTCTTTCTTTCCTTCCTTCCTTCCTTCCTTCCTTCCTTCCTTCCTTCCTTCCTTCCTTCCTTCCTTCTTTCTTTCTTTCTTTCTTTCTTTCTTTCTTTCTTTCTTTCTTTCTTTCTTTCTTTCTTTCTTTCTTTCTTTCATTTTTGGGTTACATCCGGTGATGCTCAGGGGTTACTCCTGGCTCTGTACTCAGGAATTACTCCTGCGGTGCTCGGGGAACCATATGGGAAGCTGGGACTCAAACCCTGGTCAGTCGTGTGCAAGGCAAATGCCCTAACTGCTGTGCTATCACTCCAGCCCCTGAATCCTTTTTTTCTTAAGAGGAGAATTTTGAATAGCAGCTTTCAAAGATCTAAAATAGTTTTATTTATTGCAGTCACTATGACAGACATCATGAATATTATATATCAAGTTCGTATACATTAGTTTTTATATAATCAAGTTCATACCTTTGATCTTCATCAACTATTTTCCTCACCCCCACCTCTGGTGAGTGCCAGTCGAGTCTCTGCATCTCGGAGCTTATGTCTTCGTTTCTGTAAGTTTCTCACTAGATCTGATGATATTTGTCTCTCTCTGACTCATTTCACTTACCTAAATGCCCTCAGGGTCCACCCATGTGACAAGCATCAAGCCTTCTTTCTTTTAAAAAAAATTTATTAGTGAATCACCGTGAGGTACTGTTATAGACTAATAAACTTTCCTGCTTGCGTTTCATTCATACCATGGTCGAGTACCCATCCCTCCACCAGTGCCCGTTCACCACCAATAGTCCCAGCATTCCTCCCACCCCACCCCATCCCCTCCACCCCACCCTGCCTCTGTGGGGCATTCCCTTTTACCCTCTCTTTGTGGGTGTTGTGGTTTGCAGTAGAGATATTAAGTTGCCATCATGTTCAGTCTATAGTCTATTTTCAGCCCTTAGAATCGTTCTTTTTTTAAAAAACTAATTGTTTTCTTAATATGCATATGAATATGTTTATGTGTTACCGGTGCGTATGTATCTATGCTGCATTTTCCTTAATCATGCATCAGTAGACACATATCTTGATTCTGTATCTACTTACAAGTGATATATATTACAATTAATAGATAGCTATTACAATTAATGAGTAGTACAAATAATACTGCAAGAAACCTTGAGGTGCCTAATCTTTTCAAGTTAGTCTTCTCATTTTCTTTAATTAAATGCCAAAAGTGGAATTGTTGGTTTGCAGGACACTTCTATTTTAAACTTTTTAAGGAACATTTACACCATTGTCAAATCGACATTCTCACCAACAATAGACAGAGGCTTTATTTCCTCCAATTTTCCCTCCAACACTGGAGATTTCTTATCTTTTATATCCAAGCATTTTCACAGGTGTGGGTGCGGGGCAATGTGTGGTGCTTGAGATCAAATCTGGAGCCTTCTACTAGCAAATCATATTCTCAACCACTGAGATATCTCTCCAGCATGATTTATGAGTTTCTTATGCATTCTAGATATGAAACGCCCTTTCAGATGTGTTGGTAAATATCTTTTTCCATTTGGTAGCTGCCTTTTAGTGAATAGTTTTCTCTACTATTTCAATGCTATGCAGTTTTGTGCATTTTAAAGTTGTGTTGCCTCTGCTTTCAGACTCTGGTACAAAAAACTTTTTTTTTTTTTTATCAAGATCCATGCCAAAGGGTGGTGGGTGGGAAGGCACAGAATAAAAGAAAAAAAATCAATGCTGAAGAGGTTACTGCCTAGGTTTACTTTTAGGAGTTACACAGGGAGATCTTTTGCATCATCATCCCGTTTATTGTCGATTTTCTCGAGCGGTCTCAGTAATGTCTCTATTCGTCCTAACCCTGAGATTTTAGGAGCCTCTCTTTACTCGTCCTTCCCAACAGTGCCACATTGGAGGCTCTTTCAGGGTCAGGGGAATGAGACCATCATTGTTACTGTATTTGGCATATGAATATGCCACGGGGAGTTTGCCAGGCTCTCCCATGCAGGCAGGAAACTCTCGGTAGCTTGCCTGGTTCTCCAAGAGGGAAAACTAGGCTATAAGATGCTTCTGGGAGCTTGGTTTTATAGTCTCTGGCTGTTGGCTGTTGGTAGGATTAAATGGCGCTGGGGGAAGTCCCTGGGTGTGACCGCCTAGCTACTGGAACATGGGAGATCTGGGTGGAAGAGGGCCAGTCCCGATCCAAGCAGGCTTGGAGATCTCAGACCTGGGTCCCACACACCTGGGTTCTTCTGCCAGTTCCTTCATGTGTGAGGCTCATCCAAATGTGTGGAGAGGGGCCTTGGGCATGGCTGTGGCTGGGTTCTGGAGGTCTTTGGCTGCCGAGGCTCTGCTCAGGGTGGGGAGGGAAACTCAACCCACCCCCTCAGAGGGACCCTGGTGAAAGCAGCCAGGCACGGGGGCAAGAGACTTGGGTTCAATTTCTGGCACTCCTAGGGTTTCCTAAGCACCACCAGGAGTTATCTCTGAGTGTGGAGCCAGCAGTATACCCTGAAGGGAGTTTTTTACCTAGTTTGAGTTAATTTTTGCATATTACATTTTATTCTTTTGTATGTGGCTGTTAGTTTTCCTAGCATCATTTACTAAAGACATGGGTCTTGGTTCCACTTTCATAATTAATTGACTGTATGCATTTGTGTTTAATTATGGGCACTCTGTTCTGTTCATGTACTTAAACTGTTCTTATTCTCATACCATGCTGTTTTGATCACCATAGCTTTGTAAAACAACTTGAAATCAGGAAACAGAATGCCTCCAAATTTGTTCCTTTTATTAAAAAAAAAAAAAACCTATTTGTTCCTTTTAGTTCCACAAGATTTTGGGAATAAAATCTAAAGTGTCTTTTGGTACCTGTGTTAAGACTTTCACAAATGTGTAATTGCTTTGGGAAAAGAAGAGATTTTTATTATTTACTACTTAGATGTACAGCTTTATTTTTTTTCTCTCTCTCTCTGGTTCTCTTTCTCTTCACTGAAACAAGACAGAAGAAAGTTGAGCAGAAACTTGCACTCTTCAGGCCGGTCCTCATTTTTTGTGGTTCTTCTGAGATCCACAAGCAGAGACCACACCTCAAACAGAAGAGTTCCATTCTATTATTTCTGTGGGTTTCTGGCCTACCGCATAGGTAAGTGCACACATACGGCATGAATGCTTCCTTCTCCGAGCTGTTCTCTGTAATTTGTGGCTTAACACATTTAAGTTCACACCGCAAATGGCAGTGCCAGTTAGAAGAGACTTTTGTTTGGTGTCTAGAGAATGAATGTACACCAGAGTGAAGTCCCCGCAATACCCACTGGAATCAGTTAGCCAGATATTTCCTGGCCTCGTTTACTGCCTGCTTGGGTGTTAGATCTTGATTTGATATATATATATATATATATATATATCTGACTCATATATATATATATATATATATATGGTGTGTGTGTGTGTGTGTGTGTGTGTGTTGTGTAATTCCCAGAGGCTGCCACTGCAGCATTCTAATGAAACTTTAGTGAGACAGCTATATGCGGGGCAAAAAGCAACTTGGAAGCATTCAGCGATACATTTCTCATGAGTGATGCGATCATGTCTCCAAGATGATGAGACATTCTCTCAAAGCCTTTTACTTTAACCTGAGGGTTGACCATGTCTGGAAAAAAAAAGCAGCGAGAGGGCAGACTCTGAAATAATCCCAATGAAGGGATGTTCGCAGATGAATAGTGGACCATGTCCGGAACAAGAGGTTAATTGCCGAAACGTAACACATCCTGCGGGAAAATGCGGCTCCGAGGTTTGCTCTCTCAACCTCGGGGTGTTAAAATCCCAGTTCTTGTCATCAGAAATTCTAATTACATGCTCAGTACAAGAGCTTCTTTATCATGAGGAATCTGAAATCCCCTAATTAGCTGGGATTTAAAAAGCAAACAGAAAATTGAAATGCCAAAGGTCAGTGCAAATAAAAGCAGGAGCAAGCGGGGGCGGGGGCACTGAAGCCGGTGACAGAGAGTGTCCTGAGAAAGCTAATTAGCAAGGTCCAGTCTTAAAGCGGGCAGAGATGGTAAATAATTAGAATGAATAGTGCTTTGTGGCTGTGATGGGTTAAAATGCATGACTGAGTGTCAGCAAATACTTTCAATAATTCACCTGAAAGGCTTCCATTACAAGGAAGTCACAGAGCTGGATCACGGTGTGTTTTTATTGGTAAGCACAACTATCGCTCTTAATTAGACTTTTTTAATCTTAATTTTTAATACTGGGCTTTCCAATATGGAATGGCTGATTCTTTGTTGTGGTCTAAAATTCTGTTGATCTTCAGTGATCCGTTTTCTAAGCCGTCTAGCCCGTCCCAGCCTTCCCTACTTCTATTCTTCTCTTCCCAGAGTCTGCATCTGCCCAGCCTCCGTCCTGAGTAGGGACTCAAACTTGCCCTACTTTAGGAGGTGGTTTAAGAATGGAAACAGGACGTCTCCAAATGTAGCTTCCTAAGGAGATTCACATTTAAATTCATGCTGATTCCCTGAGTTTTTTGAGTTACTTCTCATTTAAATTAAAGAGTTTTTTCTTTTTAAAAAAAATTTCCTATCGATGGGCTGGAGCGATAGCACAGTGGTTGGGCTTTCGCCTTTCACGTGGGCAACCCGTGTTCGATTCCTCCGCCCCTCTCCGAGTGCCCGGCAAGCTACTGAGAGTATGGAGCCCGCATGCCAGAGCCTGGCAAGCTACCCGTGCGAATTGGATATGCCAAACACAGTAACAATAAGTCTCTCAATGAGAGACATTACTGGTGCCCGCCTGAACAAATCGATGAGCAACAGGGTGACAGTGACAGTGACAGTTCCTATTGATTGTGGTTCTGTCATTTAAAATACTATGGATTATGATTTTCCATTTACACAGTTCCAATACCACACGCAATAACAGTGTATCTACCTCCTTCCTCCAGGACCCCAGTGTTCCTCTCTTACACCCCCACAGACCTCCCATCAACCAGCTCAGTTGTGTACATCAGTTTCCCTATTGTGTTGCCTTTGGCCCGTAGTTGCGACCTTGCTGTGGAGCTTTAGGTCCCGTATATGAGCGAGGACCTTCTGGATCTACCCTTTCCTTCTGACTTCACTCCACACCACATTCCTCTCAACACCATCCACCCATGTGGCACGATTGTTATTTTGAGGGCGAGGTTTTGGGGGTCCACTACAGTGCCCCACACCTCCTTATGTTCCCTCACTGTTACACCCCTAGCGTGTCCTAGCCAAAGTTCCTTTGAGAATCTCCCCGAAAAGTCCCTGGGAGGTTTCTGGAATTATCTTTGCGTAAGCGTCAGAGTCCTCCCTGCATCCCTGCCCTGCGCCTCTGCTTCTGTCCGCTGTCCGCTGCCGTTGTCTGTTGTGACTGCTGTTGTCCATCCCGGCTCTGTTCCCATCACCTTCTCCCCGCTCCTCAGGCTTGCAGCATCCGTGTTGCCCAAAGCAGCTGAGTCCTCTCTGCCCCAAGCCCTCTCACCCCCCTACTCCAGGGTCCCAGTCTCTCTCCCCCTGGCAGCGCTCCTGCGCCGTGCGCTCCCGGCGTGGGTCTTGGCACCGCGCCCTGCTGCCCGGAGCAGCGTTGCCACCGGCATCCTCGCGACGTCTCTCGCTCTCTCCTGTTCGCCGCCTCCGTGGTCCCACCGTGCGCGCGGTATCAAACGGTCACACGCCTCCCACTCCTATTCCTAACCTGGTTCTTTCTAAAAATAGACAGGAAAGCGGCGGGGCCCGCAGACGCGGTGGCAAGGAGCCAACCCCGGGCCTGGCGCATGCAGGGTCTGTGCCCTGCCGCTTGACCTGCTGTGGGGTCCAGCCTGCTTCCTTCTGCACCACTGCCAGCTGTACTTTCACCCGCGCGCTGCACACACGCATATTGCGCATGCACTTGGGTTTGCATGCTTTCTGCACATGTGCCACAGCTGGAGTACTTTGCAGCAGATCTAGAGTAGGTGCGTGACCATTTCTTACTGAAGTGTGTGAGTGAATGAATGCTGTGAATTTGCTTCTTCCTTCTGCATTGCGCAGTTTTCCTCTGTCCAGGATCTGGCTTCGGAGTTTTCTCTGTATAGGAGAATGCAGGGCTCGCTTGCAGCTGGAACGTCCTTCCTTCTTCAGCCTGATTTCTGGCAGATGAAGTCCAAGAGCCTGCATTTTTTTTTGCGAGTGGAAGCCAGAAAAGCAGAGTCCCAGGGCTGTGAACCACCCAAAACATTTCCGGGAGAAAGTCCAGCGTGGGTGAGGACAACAGCTGCTTCATCTGAATTTATCATAAAGCGGATGTGTTTCCACAGTCTACTTAGGTCCTCAAGAGTTCTCAAGTTCATGAATGCTACTGAAGTGCTGTGGATTGAGGACTGAGTGATATTGAATAAAGCAGGGAGGGTGCATAGGGTCTCCTGAGCACTAGCATGAGACCTCAAAATAAAAAAATATATATTGAATAATTCATAATTATTATGGAGAGTGAGATAATAGTGGGTAGATATTGTAAAAGGAAATCAGAAGCTAGAGCATGCCAGCACGTACATATCAAAAATAACTTTGTATAAGGATAGCAAAGTGTATTAGTTAGTCATTAGCTTTTAGTTGTTAATACAGAAAAGTGAAGCAAATAGGATGAACAGAGATTACTCAAGTTTTGGAATCTGACTCTTTGAATCAGTGGGATAAGCAGCGATTAGTCATGTAATTTAAATAGCTGAAAACGTCTTTAGCACTAGCAGCTCTGGTGCTTGAAATTGGAAAGCCTTAATTTTTACTCACTGGTTTCTACAAGGTATTTCAATGACGATGAAGTTGATATTGATAATAAAGATGAGTCTTTCTGGAGGTGGGTGGGGGTCCCTCTTCCAAGGGGGCACTGGAACGCTGCAGGGGGTATGGCATCTGCCAGTGTGGTTGGGAGATGCTTTCTGTTTGCTTCAAGAAGGTAGATGTCCACGGGACAGAGTTATCGTTTTTCTGAGAAGAAATGGATAGGCCAAATATGTTTGTGAACCTCGGATGTAGACAATCATAGCAAATGTCAACATTAAGTCAATGTTTGTACATATGTAGTCAGTAAAAGCAAAATGAAAATAAAATCATTTTTATGGGAGTGAATATTAAATGACTTTTCCCACTGCTAGCTCAGTTACTTGGTTCCATTGCTCTTGTATATTCTGATGGTTTGGAAAACTTCCAATGTTTTCACTTCTGAAATGACTTCAGGTTGGGTGAGGGGATGTATTTCCTGGCCTCTGTTAGGGGTACTTATTTATTCATATATATTGTCATTTAATTTCTAAGTAACACTATTATGTCCAGAGCATATCATGATTATTATGATAACACAGTACTATAATGCTATTTAAACCTATGACCACCAGACTTAAATCCTTGTGGTCAAGGGTTTGCCACTTTATTTCTGAATGTGCCAAGTCTGACATGGTGTTTTGACAGCAATAAATATTGAGTGTTGAATATCAGCTCAATTATAGTGGGCAGTAGGTAGTCTGTTTTGCTATGAAGGTGAATAATAGAATAATATTGAACACATTTACATTTACTTGTAAATGTAAAAGATAAAAGGTTTTCCTCTTATTCACTGCAGTTCTCTTTGTGGGCACACAGAAAGCCTATTTTTGGACCTGAGGGTGGCCCTGTGGCTTTTATTTTTCCACATTCCTTTTACTTTATTAAATGCTACACAAAAATATTCTCTCAAAAATACATAAAAAGCCCTCTGTAGAGATTTGACAAAGTATTCTCATGCACCTGATTTTTCTTTTCAAGAACTAGCATACTATGAGAAGATTTTCTTCCCTATTTGAACTTTAAGTACAAATAGGAAATGAATATGTGAGGATTGTAATAGGCATATTTTTTGTGTGTAAATTTATATCTGAGTCCTATTTTTATAGTTCATTTTGAATGTTTATCTTTTAATTGGCATATTTAGACCACTCCCATTTTTGATGATTTAAATGATAAGTCTCTTGCCCGCATGCCTGGTTGTCTTCCCCGGGGCCCGTCGGAGGGGATGGGCTCCAGCTTTCCTCCCGCCCCATGCAGAGCTCCCCGTGGCCGAAGACCACAGGAACCTAGCCACAGCCATGCTCAAGGGCCCTCTCCACACGTTTGGACAGACCTCATGCATGAAGATACTGGCAGAGGAACCCAGGTGTATGTAATCCCATCAACGGTCAACATCCAGAGACTTAAAAGCAAGCTCGCAGAAGTGATATCTCATAACCTACTTCTCCCTGTGGGAGAAACTAGCAAGCTACTGAGAGTTTCCTGCAAGATTCCCATGGTGTATCTATATGCCAAAGCCAGTAACCAGCTGAATCTCATTCCCCTGACCCTGAAAGAGCCTCCAATGTGGCATCGTTGGGAAGGCCGAGTGGTGAGAGGCTTCTAAAATCTCAGGGATAGGACAAATGGAGAGGTTACTGAGCCTGCTCGAGAAATCGACAATCAACGGGATTTCGTGATCGTGATTGAAATGATGATTTAAGATCTACCATATGTGTATTCATTTTTTCTCAGTTGTCTACTGCTTCAGCCTCAGATTTACTTTAGTAGAAAGAGAAAAATGTTCTGCCTTACTGTTGTTCTTTTTATTTTCAGAGGCTGGGAAATTTGACATAAATCTTCCTAATTCTTGATGAATGTGCGTTAGGAGTTATAGCTAACTCACGTTCAGATTCTTAACCTACAAAACTACAAACCATGGGAATGGAAGCTGACTCATGGTTTAATTTGTAGATATCGTGTCAGGGAAAGCTAACACAGATTTGCGTCCTGGAAATAAGGTGCTGCTATAGAAACACCTAAATGATTAGAAGGCTGGCTTTCAGGCTGGACAGTGGACAGAGATGAAAGGATTTGAGGATACTCTGTGACCTGCCAACTGCTAAGCTGATAAAATCTCACAGATATGAATCCTCTCCTGAGGAGGGGCCCCTGAGAGAACCTTGGGTTTTGTCTGACCCACTGCAACGGTGAGAAAATGAATATTTATTATTCAATTATATTCAGTTGCTCAGTATTAGCTTAGTCTGTTATAGGAGCAAGAAGAAAGTAACGCCTACTCCTTTAGTGAACAGGTCAAGCTCATTATTATTCCAAGGAGAGACAGGGTGCAGGTGAGATTAGCCTGTCGTTTCCATGCTTTGGTTCGCCTCATCATTCAGGACAGAATGCCTTAGCCTTCAGTAGGCTCTTGGGCAAATCTTCCAACAGGTGCGATGCCTTGTGTTGATGGACTTCTCTCCTCCAAACTCGTTAGACTCTCCATGTTCTCATTTACCCAGGAAAGCTGATTTGATAGAATTTGGTTCAGTTATAACATCATGGAGGCGGAAGTGTGCAGTGCTGGGTCACTGACTCTGTTCAGTACTTCCTGTCTATAACTGAATCTGATTGCCTTCTGTAAACTGAATGGGTGGGGGAGAGCAGAAGTGGAAGTGACCTTATCATCATATCAAGAGGAAATCTTACGTCCTATCTCGAAAACTCTGAGCTCAGTGTCTTAGAGGGTCTATCCCCCCAGGGGAAAATAGATTGTGTCCACGAATGCACAATGGTTCTGCTGAACTGAGAGTTGAAACAACTCCCTGTCAAACATTGGGTTGACTCAATGGACAGAAAAAGAGGCCACTCCAGTGCCTAATGAGATGGACCTTCGTTATTGAGAGGCATTAAGTGGTTGCTGAACTGGAGGGGAGTGAAGAGAAGTATTCAAACCCCTGATCTCAATAAAGGTCTTCAACCCCCTGAACGAAAGGTCTAGCTCAGGAAATAGATTTGTAAGTTTTCCTGGAGCATATGGCTTACGGTTCAGATTTGAACAGTTAAGAGCATTTTGGTGTACAGTTTTGGCCCTTGGTGCTGCATCAGGATGGAGTCTAGTTCCCTGAGAATCGCAGCCTTGTTTTGGGTGGATTTAAGGACCACGCTCTGCAGGCCCCGGAAGCTTCTGTATCAGTAGTGATAAGAAACTCTGTGGGTGGAAGAATCTCCGAGGGAGCCATGCTCCTTGCTCCAAAGCTTGCTGCCACTTGACTGTAGTTTCCCTGGAACCTGGAGCGTTTAGTGTTTTCCCACAATTTCCCCCAGTAGAGTAGATGGAAAGGATATTTTTGATGTGTTCACAATCATCCCAAAGCTGCACACACATTCAACATTAAGGGTGGGCGGGGTATCAACTCCTGTAGCCAGGGGGGGCATCACTTCCTGTAGTCAAAGGGGGTGTCACCTCCTATAGTCAAGGAGAGTATCCCTACTGTGGTCAAGAGGTCATCACTTTCTGTAGTCAAGGGGGAGCATCACCTTCTGTAGTTAAGGGGGCTTCACCTGTAGTCAAGGGGACATCACCACCTATTGTCAGGGGGATCATCTCCTATAGTCAAGGGGGCATCACCTCTGTCCTCTGTCCTTGAGCCACATTAACGGTGTCAGCTGCCACTGTGAGGCGAGGCCAGAGATGGATTCAAGGCTGTGCTGCTTCTCAGTCCCCCAGCTGGTCTGATTCCTTACTGGAGGGGAAGGTCTCTGGATCCACCCGCTTTGCTCCTCAAAGTGATTTTTATCAAGTTCACCCCATTTCTCTCCAGCCAGTCTCCATTAGTGCCACCAGGTCTATTCTTAGAGATTTCACTTCACATTCAACTTTCTTTTCCTAATATTGACTTTTAACAGTTACGTTTTTGGCATTTTAATTCCACTCTATATTTTTGATGAATCAATGCAGTTTTATCCTGGTAAGTAAATGCAGAAACTCGCGAAAGATAAAGGAGAAATCTAACCATTTTCACATTACAATGCACAGAACCGCGACTCTTAAAGAATAAAGACTCAATACCCGTGACTGATAGTTGAAACAGACTGCAACCCACTGCTCTTATAGCAGTCAAAACATTTTTAATATGCCACTAGCTTTTGCCAAGAATGCAGTTATATAGTAAAATGCCATTGATCATGGGTGCTAATTAGGTGTTAAAAACTTAGGTTAAAAATTAAATGTTAAAAAATTTAAAAGCACAATAGTGATTTTCACAGGTCCTATGGCCTAAACTGTAGCCTAATGTTCCTCCTGTGAATGTTTTAGTGGAAAGATAATTTGCTGATGAGATGGCTTTCCAACACATGAGTCGTTGAGAGCTTTACTTTCTACAAGTGAGTATTTATAAGGATCAATGAACAAATCGGTACTAAGTCAAAGTATGTTTTTGGCCTAAAACCTTTTCATAGCTGTTGTTTTTTTTTGGAGATGCGGTGAGATATACAACTGAATGAATGTTTTGTGTCCTGGGTGTAGATACCCAGATGTGGAATTGCTAAATCATGTGGCTGTTATATTTTTATTTTCCCGAAAAAAATCTCCACACTGTTTTCTATAGGGGTTGAACCAGACAATATTCCCACTATCAGTTTTTCACAACATCTCTGGCAACACAGGGATTGTACCCATTTTTTGGTTTTTTTTTGGATACATGCTGTTCTTGATGTGAGACAGTATGTCATCATTGTCATCTTGATTTGGAGTTTATAGATAATAAGTGATGATGAGCAATTTTTTTCATGTACCTATTGACCATCCATCTTCTTCACAGAAGTGTCTGTTTATTTTCTCCCTCCATTTTATTATTGGTCAAGACCCTGAATGAATGGTTTGAAGCTCTTCGTGTTCCTGGAGTGAGCAGATGCCATTGGGCTACTTTAGCATGTGACAGGGACAAATGGGACGTTACTGGCACCCACTTGAGAAAATCAATGAGCAACGTAATGAAAAGTGATACAAATGATTTTATTATAGAGTTTTGGGAAATTCTTGTTCATTGATATTAGTGAGTACTTTTTATGCTTTGGATACTGAACTTTTATCTGGTGTGTTTAGTGAAAATATTTTCTCTCATTCAGTTGGCTATCTTTCATTGTAGAAACCATTTAATTTGATGTAGTTATAGTAGTTTATTTTTTAATTCTGTTGTCTTTGTCATTGAAATCATATCATTAAAAATACCTTTGAAGTCCAAATCTTGAAATGTATTTTCCTCAGCGTACTCTAGAAAGTTTGGTTTGTTCTCAAGGTCTTTGATCCATGTTGAATTGGCTTTTGGATAAATAGTGAGAAGTGGGTCCAGTTTAACTTGTTTTTAACATGCGATTATCAAATTTCCCCACCATCACTTACTGAAAAGGCTATCTTTACTCCAATTCATGTATCAGCCCTTCTGCTGAAAAGTAGTTAACCATAAATCTGTGGATTTCACTTTGGGTAACTGATTCCAGCCCAATGGTGAGGAAGTTTATCCTTATTCTAATGTCACAATGTTTTGATTACTATGGTTTTATCATACAGTTTCAAGTTAGTTAGTTAGATACCTCCTGGCTCCTTATTTTTCAGTGTGGCTTTGGCTATTCCATGTAAGCACTGTGATTTTCGTATGAGTGATTACCCACTTGGGAAGCTCAGTAACTCAGCTGAGTTTGGGACAGCCAACTCCTCTCAGCTCTCAGGCTGACTGGTGACCCTCAGAAACCAGTGGTGACACTTGACAAACATTCTCCTTTAGGTTATGCACTAGTCCAGGCTTGTCCAAGAATTGCCATATAGCCAGGAATTCCCATTTTTATAACCAACTACTGAGGGGAAAAATCAATATTGACTCAAATACACACGGATGTGGCTGGTGCTACTTTCTTCTGCATTTGAAAATGAGGTTCCTGAGCAAAGCCAGAGTGTAGTGAGAGGCAAAGTGACAGACGACTCCCACCTCCTACTTAGCGTGGATGAACACAAGGGGAAAATGTTGTGCATTGAGTTTATGTTGCTGTTTACTTAGCTATTTAATGTGACTCATCATGTCTAAGGGAGAAATTCATTTCAGTTTTCAAGACACATTGAGTTCTTTTATGTTTACATGATGCCAGATTATCTAAGCAAAGCTCTAAAATTTAATGGAAAAATCAGAATTTCAGCATGTTTATGAATACTCATGTCCTCAACCTCTCATGAGGACCATATTTAAATAGCTTGCTGATTCTTTATCTTGTTATCTGGAGGCACTAATATTATATAGCAACATAAAGTTGAATGTGTCTCAGAAATTATAGAAATAATAGCTCTGAAATAAAGCATTCATGAGACTTGTATTTTGGTAAATTATGCTAACATAAAAACAGTCACAGAGATATGTAAATCATTAATTAAATTTTTCATAGTTCATCATAACTCTTCAGAAATGAAGTAGTTCTTCCATCTATCCTCTGTTCCCTGACTACTTATTTGGAGATAAGGCCCTATAAATCAGTGAAGTTGAATTATAGTAAAAAATGTAAAAGTTTATTTAAATATGAATAATCAGATCTAACTATGGCAAATAGGAGTAAAAATATATGTATGACTTTTTTTTTTTGCTCTTTGGGTCACACCTGGTGATGCTCAGGGGTTGCTCCTGGCTCATGCACTCAGGTATTACTCCTGGTGGTGCTCGGGGAGCCATATGGAATGCTGGGAATTGAACCCGGGTCTGCTGTGTGCAAGGCAAACACCCTATCCACTGTACTATTGCTCTAGCCCCATCTATGACATTTCTGAAGCTAAGGGTTTGTAATTTTTATGACAGTTTCTTATCTCAAATGAAGTTAATAAATATGATATGGTTGGAGAGATAGTGCAGTGGGTAAGTTGACTGTTTTAACATGAGGCCAACCTGGGTTCGATCCCAATACAACATATTGTCCCCTGAGCACCACCAGGAGTGATCCCAGAGCACAGAGGCAGGAATAAACTGGTTGCATCGCCAATGTGGCCTGAAAATTAAATTAAATCAGGAAATTAAAAATATGAAATGAAAGATTTTTTTTTTCTTTTTGGGTCACACCCGGCGATGCACAGGGGTTACTCCTGGCTTTGGACTCAGGAATTACTCCTGGCAGTGCTCAGGGGACCATATGGGATGCTGGGAATGGAACCCAGGTTGGCCGCATGCAAGGCAGATGCCCTACCCGCTGTGCTATCACTCCAGCCCTGAAAGATGGTTTTTAAAAATAGAATGTTTCCAACAGTGGTTCACTGTTGAAAGCTTACCACAAGTAGAGGGAGGTAGTTAGGATAGTGAAGGACCACTGCAAGAATAATAGTTGGAAATGACCATTCTGGACAAGCATTGATGCTAAGAGTAAGTTAAGGGGTATACATCATAACCTGTCAGTAGCTGTATTGCAAATCAAATGCCCAAAAGGAGGGATGGAGGGAAAAAGGGAGGGAGGGAGAGAAGGAAGGAGGGAGAGAGAGAAAAGAGAGAGGAGATGTAGAGAGAAGAGAGAGAGAGAAGAGAGGGAGAGAGAGGAGAGAGAGAGGGAGAAAGAGAGAGGAAAAAACTGTTGCGGGGATGAGGTGTGGGGTGGTAGGAGGGAAACTAGGGACATTAAAGGTGGGAAATGTACACTGGTGAGGGACAGGTGTTAGAACAATTGTATGGCAAACACAATCATGAACAAGTTTGTAACTGTGTATCACATGATGATTCAATATTTTTTAGAATAAAAAATAAAAGTAATGACCATAAATCATGGTTTGATATATAGTGCAATTGGTATTTTTCTCTCTAGAGACCTTATTATTTTTATTGATATTACTTATTATGTACTTATTTACAGGACTGAGGGGTGCTCAGGACTTACTCCTAGCTCTCTGCTTGGGAATTGCTCCCCTGGGGTTTTGGGGAACTGTATGTGTGGACCTAGGGATTGGACCTGGGTCAGCCGTGTGCAAGGCAAGTGCTCTACCTGCTATACTTTCTCTCCTGCCCAGATCTTATTCATGACAGCAATTTGGCATTGCAACTTTTAGTCAAACTTTGAATGCATTTACACACAACCGGTAGGCTCCATTCCTATTCCCATACTTTGTATATATTATTTTAAAATATGGCCATTAGCCTCTTAAAATAATTGTTCCTTGAATGAATAGTTTTAAAATCTTCCTTCCTCAGGCCAGGGTGATATTGGTGCGTGCTCTGCCGAGATGCGACTCGAGTGGCCACATGTTTATTTGTGCAGCCACTCTGCTGCTGATGACCACGATCAGGAGGCCAGCTAGACTACTTTTGGTACCAGCAACTTCTTCCAGCAATGTCTCTAGACTGTGAACTAAGCCAGAGCCCCATGCTGCCCCAGGAAGGGAAATGATGCAATTTCTAACATGAATCTCACTGGACTTAATTACTAAATTACTAAAATACAGAACTCCCAAACTGCGCGGCTGCAATATGAAGAGACTTTATATCTCTTCATTCTCAGCAATGGAAAACTAACTATCAAATGCTTCCTTGTCAGCAGGGCTGTTTTTTGGGGGGAAACGCCAACAACAATAGTGAATTTTGTGTTGAAATATGGAACGTAATCAAGGTAAAGAGAAAATGAAGTGAAATTTATCAGCTACGCAGGCGGGGGTGGGGGGATGGGGGGTGGGAGGTATACTGGCTTTTTTGGTGGTGGAATATGGGCATTGGTGAAGTGACGGGTGTTCGAGCATTGTATAACCGAGACACAAGCCTGGAAACTTTGTAACTTTCCACATGGTGATTTAATAAAAAAAAAAGAAAAAAAAAGAAAATAAATAAATAAAATAAAATAAAATAAAATCTTCCTTCTAAAATATGTAAGTTTTTTTTTCTATTCAGACTTGACTGTCATATGCCCTCTCCTAAAGTGTAAAGGTTATGCTTATTTCAGGGTTCTTGCATATAGAAAACTCATAAAGTTTTAAGAGCAGCAGGTATTAGCAGGATCACGTTACCATGGCAACCCACATCCATGGCCATTTTCTCTGAATATTTAACCTAAAAGACTTAATGATTAGGCCAGTGAATTGAAATGCAGAAATAAAGCCTGAAATACTCATAAAGAATCCCGAAAGTTAAGGAGTAGTTGCAAATGCATTTGTTGTCTCTCTTGGAACTCAAATTGCTTGACATTCAATTAAAAGTCATTTTGACAAATGCTGAAAAAGCACCTACCTTGCATTAAGTTATGTATTAGGGGTTGGGTGAAGGAACCAATTAAGATTCTTAAAAGCACCCAATCCAGGGTAGAACCAGCTCCTCACCCCAGCTGTCTCATCTGAGACAGGATGGGATGGCTGTCAGCTCTGCACTGTGGAATCAGACACACGGGGTGGCTAAAGCAGCTCTCCAGAGAGAACGCAGCGAGCAATTCTTAGAATAAATCCAATAAAATCCAGCTGCCTACTGGGAACGAGCCAGTTTACTGGATGTGAGGTGAAGGCGTGGGATAGTTGGCAACAGGAAGTTAGATTATAAGCATGGAATTTTGCTCACAGTTGGGTCTGTTACGCGCCTTACTGAGAAGGTCGAAGCTTCTGGTGTTGGGCGCCTGGCCGGGTGGGTGAGGTCGTGAAAGGGAGTCAGGGCTGTGAGGGAAGGTTTGCTTTCTGACTTGGAGGTTGCCAGACACATTTCTCTCCCCGTTTCCTTAGGACAGCTAGTGCTGTGAGGTCAGCACCGACCCCACACCTGGCCCTTAGTTACCTACCTCCTCAACCTCTGCCTTGCAGTGCCACCTTCGGGCGTGGGTCCTTCAATTTAGCAGAACATGATTCAGTCCTTGGCAATATGGGAAGGAATCACATAATAGAGAGTTTTCAGGAAGATGACTAACCTTTTCCTGGTACTGATTGTCAAGGGCATGACTTCCCATTGGATATTAAAATGTGGCATGTAAGAATCTGACATGTGAAGGGGCCAGGGCGTACAGCAGGTAAGGTGTTTGCCTTGTGCAGAGTTGAATCAGGTTCAATTGCCAGTAGACTGTATGATCCTCCGAGCCTCCCAGGAGTGATCCTTGAGCACAGAGCCCGGTAGTAAGCCCTGAACACTGCCACGTGTGGCCCAAACTGCCCCCACCTCAAAAAAAAAAAAAAAAGAGAAGAATCTGCCATTTGTGGGCTTATGTAATTAGATATTGTTGGGAAAGTACTGACTTGGAGCATAAGTTCATATCAGTGGAAGGTTGCACTTACTTTCCTAAAACATACATATGGAATTGGTCATAACTTGCAGGTCTAAGTAGGTCCCCAGCAAAACTCAGTGTTAGGAAATTCGCAGATCTCTGGGCAGGCCGTGTCCAGCCGCTTCTCCTGCCCCTGTGTCCCTCCCAGGCTAGAAGCCCAGTGTGGCTTCTCCTGAACTTTTTGTTTTGTTTTGGGGCTGTGCCTGGCAGTGCTTAGGGTTTACTCCTAGCTCTGTGCTCAGGGCTCACTCCTGGAGGTTTCAGGTAGGTCCACAGGTAGGTCCACACAAAGCAAGCACCTGATCCCCCTGTGCCCTCACGACCACCTTGGCTCAGGCAGGGCCGCACTGGGAGAGATGCTCTGCAGCTGGGCCAGTTTATTTCTCATCATCATCATCATCATCATCATCATCATCATCATCATCATTGTAATCATCATCATCATCATCCTCGTCATCATCATCATCATTGTCATCACTGTCATCATCATCATCATCATCATCATCATCATCATCGTCGTCGTCACTGCCATCATCATCATCATCATCATCATCATCATCATCATCATCATCATCATCGTCATCATTGGATTTCTTTTAGTTTACAATTTAACCTAGATCTAGGATAGTTTACTCTTCGTCCAAGCTTTAAAAGTGGCCTCTGGATATTTAATGCTTCCTGGATGAGGAAGAGAAGTCGGGCCTGGGGCTGGAGCTGCGTCCTGCAGAGCCCCCACCCTCCTGCTCCTGACTCTGCTTTCCTCGCTCCCCCAAGGTCTCCCTGAGATGTATCTCCTGGGAGAACCAGCTGGGACTCAGGGGCCAATGCTGCGTTTCACCAGGAGAGAACCTTGAGGGTCGTGAGTTTGCTCTCAGAACTCGAGAAAGGGCCAGGCCACATTTTCCTTGTCTGTCTCAGGACTCAGCTGGGTCAGGGGCGTGGCCGGAGGTAGGAGCTGCACTGCCTCGTGGCCCAGATAGACGAGTTGCTCCAGTCCCACTTGTGGGTGTTGACAAGGAGGTTGATGAGGGGCCGATGCTCACACCCCAGGGCCACGCTGCCCTCAAAGCGCCGGAGAAATCCGTGCAAGGGACTTCCACAGGGGAGGCATTCTCTTGGGGGGGAGATAGTGCTCATTTCCTGCTTGGCTTTGAATGAACATTTGGTCTTTGCAGAAGAATCCTTTTACTGTTGCCTGTCCCCCTCATCTACCCCACATCTGGGGTCACGGCCGTCAGCTCGGGCTGGGCTCTTGAGGCACTCTTTAAGCTGCCTGCTTCTTGCTGGAGTCATGCTTAGAGAAGTCTGGAAGAAACTCAACGGAGTATTTTTGGATAGCTGGTTTTATTCTCTGGCAATGCACCAAAGTAACAAATCCCAAGACTTATTGCAAATTCTACCTGGTGCCTGACAATATCAAAATCAGGGATAATCAAAGTCTGACTCAGGCATGAAACTACCTTCCACTATTTTTACCCACATCAGAAATGGCAGGCCATCACAGCTAATATCCTAAGTGTTTCCTTTTTGTCAGGTTGGCTCCGGAGATGAAGTAAAACCTCACTCAGGAGACTGACACCGGCTGTCAGCCTCTCCTCTGAGTCAGTCTGTCAGCCCCCGTGTCTGTCCATCACGGCGGGCCCAGTGCTGCCTTGGCAGAGCTTGCCTTTGGACTTCTTCATGCAAACACATTTCAAATGGGGGCTCCTAATTTTCCAAGGGTCAACATTAGCTGTCCCGGAGAGGAAAATGACTCATCAAAATCGTCGGATATAGATTTTATTGACATCTCTGTCTGACATCAGCATTTACTGGAGCACAGGGAAGAATTGCACACTGCCCAACGTGGAGCTCGACTGAACAAAAGTCAAAGTGTGGGAAAAGGAAGAACGTTAGAGCCCATTCCACGATGCCCTTTCTGGGGGTGCTTGAAACTCACTGCCAGGCGGGTTTGCATCCAGCTAGCCTTGCTTCTTCTGCCTCGTCGGGGTCTGAGGTCGTGACGGGGCCTGGTCATCACGGCTCAGGAGCAGATGGCCGCTAGTGTGACCCCCACTCACAGGCGCTCTGCTGCCTGTGCTTAGCACGTTCTCCTAGGAAGACACTGGTGAAGGAAAGAGCTATTCCATTTGGGGGGACTCTTCATTGCCGGAACTCACAGAAGAGTTTGCAGAAGCCATCAGACGCCTAGGTGCCACCTCAGTGCCTAGGTCACGTCCTAAGGGCCACCCCACAGCAGGTGGTGACACAGAGGGGTTTCCTGCTCCCATCTGAGTTGGCCAGCCGGGACTCTGGGTCCCTGGACTGGCAGGTGCCCTCCGTCTCCAGCTAGAAGGCGCAACTCTGCTTTGGGCCTTCGCACACTGGGTTTCCTGGGAGAGCTGCCACCTTGCGGGGTGCTGAGCTGGGGGCCGTCTTCTTGGGTCAGAACTGCACACACAAGTAAGGCCGGGTTTTGCCACCCGGGACGTCAAGACAGGCTGCAGGGAGGGGTCTCCAAGGCTGTAGCAGCTCTGCCCGGATGGAATGGACCAGAACTTCCTTCACTCTCCTGCCCTCTCTGCCTGCAGTCCTGCTTCCGGGTGCTGGGGGAAGGAAGCTTGTGCGGGCCAGTCCGTGGCTTGACCCACGACTGCCTCTCCTGCCGGCCACTGGCCCTCCTGCCAGTTTTCACTCTGTGCTTCATCCATTTCCATCCATGCTGCCTTGGGCTCCCCAAAGTTCATCCTGAAAGCAAATTCTCTTGCTGCTTCCGCCACAGAAAGACTGTTGTCACCTGACTTCCAGTAAAGGGGCTGTTCCTGGACGCTTCTGCCTACGCCCCGCCAGCAGGATTGGGTCCCCTCTGGGCTGTGCTCAGTTTCCCTGAGTGAGGGAGTGTCTCCTGCTGAGACCGCTGGGAAGGACTTAGTGAGATGCTGGAATGGTACCGGCGAGGCAGGGCCCATTCCTCCCCTCCCCGCTCTCCTCAGCCACGCCATCTCCGGATTTCCACTTTTGGAAACATGATTTATGCGTAAATACCCTCTATCTCTCTCAGTCCTTCATAATTAGCCATCTTTTGTTAACTGTTCCAACTAATCCATCTGAAAATACATGACTCAATTATGTTTCACTTTCCAGCTTTGAAATGAGCATTGGGTTCTTTCAAAATTGAAAAATCTCCTTTTTTTTTCAGTAGAAGTAAACATAAACCTGCCCACTACACTTAAAATTATAAAATGTACCACACAGAAAGCAAGAGGACCGAAGATACAAATCTGGGATTTAAAACCTATTTGTACTTGGTAGAGTAGCAAACGTTTTCAAAGAAACCTGGGAGAAAGCTCTGGATGTTCTGGTATCTCTTAGAGACCAGCCAGGAAGCAGGTACTTTTGCTGTCTTAAATTATAATGGATAACAAAATGCTAAAATGTTAAATGTTTATTGGGACACACCAAGCAGTGCTCAGAACTGACTCCTGACTCTGTGCTCGGGGCTCATTCCTGGCAGGACACAGGGCATCCTATGTGATGCCGGGGATCAAACCTGGGTCTGCTGCACTGTAATATTTCTCGGGTCCTGGAAGATATTTTAATTTTGATCTTGTGTTATCTAAATTAACCAAGTATTAGAAGAGGTTTTGAGTGTTCTTCAGTTGCCGTGATTTGCTTTTGGAAAGAAGTCTTTCTTGCCATAGGTGAAGTTTTATGAGTTTATTAGAAACAGACAAGATCTGTGTTAATGATCAAGTTTCTCTACAAATAAATTCAGAGTTGGCAGAACTCTTCAATTTTTGTTCCCTTAATTTCTCAAAGAAAATTGAGGAATGTTAGAAAAATGAGATTGTACAAAAGTCTTAAAAATCACACAGCACTATAATAACCCAATGGATTATTATTTTTTGTTAGCAAAAGTGCAAAAATACATTTTCAAACTCTCCCAACATACCTTTATTCTAAGTACATATTTGTTTCCATTGGCATTTCTTTCCAGTGTTCAAAGTTTTTAGAGAAATTGGATGATATTGTTCAGAGATTTCCCATACACCCAATTCTCCTGTTAATGTCTTGCATTTTTCTGGTGCATTTGTTAGAATGAACAAACACTGAAATGCTATTTATCACTAAATTCCATGGCTTCATGTCTTAGATTTTACCAGAGTTATTTGATCAGAAGATCCTGCCTGATACCACATTAACATCGACTGGTCATACCATCATTAGTTTCTTGGGCACTGACATTTTCTAGACAAATCCTGTGTCTGAGGACTTGACGGTTTGATGCGATGCTGGTCAGCTGTTATGTCAACCACCCACCAAGGGCATCTGTCTGTCCTTTCACACAGTAAGCCTGGCTTATGGGTCGTTTGAAGGAAGAAGGAATCACTTTATTTCAATGTGTTAAGGGCAGATGCTGCGGAGCTGATTGAGGACAGATGTGGCTGCCCCCACCAAAGGGATGTCAGGAGCCTCTATTGTCCGTCTGGTTTTGTGCTGTGCTATTTGGAAGGAATCCCACTGTAAGAAGGGGATCCACACACACCCCCCACACACAGGGTGGAGTAGATGTAAAGATCTTTTGTGATGTTTCTGCACAGGCCTTTGTTTGTTACCTTGCCCCAGTGATGTATTTATTAGTTTGCATGAAAGTAAATTCATGAATATTTTCTTTATCCTGTGATTTACCATCCAGTCCATCCTGTATTCCCCACCCCGCTGATTTCCTTACTTCTTAGTACTGCAGGGAATACTCAGGTTCATCTTATGTTTCCTACAGCAATACTAGGACCAAACATTTGTCCAAGAACTTCTACCTCGTTTTTCCCAGGAAAATTATTAGAAATCAAAAGCTGGGCAATGAGCATGCTTCTGGGGGTGTTCTGACATTTTCCTAACAATATTGGGGTGTCATTACTCCATTAGTTATAGCTCCTCACAGTTGACGTAGCTGGTAGATGCCAAGAGTCTAATAATCCATTTTTATGCATATATCATTTGTATATTAAACTCAATTTCATTCCTTCTATCTTCAGTTCTAATTCACAAACACCTCCAACATTCTTCTCTTTTCTCTGATTATCTGCACATTTTGGTTCCGAGGGTGGGAAATGTGGTTCCCAGCAGCCACTGCTCTTTAATATTTAGTCTCAGACACATGCAGCAACACCAGAATTGCCAACCTGCATCCCACCTTGTGAATGCTATGAAGGGTTTGCATCTTGGTTTTCAATCAAAGATTAGCCTTAAAGGGGACATAGCAGTGCAACAAATGATTCCCCGAACATTTATTTAAGTGGTCCTTGTTCTGATACTCCAGCTCTGAGCTCAGGAATGGGCTTGAAGGAGACAGTGGAGAGGTTCTTGTCTTCGAAGTATTGGTCTCCCATGACCCAAAAGTCACTCTGCCCACTGTAGTTCTGTGGAGAGGGGTAACTCACCGGCTAAGAGGGTCCCCAGTCATCTGTGTTTGTGCCCATGCTGGACAGCTCGAGCCTTGAGCATAGACATGATCTTCTGGAGGTGTCTCGCTGTGTCACTGGGAACCTCTCTGCCGTCTTGATGTCCTTTTCTCGAGCCCAACCCTGAGGTTTCGAGGCCCAGGTAAAAGGATATTTCAATCAGTATTTCTATGTCATGTTGAATTAAAAAATGTTTACTTTTTAATTTTTTTTTTGGCCATGTCTATTTCTTCTTTGAGGAATTTTCTGTTCATATGAAAAAGTGCTCTCCGTCACTAGTCATCAGGGAGATGCAAATTGAAACAATGAGATAGCATCTCACACCACAGAGCGTGAGCACGTCAGAAAGAACAGGAGCATCCAGTGCTGGCGTGGATGTGGGGACACGGGGACTCTCCTTCATTGTTGGTGTGAACGCCAAATGGTCCAGCCTTTCTGGAGAACAGTAGGAGCGTTCCTCAAAAAGCTAGAAATTGAGCTTTCATATGACCATACCACTTATGGGAATATACCCGGGGGCCCAAAAACACACTGCAGAAATGCCATCTGAGCTTCTATCTTTCTCGAAGCAATATTCACAATAGCCAGGATCTGGAAGTAACCCATGTGCCCAAGAACAGAAGACTGGAGAAAGAAACTATGGTACATCTACACAATGGAATACTATGCAGCAGTTAGAAAAAAAAGGGAGTCATACAATTCACTTATAAATGGACGGACATGGAAAGTATTATGGTGAGTGATGTGAGTGAGAAGGGAGGACGGACATAGAATGATTGCGCTCATTTGTGGAATGTATATATAAAAACACCCAACATAATATGAGACTAATACCCAAGGACAGTAGAAACCAGGGCAAGGAGAATCAGTCCATGATTGGAAGCCTGCCTCAAGTGCTGGGGGAGAAGACAACTGGGATAGAGAAAAGACATTTGGAAATGATCACTCTCGATAAGAACTGAGTGGAGAAATTATGTAAAGGAACAAACACAGTAACCTCTCATTATCTGTATTGAAAACCACAATGCCCAAGAGGGGTGGGGGAGGAGAGAGAGAGAGAGACAGAGAGAGAGACAGAGAGAGACAGAGAGAGAGAGACAGAGAGAGACACAGAGAGAGAAGACTGCTATAGAGGCAGACTGGGAGTGGAGGTGTGACAGGAGGGAAACTGGGGACATTGGTGGTAGGAAGTGTAGACTTGTGAAAGGACAGTGTTGGAACATAGTATGACTGAAACCCGATCAAGGACAGCTTTGTAACTGTTTATCTCACAGTGACTCAATTAAAGAATGAGATAAAGGTGACTCAGTTAAACAGATAAATTAATTAAAATGTTTATTTGACATCAGTGTTGTCCAGTGTCAGAATTTTTCACTCATGACACATAAAGAATGAAGCTTTATATATGGCAACATGTATATTGCCCAGTTGTGTGTGTGTGTGTGTGTGTGTGTGTGTGTGTGTAAAACGGGTTTGAAAATAAGTCTCTCCTCTTGGACTTCTGTTGGAATTCCCCTAGCAGCATCACTGTCAGGAAAGGAAGCGTTCTGTCCTGAGCGAGTCCAGGTAGGTTGACCGAGACAGGTCAGTGGCCATGGGGCTCCTCACCACGTTGTGCCTTTGCTCACTTCTCTGTGAAAAAGAGATCAGGGGCACCTCAGGGTTACTGAGCTCGGGGATGAAGAGCCTGGGGCTTCCTGCGGAGGTGCACAGTGATTTCTGGTGGCAGAACCTCAGTAGTATTTGCTCAGTTCAATGTCAAAGGTTGAGGCAGGGGTGGGGCATGCTGTTGTCAATGACCTCTTACAGGCTGTCCTCAGGCCTGTCGCCCTTGAGAAACCTTCTGGCCCTTTCAGGCCCCCTGCCCCTCTGCCCTACCCGCAGGTTGTTAGCACCAGTTCTGAGGCCTGTTAGCTTGGTGGCTCACCTCCCCCGCTCTCTCTGGGACCCCTGGGGTTCTCTACCAGGACAAGCTGAATCTTAGCTTCTTTGTAAATGGTGAGTCCTGACTTGCAATGAGATTGTATAACTGTGTATGGCCGTGGGTCACACCTTTTATTTTTTTTTCAAATGAATGTCTACTGTATCAGTAAATGTTTGATGTGATACCTATTTCATACACCTGAGCTCCTGGATGGCAAATGTTTAGGAAGCCCCAATCTAAGTGCAGGTGTTTCCAGCTACCAGTCCACAGAAACTTCCTGCTGGTCCAGGGAAAGTTCTAGACAGTCACTGGGTGATCCAGATGTCACTACGTGCGAGGGCGCAAGAGCCTTTCCTCCACCTGTGGAGGGGTTGCCAATTAGAATGGCGAGTTCACTGAGATTGTGTGTCTCCACTGGAAGTTAGCATATTTTCACAATATTTCACTTATGAAATAGATGAAAAAAATGAAGAAATACTACACTGCAGTTTGGTTTTTGCTGGCTGTCTTTGCCACCCGCCGAGCCATCTGCTCTGCTGGGGCCAGGCAGGGGACAGAATCCCTGGGCGGTGGGGGAAGCATTTAGTTCCAAAACGAACAAAGAAGAACGTTGCATTTTAATGACAGAGAGAGATGGAAGTGTAAGACCTGACAGAGTTCCCCTCAGGACTGGGAACAGAGCACCCCCCTGAGCTAACAGCCGCTCCTTCATGCCTTCCTGCCTTTCCAGACTGTCCCAGCTCCTCACGACCCACGCATCTGGCTTGCCCCACTGTGACTTTTCTCTAACAGGCTGCATGCTTGTGACTTATGACATTATTATAACTTAAGGAAACTGCTGATCTGTCATGAGTGACTGGCTGGCATCTCTGCCTCGGTCCTTTCAACAGGAGTGAAGTGAAATGATTGTAAGGTGACTGTTAGGGACCTAGGGACTGACAACATTTAGTTCCAGTTGTTCAAATGGACACAAACAATGTCTAACAGAACGGGGCGGGGGGTGGGTGGGAGGAAAGTGCACTGTTGCTTTTGAAGCCAAGTTTTTGATAAAGGGAGTTTGGGTGGAAGAAATGGAACTCTGGTTCTTTTCTTATTTTGTTTTTAAGGGAGTCCCTGTGAGACACAGATACAGAGCTGTGCATGGCCACGTTCCAGTCACAGTGTCCCGACATGCAGTTTCCCTCCCCAGAAAGTTGATTCCTATGCTGTCAGATGATTGTCAAGGTGAATCCGAGCTGGTGAGCACTGTTAGATGGAGTATCAGGGGCAGTGAGCACTGTTATATGGAGGGTTGGGGACAGTGGAGCTCTGGGAACTCTCAGCTACATCCAGTGACATGTTCTCTTTTAAGTCAGCCGTGCTTGGTGGCTGGGGGCAGACATGAGTGTTAAACAGCAGGGTGAGATTGTTTTCTTCATCTCCACACACTCCTTTGCTGACTTCTCAACGGCATAAACTCCTGTGAGTGTTTCCCCATGCCTCCGTCTATTGGGGAACCTTTCTAGGACCAAGGTATGGCATGAAGTGGCAGTTGGTTCCCTATTTATTGGTAAAATGAACATCTAAAGCAGAGAAACTGTGTTAAATTAAATGTGGTGGTTATTGGAGGTTCAAAATGTCATGGCATCTATTTCGCCAACCAAACTCTAAACTTATAAATGTCTCAAGAATCTGAACTGGAAAACTCAAGACAGCCTCTCGGTGGCAGCCAGCAGAAGCCAGCCATAACCTGTCAGGAAGGGTCTGGCTTTGCATCCCTTTTGCTCTCCAAGAGTCTTTCCTGACCTCCTGGTGAATTCCTCCTAACCACTTCCCATACGGTATTGCTGAATGAAAAATGAAATTTTCCTCAAATCAACTCATAGGGTCTTTATTGCGGCCCCACTGTGAGCAGTACAATCAGAACTAAATTGCAAACACAGGGGACAATGTCATGTGTCCCCATTTTCTCCTTTTGACACACAGGTGGACAGTGGACAGGGTATTTGCCTTGCATCGGATGGATTTGACCCGCGCCACTCTGTGTGGTTGCCCAAGCCCACCAGGGGTGATCCAGGAGTGAGTTCAGGGTGAGCCCTGAAAACCCAAATTAAAACAAAACAAAAACCAAACAGCCCCCCGCCCCCCGCCTCCAGCCCTATAAAAAGAACAACTCAAGCATTCCTAGTTCAGATACTTGAATAGGAGAATAAATCCCATTGACCACAAGGCCACAAGGTTTCTGCTGCATTTGCTGACACGGCCACTCTCATGCTAAATTGTTGGCCGCCCAGCCCTGAATCAGTGACAACTTGTGGTTTGTAAAGAGTCCCTACTCCTACCCTCCTCACCCAACGTCTGTCTCGCTATAGACCACTGGCTTCCAGGGAAGCGAATCTAGACAGGAACATTGGTAAATAAATCCCCCTTCGAGGACAGGATGGCCTTGTCCTGGTCAGGAGTCCAAACCTCAGCTTGTCACTTCTGTGTGACTGTCGCGATGCTCCGAGCTCCAGCTCTTCCCGTTGGCAGACGTGTGGTTGGTTTGTAGCACTCTGAGGAGAGAAGGCGTCTGGGGCTGAGCTGCCGTTCTCGATGGTCGGAGAGGTGTGTTCCAGACCTTCTGGCTGTTTTGCTTGTTTGTTTGCCTTTGTACGTCTCTGGGAATCCCATCTGGCATTCCCTGGAAAGCCTCGACGATGAGTACCGCTTGGTACAGCCAGCGCTCTGAGGGCTGTTGTTGAACTGACTGCCAGGGTGACAGTCCCGTCTCCGGGAGATCACCGCAGGGAGCTGCGCTATCATCTGCTATTGTCCTTGCGCCTCTCACAACATCCCCTAAGCACAGATTTATTTAGACGTTTTCACACCCATGACTTGTCTTAATTTATGCTGCACTGTCCTAGGGAAGGGGGCAGGTGGCAGTCATCTGCTTTCTTCTGAGCTGGCACCTTCTTCCCAACTCTCTTGGGAGAGCCAGGCTTCCACAAGGGAGAGAAGTTGTACTCAGAGTGTGAGACATCCCCTCTGAGGCCCGAGTGCTCTGTGTCCCGTCCACGGTGGCCCAGGGTGTGCAGATCCAAGATCCAAACAGGCCACCGAGGGTCTCAGACTTCACTGGCGGTGCCTTACGCTCACCAAGGCCTCGGTGTTTGCTGTTCTGACTCTAATCACCTTCTGAATCTCCTCCCGACAGTCTTTGTTTACTTGCTCTATTTTTGTGCTTCTGAAGGCTCCAGGTAGCTAATGATCACTCATTATTCTGAGGGGACTTTTATTTTACTTTTTAAAATTCTCCACTCATCTCGGACTGCTGTTAATTAATAGCGGGAGGCTGGAAACTGTAGATGCTACAGAAAAGGAATTTTTCTCAAGTTTCCTGCTCATTAGTAGTTTACCCAAGTAAAGCTGGGTTATTATGAATATTAATTTTAGTTGTGGGTTATGTGTCTGTTGATATGGTTTGCACAGTCATATCAGGGAATGTTCTGGTGCAATTATCCCGATCTATGGGACAAAAAAAAAATAAAAGGGCACAGCTAAATTCTTAGAAAACTCCCCAAGGTTTAAGACTTTCCATGGCTTTAGTGTATCTTGCTTGAATTAATTCTATTATTTTTTGTGCTTCCTATGACTTTAGCGTATCATGAATTATTTCTATTATTTCTGTGCTTCAGATACCTCAGATATGTACTAAAAGCTAAACTGGCTATATAAAAATATTTAGGTGTTCGAGGAAAACACAATCCCAGTTGGACCAAATCAAATGAGTAGTGGTGTGGTACATGCCACACAAGTTGGTGAGAGGTGAAGAATACACAAAGCTATCATTGTATCACTGTCATCCCATTGTTTGTTGATTTACTCGAGTGGGCACCAGTTACATCTCTATTCCTCTCAGCCCTGAGATTTTAGTAGTCTCTCCTTACTCATCTTTCCTAATGATTGGAGACTCGTTCGGGATCAGGGGAATGAGACCTATCGTTACTGTTTTTGGTGTATTGAATACGCCATAGGTAGCTTGCAAGGCTTTGCCTGTGCGGGCGGGATACTCTTGGTAGCTTGCTGGGCTCTCCGATATATATATATATATTATATATATATACATATATATATATATCTATATATATCTATGATTTGTTGCCTACTGTCTGAACTCCATCAAATATGGTGTGGCAATTATGGAAAATGGGTAGGAAGTGTCTTACGGCTGCATTGTCTGGAAAGCGGCCTGGAGTATGGTTGGGTAGTGGAGGTCGGCTGCTGGGGCTGGGTCCCTTGGGATGGGGAGAGTTCTCACTGGGCCCCCTCTGGGGCGCCCTGAGTGAAAACAGCCTGGTGCGGAGTCCAAAAATCAAAGCTAAAGGAAGAATAACTTATGGCCTGAAGGCTACAGCTGGCTGCTTAAAGATCCTTAGCATTTAGATTTCTGACGTGTGGGGCTGTCTCGGCCTGCCACCGCAGAGCCACATGAGCTGAAGGTCTCCCTGCTCACTCGAGCCGTTTCCCCTGTTGGCTAATCATCTTGTAACTCGGACACGGGGCCCACTGCTGCTCAGGGAACAGTTAGTAAAGAGAGACAATCATGGCTCAGGAAACAGCCTGAGTGGCAACACGCCCATGGGTGGGGGGTCAGACTCATGTCCTCAGAGTAGCCACCTGCCTGCACAGTCACAAGAAGGGACTTTACCTAGACAGAGAACAGGGGCACTTTTGGGGGAGGTCGTGTCTAGACTAGTGATGGCAGACTCTACTGTCCAGAAACAGTCTCTCATGAGCGGGTTCCCGAGGTGCTTCTATCTGCAAGCAGAAACAAAGGAAGTGTCTCTGGGGGGTCAGAATGGGGATGCCTGCTCTTGGTTTTGAAATTTTCGGGAGAAAGGTGAGGCAAGGTCACTGCCTTTCCTAGAGGAGTCGGCGTGAGGCAAGGTCACTGCCTTTCCTAGAGGAGTCGGCCGCTCCTGGTTTCTGTGGGCAGATTTCATGCTCATCCTGAAACACTGATAAAATATTTGGTATTAGTGTCCCTCTCAGCTCTCCTCTGAATTGTCCTTCTACAAGGTGAGACAAATCCTTTGAGATTGCCGGGAGCCCTTGAGGGAAATCTCCTAGTTATTTTCAAGCTAAAATACTTCGTTTAGAATTTATTTGGCCTAACTTCCTCAAACTTTTGCCGACACAGGATGCTGGATCAATGTGAAGCCATACTTCTCTCATTAAAGTGATAAGAGAAGACTTTAAAGGCAAATGCAGAAGTCTCCTAGCTGTGAATATAGCTGCCGTGTTATTGCTATTTTCTTTTTCATGAGAAAGTCAGGGTTTTCTTAAACTACCAAAACCCCGATAAATAATTTTGCTACTTTCCAGGTAGATGATTCACTTTAAAGCAAATTGAAGCTCCTCTATCTTTCAGAATATCTCAAGCAAACCAGACTGGCCCAATCAAACTTTGCCCCATTAAGGAGAGAAAACTGAACTTTGCCCTATTGTGCTTTTGAAATTGTGGGACCTCCCCCCTTCCCCCCCTCCCCGCCTCAGGGGTCAGATAGAACTTTGCTCTTGGTCCTGTGGCTGGGAAAGGAGGGGAGGGGGGAGAGGGGAGGAGGCTGGAGAGGAGGGGAGGGGAGGGCAGGGGAGGGAGGGACACCAGACAGTTTGTTAACTGGTGCTTTGTAGTCTAGCCTCCTGCAAGGGATCCAGTCAAACTCAGTGGGGCGATGGCTGGGGTAGGAGAGAGGAGAGGAAGGTCGTCCTGGGGAGGCAACTCTCTTTGCTCCTGGGGGTGACAACTGTTGCTTCTCGGGGTGTCTTCCTGGGCACAGGAGACAGGTCAAGGAGGAGCTGCTGAGCTTTGGGCTCCAAGGACAAGCCCGAGAGGAAATTATCTGACTGAGGCTTGGGGGTTACTCCTGGCTCTGCACTCAGGAATCACCCCTGGCAGTGCTCAGGGGACCATATGGAATGCTGGGAATCGAACCCGGGTTGGCCGCATGCAAGGCAAATGCCCTACCTGCTGTGCTATCACTCTATCCCTTAGTCATAAAATTTTTATATTACACAGGTAACCAAGTTTCCGCTATCTTTATTGATAACAAATGCTGTGATAGAAAACACAAGCTTAGGGGCTGGAGCAATAGCACAGCAAGGTAGGGCGATTGCCTTGCACGTGGCCGACCGGGGTTCAAATCCCAGCATCCCATATGGTCCCCTGAGCACCACCAGGAGTAATTCCTGAGTGCAGAGCCAGGAGTAACCCCTGTGCATCACCAGGTGTGACCCAAAAAGCAAAAAAAACCAGCAACAACAACAAAAAAACCCCACAAGCTTATTTGACTTCCAGTAAGCTGGGTAGGTTAAAGTGAATACTCAATCTCGATCATCAAACAAGCATGCCTGTTTGATTTAAACCAGAAAAAAACTATTTTTTATTTACTAAAGATCATCTTAGATTGTGTGAACTTAAAAAAAATATTTTTATCAGTCTCCATATTTCTGACATTGTTCTCTTAAGTCAATTAGCCAAGTAGTTCTTTAGCAGTTAATTTTGCTGCACCATCCTTTGTTAGAAAATATCACACATCTGTAAACTGCATACATAGACATACATGAACAGGGACACAGAGGTTTGGTAGCACTCGTTTTCAAATTTTCACTGCGTGAGAGGTACAGAATTATAAAATCCACTGAACTGTGCTTTTGGCAGGCAGAATGTGTTATGCAGGTTATCTGTTAGATGAGTAAAACTGTCAAAGGATTGCTCAGGATTCCTACAAAGAACAGAAAGAATATTTACACCTCAGTGACACAAGGAAGGGTGTTGCTTCCCCAAGACTAGCTTCTGTTTCCTAAACAGACACAGGGTATCTGCAGGCTTTTGAAATAAATGGGGAAAGGTGGGCTAGCAATTGGCTAAGAATACCAAGCTTTAACCTAAACCCCACTTAGGTTCTTCTGGGGGCCACGCCCAGGATCCCAGGGACCCTGTGGTTGACCTGCAGAGAACCGGGGCTTCCTGCTGGCAAAGCACTAGCTCTTTGGGCCATCTCTGACCAATTCTCATCTTTAGGTCTTTGTTGTTTGGGGGCTATACCCAGCTTAATCCTGGCTCTGCTCCCAGGGCGGCTTCTGGAAGGCTCCTGGACCTTATAGGATGCTGGGGATTGAACCCGGGTGAGCCCTGTGCAAGACAAACACACGACGGGCTGCCCTGATGCTCCAGCCCCCGGGTCTGATCTCTGAGTCAGGATTCCTCCACACTTTTCCTACCACGACCCCCTTCTGATTTTCTTTTTTTCCTTCCAGTTGAACCACAAAACTCCTGCTGTGACCCCGCCGCCCCCCCCCCCCGCCCCCATGTATACCACTTTCATCTGTGACCCCTTGGAATATCCAGTTCTACTCCTGGCTCAGTGCTCAGGGAATCAGTCCCATTGGTTGGGTACTACGTGGTATTGAGGATTGAGCCTCAGCTCCCACATGCCAAACTTGTGCTCAGTCCCTTGCACTCCCTGTCCAGTCCCAGAAACGCATTCCACTTGCCAGTCTGACCTTGGAAAGCGGAGAGCAAGGTGGAACTTCACGCTCCTCTACGCATGCGCACCTTCGCTGCGTCTGCAGCTTTCCCGGCGGCCAGAGCAACTGATTGTTTTCCTGGTCTCACTCTGGTGGCCAGAAGCCCTAGACCAGAAGACAGTGGCACTGGGGTCATTTTCCCAGCCAGCCTCAGGATGCGCTTCTCTAGCATCGCTTAGATCAACTCCCCCACCCCCCACCCCCATCCCGCCCTTGCTGGCAGTGCTCCTTCTGTCGATTGGAAGACCGGGTCCCTCAGCACTGGGACCAACCAAGTGGGAGACGTGGACAGGGATGGAGAAGGAGCTTCTTTGCCGACAGGCAGCTTGGCCTCAAAACCACTGTCCTGTCTGTTTGGTCACAGGTGGCACTTACTTCTACCGAGAAAGAGAACAGGGGAGTGGATTCATTTGCTTTATTTGGCCACAATTAGCTATGCTCAGGATTACTCCTGGGTGCTTAGGGATCACTCCTGGCAGGGCATGGGGCCATGGGGGACAATATGGGGTGTGGGAATGCAAGCCAAGTGCCCTAATTGCTGTACTATAGCTATAATATACATAGGGCAATAGCTATAATATATAGGTGCTATGATGGACCGCCCCAGAAGCACATTTTCAGAATGGGTGGCCCCATTCAGTGGGCTCTGGTGATCAGTGGCTTCACTGAGCGGCGGGTCCCAACGTTTTAGAGGGGCGCAGGTGCTCAGAATCTTGTTTTCAGCCATCAAGATTGGAAGCAGGAGTTCAGAGAGGAGAATAGGGGAGAGGGGGGAGGGACTGGGTAGGATGGGAAGGAGAGGAGAGGGGAGGGTGGTGGGAGGGGTCTCTTTGAGAAGGGTTCTAGAGAAAGGCATAAAATCTCCCCCTTGTGTGCCCTTTAATAGAGGAGGGTCAGAGCATTTGTGAATTGTGTTCTGAGAACACAGGCCATTGAACTGAGAGAGGACGAGAGCGGGCAGGGCCGACACCATCCAGGTTGTCAGGTACCTCGTGGGCCTCTCTGGTGACACTCTATGGACGAACTCCTGACCCAGGACCCTGTCCCTCACCTCGCCCCATCTGCCCGCCTTGTGTCCCTGTCACGCGCAGCACACTCTCATGCCGCTCGAAGTAAAGACTTCAGATGAAGCTTTCTATCCTCTTGTCCTCTGAGACAAGGTCAGGGGCATCTTTCAACCTTTCCCACCGCCCCTACGCAGGCAGGATGTCTGGTTTCTGGGACAGACGTCAGCCCGGAATTTTCACATCCAGACAGAAGGTCCCGCCAGGCTTCACCCTGGATGTGGAACAACTATGCCTCGTCCCGTGTTTTGGGTGCCCCGGGCCCCTCTAACTGGGTAGTTTCTAGCATCCAGAAAAAGAAATGCTCAACTAAAGCTGGTCACAAAAGAGCCTGGAGCTTAGGGGCCCGGAGCAGGAGGCAGTGAGGCCTCCCAGATTGCAGGGTGCTCCCGAGGGCTCGGTGCTCCTGGAGTCCCCTCTATGACACCCAAACTCTTAAAAATTTGATACAATTTGCAATGTTTCAGTTTACAAATAAATGCTTCACATTCCTGAAAGTCATTGCTATCTTTTCCTGTCCCATAGCCTGGGGCTTCTCTATTGTTGATTTGGGCTCCATCTGGTGAGGCAGTGACTTTTAGCTCAGGGATCACTTCAGGTGGCCCTCAGAGGACCACGGATTGAACTGTGGTTGGCCCTATGCAAGGCAAGCAGCTTAACCTCTCTACTATCTCTCTGGCTCGGCACTGGGCTTCTTAAACGAGCTTCACTGCAGCCACTTCCCCCTTGAGAAATGCTACACTCTCAGCATTTTTAGAAACACTCAGATTGGGTAAGTGTTTGACTTGGAATTAAATTTTAGTCATTGTATATTCGGAGGCATGTATGCCTCAGAGACCGTATCTGCTTCAGAGACCTGGGCCCTACGAAAACAGGATGAGAACGCTATTTGGGTATCCCAAAGAGGAATTGAAAGAGCTATGCTTGGAGTTTCACGTTTCACTCAAGTGAGAGAGTGAATCCGGAGTTCCGACCTCCGTCAATGGTCAAGGATCAGGGATGCTGTCTCGTTTTCCAAGGCGTCGAAAATCAGATGGGCTGGACATATAATGCGATTTAGAGAAGACTGCTTGACTAGAGCTGTTATGAACTAGATTCCACGGGATGCCAAAAGACCTCATGGCCACCCACCTACCAGATTGTCAGACTTCTTCGTCAAGATCTTGAATGAATGGTTTGAGGCTCTTAGTGTTCCTGGATATAGCAGTCGCCATTGGGCTACACTAGCATGTGACAGGGATGAATGCCGCCTGCTTGAATAAATTGGAGATCAATGGGATGACAAGTGATACAAGTATATTTGGAAACAATTTACTGTTAGCAAATTCTTTGGCTATCTCTGCAGTCACTTACACCTCCCATATGGGGCCCTATCCCAGTTTCAGAAGCCAGGGCATAGCTCAAGGACACGGTTCGAGATGAAAAGGTCTTCTAGCCTCTTTGCTGAATTATAACCATCATGACACCTTCATATTATGCCTAATTACATAAAATGGAAGCATTTCTGCAGTCTTGTAATTAAAAATATATATCACTTAGAACAGTGGGACAAAGATCTTACAACCATAAATAATGAAATAGCTATTGCTTTTGTGGGGAGGACTATTGGTGTCAGTTGCTGTTGAGTAAAACCTCATCCCTCAAATGTTTTCATTCTTATGGACTCACTTCTGAACAACTCCTAATGCTGTGTTTAACTAGAAATGCTTACCAGGGAGGCTGTTTGTTAGCATTGTAAGTCCAGGCTGTCTTTGGTTACCCAAAAAGTGTCAACACAAGCATGCTTGAGTACATGCTGATAAGAAACTAATCTCGATAAACCTTCTGGAGTCCCGATAGAGAAAATAACATTTTGTAGGTTTCATATCTATAGGGATTGGAAAGAACACATCATTTTTTAAAAAAAATTTTAATTGAGTCACCATGTGGAAAGTTACAAAGTTTTCAGGTTTAAGTCTCAGTTATACAATGATCAAACACCCATCCCTTCACCAGTGCACATATTTCACCACCAAGAATCACAGTATAGCTCCACCCCGTCCCCCCACACCCCTAGCCCCCCCACATCCCTAGCCCCTCCCCGCCTGTGTAACTGATAAATTTCACTTATTTTCACTTTGATTACATTCAATATTTCAACAAAACTCACTATTACTGTTTGGAGTGTCTCCCCCCTAAAGTCAGACCTGCTGAAAAGGAAGCATTTGATAATTTGTTTTCCATTGCTGAGAATGAAGAGGTATGAGGTCAAGTGACCACACTTAGTGACCTCACGGTTTGGGGTTTCTGTATTTTAGTAACTAAGTCCAGAGAAATATCTGCCAGAAATTGCATCACTGCCAACTTATACTTCTCAGTTATATTATATTCCACATATGAGTGCAATCTTTCTATGTATGTCTCTTTCTTTCTGACTCATTTCACTCAACATGATACTTTCCATGTTGATCCATTTATATGCAAATTTCATGACTTCATGTTTTCTGACAGCTACATAGTATTCCATTGTGTATATGTACCAGAGTTTCTTTAACCAGTCATCTGTTTTGGGGCACTGTGGTTTTTTCCAGATTCTGGCTATTGTAAACAGTGCTGCAATGAACATAGAAATGCAGATGCCATCTCTACTATACCTTTTTGCCTCTTCGGGATATATTCCCAGGAGTGGTATTGCTGGGTCAAATGGAAGCTCAATTTCTAATTTTTCGAGAATCGTCCATATTGTTTTCCAAAAGGGATGAACCAGTCGGCATTCCCACCAGCAGTGAAGAAGAGTCCCTTTCTCCCCACATCCATGCCAACACCGATTGCTTTTGTTTTTTGGGATGTGGGCCAGTCTCTGTGGTATGAGATGATATCTCATTGTTGTTTTGATCTGCATCTCCCTGATGATTAGTGATGTTGAACATTTTCTCATGTGCCTCTGAGCCATTCGGATTTCTTCTTTGGGAAAGTTTCTGTTCATTTCATCACCCCATTTTTTGATCAGGTTGGCAGTTTTCTTCTTGTGGAGTTCAACCAATGCATTGTATATCCTTGATATCAACCCTTTATCGGATGGGTACTGCGTAAATAGTAAATATCCTTTCCCATTCTGTAGATTGTCTTTGTACTTTGGTCACTGTTTCTCTTGAGGTGCAGAAGCTTCTTAGTTTGAGATAGTCCCATTTATTTATCTCTGTTTTCACTTGCTTGGCCAGTGGCAAGAACACATCATTTTAGTGTGGGAAAAACATCAGCACTTCTATGCAAGGGAAAAAAGGATAAAGCAGTAATAACCAATTTTTATGACTGAAAATACACTTAGAGGAGAATTTCATGTGACTTTTAATTAAACCATAATCTAATCAAGGTAAAGAAATCAGGAGTCAAACTGTATGTTATTTGACATACAAATAACTGACCAAGTACTTGGTGGTACTAAAAATTTGATCAAAGCAAATGAATTTTGTACTTTGCTTAAAACACTAAGAGGTGAACCTTCCCCTAATGGCACTCTAATCCCCCACAACCAGTCTATAAAACTTTCTTAGATGCCCTCTTTCTCGCCATGTTTAAATCCATAGCTTAGCGTTGGGTGTTGGAACACTGTATGACGAAACCCAACCATGATCAGCTTTGCAACTCTGTATCTCATGGTGATTCAATCATTTTTTCCCAAAAAGCACCGTAACAGTATGTACATTTCCTTAGAATGCACTCAGAAGAAAGGCGGAGAGAAAGAGCTATTAATAGTTGAGATCTCAGGGATAGGATACCTGGATCTTTCTAGTCTTCTCTTTGCCTCTCTCCCTGGCCCTTGTCTTCCCTGGTTTCACTAAGCAGCTGTGTTTCCTTTGACACACATTATGTTTCATGTTTCTCTGGAGCATGATACCCACTTCTGTTCTTGATCCCAGGCTGGCTGCTTTGAACCCTTTTGGGGGTGGGGCTGTGCACACCTTGGCAGTGCTCTGGGCTTCGCTTAGCTCTGTGCTTGGGACCACTCCGGGCAGTGCTCAGGGGACCATACGGATGATGGAAATGAACCCCGGTTGGCCTCATACAAAGCAACTGCCCTACCTGCTGTGCCATCTTTAGCCTCTGCTTTCAACTCTTTAATCTCAGCTTGACAGCAACTCTTCTGTCTCCAGAACCAGTATCTGCCACCAAGCTGACCACGTAAGAGGAAATTATGTCTGAATGTTCTCCCCAAGACTGGGCAGGATGTATCTTTTAGCTTTCACGCCTGTACCAGCCTCGCAGGATCTCAGTGGCCTCTGCTTACAGGGTATTCTGAAGTGAGACTGGGCATTTCTTTCTCATAGTGGATTTGCAGAAATCTGTGAAAACTTTACTGTCTCCCCCTATTCCATTCTGTGGCCTCCACTGGAAGAACAAAGGTTGTAATAGCTCCCCCTGGCAAATGTTAGGAACTCGAAACTTCCTACAGCTTGGATCTGTTAAGTCTTGAAAGTCACTTCTGCCCATGCTCCATTGAGTCACAAACCAGGGGACAAGAGAAGCCTGCCCCAGTGGCAAGGAAGTAAAGAATTGATTAGTTGATCACTTATCACATACAATGTTTGGAATATGCTCTGGAGAAAAACAGGTATCACTAGATTTTAGTGTGCTTAACGTTTAACAGAAAATCAGTGATTTTCCAATCTTCAGATCCTGGAAAAGGAGCAGATTAAACACATATGCACATACAGCTCACTCCTTTCTTGAGTTATGTCTCATTGTCTGCACATTCTGTGCCGTGTCTCACACCACCAGGATCTCCATGATGCCAACTCCCATTGGTATCCTCAGCCGTCGGATGCGGGCTTGGCATCTGGGGGCTGGACATTAAATGCTTGTTGAATCATGGAACAAATGAATGAGAAAGAAGACTGGCAGATCAAAGCAAAGCTAAGATAAAAGAAAGCAAGTAGCCAGGAGCGCCCCTTCACGTCACGGCTTATAACCTGTGCTTCGGCATTTACTGGAATATTCTTTCCTCTGATGTGATGACCGACAACTTTTGGTTTCACCACTTGCGCTAACAAGTAACAATCCTCATAGAATGTGCCTCTAGAGTTGCTTTTGTTCGCTAAGTTATGACATGTAGGATATATGATGAAAATGCAGACTTAGCAAGATTAATTTTGGTTCGAAGTCCCTAGAACCATGGAATAATGTTTATAAAAATTTAATGAGCTTTATATATAATCTAATGTTTCTAACTGAATTGGGTTGCAAAAGAATCCAAATTGAAAATAATATTAATAGCTGAGACAAGATAATATAATTGTACATAATCGTGCACCTACAAAGATGCAGATCAGTAATGGAAATCAGGTTTCCTGTTTAGTTTCTGTACTCAGGGCATTTCCTTATGTCTTTCCATGATTTGCGACTAATCTCACTATAAAAATATCAATATTCATGTATTCATGTAATATTAAAAGATGAATCTTTTTATATGCATTTTACAATTAGGGCATTATATTTGTGAGGCAATTTATGTAAAATCATGAATAGACCTTACAGACTTACTATTGAGTAAAAGAAGGGGAATGTAGTGTGTAATTGCATTTCTAGAGTTAAATAGAAGTAAAAAATGTCTCTTTAGAGGGGATGGGCTACTTTTATTGGGGACTAATGGCCAAAGCAGAAGAGTGGTCAGTGAGGAGAGGGCTTGGGTGATACTGTACCATTTTTTTCTTCTAGTATTGGAGAAAAAAAAATTTTTCTTCAGGCATAAGAGGGAAAAAATGGGTGAAGAACACTCAGTGTTCTTTTTGCGCCTCCTATTCACTGACAATTTTTAATTTTTATTTATTTTGAGTCGGTTGGGGGTCACACCTAGCAGTTCTCAGGGCTTACTCCACACTCTGTGCTCTCTGGCAATGCTCAGTGGACTGTATGTGGTTCCTGGACCGAATTTGGGGTGGGCGATGTGCAAGGAAAATGTCCTACCTGCTGTCTTATAGCTCCAGCCCCAGAGACATTTTGTTTTGTTTAGTCCCTAGCATCAGTAATCCTCATTGAACACGCCCAAGCACATTTTTGAGTAGCAGTGCTGGTTTTCTCTAAATCACTGCCATTGCTCCCAAATTATTGTTCCTGAAAATCCTAGCCACCTGATTCATAATGTCTCTGAGTGTGAGAGCACCAGTGCCTCAGCCCAGGCTCCATGGAGATAGCACTTGCCCTAGAGATTCCCATGAGGCAGAAGGTCCTGAATGGATACCTACTTGCCATAGAGCGTTTGGAGTTTTCATTTGTGTTGCAAAAGTAATGAAAGCATTGGAACGAGTCAAACCATCACATTGCAATTTTTCTCTCCCTCCCTACATGTACATATACACAGAGACACACAAAAAGAGTATGAAGAAAGAAAGAGAGCAGTAGAATTACCCGTCCACATGGAGACAACTCATCATTCTGTTGGGAGTTTTTTCCTAGAGGCAAGAAAGTTTTTGCCCCATAAACGAAAAAATGTATCAAATTGGATTTTGTATTATGAATATGTAGGACTAGGATATGGGTCAAGAACTAAGTCATACATTTATTCCGTTCTTGGTAAGATTTTCTTTTTCCTCTTTAACTCAAGTGTCGATGTAATGACCATCATGGGAGACTGGGACACTTTGGTGGCAGTGAAGTTTACAAAGTCATGAACTTTGTGTGTCAAAACCCTAAGCATTGGGGCTGGAGTGATAGCACAGCGGGTAGGACGTTTGCCTTGCACGCGGCCGACCGGGGTTCAAATTCCAGCATCCCATATGGTCCCCTGAGCATGGCCAGGGGTAATTCCTGAGTGCAGAGCCAGGAGTGATCCCTGAGCATCGCTGGGTGGTACCCAAAAAGCAAAAAAAAAAAAAAACCCGTAAGAATTAACCCTCTTGTAGTTACCTAAACTATAATAAAAAGGGTTGGGCATACAACAAAAATCAAATGTTAAACTTTCTTTTCTGTTGTGCTGTTTTGCGAATCTCTCAGACTGTGCTCAGAGACTACTCTTGGCCGTGCTTGGGAGACGGTCCAGCTCAGGTCAGCTGCATGAAAAGCAAGTGCCTTTCCTTATTTATCTGGCTCCCCAGATTTATACTTTTATCTTTTTGGTCTTTGAACCACACCTGGTGGTGCTCAGGGCCTAACTCCTGCTCTGTGTACAGGGGTCACTCCCAGAGGGCTTAGGGGAACGTACACAGCACTGGGAACCAAACCTAGTCAACCACAAGCAAGAGAAGCGCCCTACCCATTATACTATCTCTTCGGCCCCAAATGTTTCTTAATACTATATTTGTATGCAGATGAATTCAGTAAATTGCTGAGTTGAATCAAATGCACAAGATCAAATCTCCTGAAATAGTAATATTCCTCTCCAAACAGATAATTGTAGTAACAAGTATACCCTTGCCTGCAGGAAAAAGACTGGGGTCTTAAGAACTTATATGTCCCCAGGAGTCACACATGCAGAGTTTCTTTCTTTTTTGCATATGGAAAGCATTGATTTCTCATTGCTATCTATTTAGTCTGGAGTATCACACAGAGAGTCTCTTGCCCACACGCCTGGCTATCTTCCCCGGGGCCCCTCGGAGGGGATGGGCTCCAGCTTCCCTCCCCACCCCGAGCAGAGCTCCCAGCAGCTGAAGACCACCAGAACCTAGCTACAGCCATTCCTGAGGCCCCTCTCCACAGGTTCAGACAGGCCTCATGCATGAAGGTACCGACAGAGGAACCCAGGTGTGTGTAATTTCATCAACGGCCAATATCCAGAGACTTAAAAGCAAGCTCCCAGAAGCGCATGGCCACAAAGCGGCCGAGTGATATCTTGTAGCCTACTTCTCCCTCTGGGAGAAACTCTCAATCTTCTGAGCGTTTCCTGCCCACATGGGACAGACTTGCAAGCTTCCCATGGTGTATTCATATGCTAAATCCAGTAACAAGCTGGATCTCATTCCCCTAACCCTGAAAGAGCCTCCAGTGTGACATCATTGGGAGGGCCAAGTCGAGAGAGACTTCTAATATCTCAGGGAAAGGACGAATGGAGAGGTTACTGAGCCCGCTCGAGAAATTGACCATTAATGGGGATTTTGTGATTCGTGATCTATTTAGTTTGACAATCAAGTCCCAAAGAGCCTCTCTAATATCCAATCGGTTTCCTATATTAGGTTCTTGCTGCTGTTATTGCAAACTTTCCCATATTTATTCACCTAGAATGGGATAGAGTGATTATATTCCGTTTCTTAGTCTCTGCGGTGACACCTGGGTGCCTCTGGGCTCCATTTCTATGCATTTCCCAGCTTCTGGCCACTTCCTCCACTTTCAAAGCCAGCAGTGTGATATCTTCACAGTTTCCAGACTCACGTCTTCTCTCCTGCAGCCCTTTAAAAAGAATTCTTTTGATTGTATTGAACATGTGCAATCCAGGGTGATCTGATCCTAAGAACAGCTGATCAGCAATTTCCTCTCATGAACAACCTTAGCATATGCACTGTCTCGTGGAATAAGACCTAGGCATTATGGGGACCATTATTTAGCTTTTATTAACTTTCTTTTTTTAACCATTTTATTATTTTTTTTCACGTTTCAATTTAGACACTGTGATTTAGAAATCCTTTATAACAGAGTATGGGGCTTAGAGTGTTCAAACCCAAGCCCTCACCCCTCTATCGTCAGCATCTGTCCGTCAAGGATTCACTGTTTGCTCTGCAACTGCCCCCTCCCCGCTAACTCCTGGCTCCTCAGAAGACTCATTTGAAAAATTCCGTATTATAATTTGAGTTGTACTTACACTAGTGTTGTTTCTTATGATTTTGACATACAAACTCACCTCATCTCTAAGCCACTGAAATGCCTAAGACCTTTGTCCATCACACATACGTGAGAATATCTGGTATGTGACTTACTTTGCTTAGCATGACACCCCCCAGTTCTGTCCAAGTGTCAGTGAATAGCATGATTTCATCTTTCCTTAGGGCTCTTCTTGTGGTATTCCATTGTGTACATATACCACAAGTTCTCTATCCATTTTTTTTTTGTCATTGGACATTTGGGCTCTTTCTATATTCTAGCTATTTACTAAGTGCTGAGATGAGTGTGTGTGTGTGTGTGTGTCTGTGTGTGCACACATATATTTTCAAATTAATGTTTTGGTGTTTGTTTTTCATGTCTGTGTGGAGGAGGTGTCAAGATATGGAGTTACTGGGTCACATGGAAACTCTATTCTTCATCTGATGAGAAATCACGGTTTTCTCATCACCAGTCAACATTCCCACCAGGTGCGAATGAGAATTTCCTTTCTTCATCACATCGCAACTGGCAGTGGTTGTTTTCTATCTATGTTCTTGATACATGCCATTCTCTCTGCTTTGAGCTGGCACCTCATTGTGGTTTTAATTTGGATTTCCATGATAATGAGTGATGGAGAACAAGACATATGAAAAACGTCCTCTTTTTGGAAGTATCTGTGCATCTCCTCTCCCGACCTATTGATGACTTATCGGTTTCTTTGTTGTCCAGCTTTGTGAGTGCTTTATATAACCAGAATATTAGTCCTGTACCTGATGCATTGTTACACCCATTTCCATATCTGATTCTGAGTTAAGTACACACAGAATAAAGATGGATGGAGGGGCCTGGGGGAAATTACCCAAACCAGTGTTCATCTAGGGCTGGATAAGCAATCAGCAGCAGACAGGTTAGCTTAATAACATACATATGGGGAATTGACGTGTGATTATATCTGAAATCAAGACACAGTGGAACTGGGATATGTATTCTGTGCAGAAGGACCCCTGAGCCATTGAGGACAGATGAGAGACTTCACATAAGGAGAGGGTACCTTTGTCTTGGAGAGTTGAGATGAGTTTTTTTGGGACATGTTCACTGATAAGTGTAGGCCTTGGTTGCAAGCCCCCAGACTCCATTCTCTAGGTCACAGGTTGGGGTGCTATGGCACCAGATATTTATTAGGAGAGGGCAGTAGGCTGACACCAAAACAAACAATGCTCTTGAGCTTCAAGAGCTCTTTCTGCTCTTACCCTATGTCACCTGCACATGTGAGTCTTGGGGACAATTTCTCCCAAGGTCACTGATCAAAGAGAAGGAGAGCTGGTCTTCAGCTAAGAAGCTTGTCACGGGGACAGGGGTAAGGGGGATAAGTTTGGGGAGGATAGGACAATGGAGGTAGGGAATCTGCCTGCCACAGAGGCGGGCTGGGGGGCTGAATAGAAACTGGAGACATTGGTGGAGGATAGTGGGTCCTGGTGAGGGGACTGGCATGAAAATAATATATGCCTGAAACTCAATGATAAATATCTTTGTAACTTGTAATTTTCCCTCTCAGAGAGCCCGGCAAGCTACTGACAGTATCCTGCCCACATGGCAGAGCCTGGCAAGCTACCCATGGTGCATTCAAAATGTTAAAAACAGTAACAACACGTCTCACAATGGAGACGTTACTGGTGCCTGCTCGAGCAAATCGGTGAACAACGGGATGGCAGTGCTACAGGGCTAATGTAATTCACGGTGATTCTATTTAAAGAAGGAGAAAATGCATAAAATAAAATTACAATCTGGCCCCTAAAGGAAATCCCTCAGCACTCAGGAGTGTTGAACCATGGTGCTGTCTCTGCTTTTGCAAGTAGGCTGGAGTGGGTGAGCAAGGCTGGGCGTGGGGAATGCTACATCCTCTTCACACTTGGCCGAGTCCCTCGGCAGATGCCCTCACTTCTGCTCCTCTGAGTGGATTCTGTGCCCAGGACTTGAGAGAAACTCATTGCATGGCAGAACCTCAAAAGGACGGCCTTAACCTGCAGGTGCTTTTCAAATTCTACTGGTATGAAGAGCGCCAAGCCCCCATGGCCAAACCCACCCTCAGTGGCACAGGCTAGCCAACGCTCTGTGCTGATAGGGCCAGTGTGACATTTGGTGGAATGTATTTAGCCTACCAAGAGGATAATTTGACTTAGAATATTCTCGGTTATCTTTATCGCCTAGAATTTTCACACATGCCTAGCATGCAACAGACCAGGGGAAAAAAAGGTTCCCATAAAATTTACTCAGCCAAAAGTCTGAGATAGTCATTGCCCACGTCTCCAAATTTAGAAAAGCATTATGATTCATTCTATTTAGAAGAAAGTCTTAAAATTAATAAGCATAGCCCACAGATATTTATAAAATATGCAGCTCACCCAGCTATGAAGTAAGCCTGAGGAGTAGTATCCTTAAAAATCAAGGCAGTAAAATGCAGTGAAAAATCGGTGCTAGAGAGGTAGCACAGTGGGTGGGGCACTTGCCGTGCAAAGGCCAACTCCTGGCACTTCTGTGGCCTCTCAAACCCTGTCAGGAGTGATTCCTGAGTGTAGAGCCAGGGGTAAGTGCTGAGCACCACTGGGTGTGGCCCCCAGACAAAACGAACCAACAAACCAAAACATAGTAAAATCCCACACTGCTAGGTTCTAAAGAAAAAGAACAAGCATGGAAGATATGTGGATAATGTATAGTGTCACTTGGTATCTGTAAGCCAGCAAGTATGTGTACATGTGTACATGTGAATTACTTTAGCAAGAAAAAGAAATGATTTATGTGACATGTGCATTTTTGAGCATATTGTTGCAAAAATGGATTGACCACGTGCAGATGAAGATATAAGTAACGCGGAGAAAAGTGCCTCAGATGAAATATTCTTAATTTTACAGGAATGCAGGAGAAAAGCACTAATTTAATTTGTTCAAAATGGGCAGATGAAAGAGCAATCTAATGGAAGAACAATCTAATGTAAAATATCTATTGTCTTACACAAACTGGAACCATGATTTTACCATTTGGCTATTTGGGGTAAATTTCAATGAAAAGCTTTTCTTTTCTAAAACTAAAAGCTTTTAAATAGAACATTTGCACTAGAAGGCTGCTTATATTCACAACAAAGAAAGGAGGTTATATTTGTATTGTTCTCTACAGTCCTTTGATGAAAATATTACAAAGATTGTCAAATTGCTTCCATTTTCCAGTACGTAGCATGTTTTACATCCAGAGAATGTTTAATTAATTTACTGATTAATTTTTTAATGCTATTGCTATTTGGCAGCTGTTTTGACAAAACTGCCTTCCTCATTATAAAGATTCTACTTGTGAAAAGAAGTCAACCATAGCAAATGGACTTATTGAATTATCCAGCTCACCAATTATATAGTATAAAATTATTCATCCTCGTATAATTTGATCAGGAAGAATCATTTATCTTTAGCAACTGTGTAAAATTAGATATTATGCTGTGGATAGCTGCAATTTAAAAAGTATCTGTAGTTAGAAAACTTTTAAAATGTATTTGAATACTGAATTATTGCCTATTTTTCATACTACTTTATTATAAAAAAAGGTTAGTATCCAAGTAATTGCCCCATTGAGTCCTCTTCCCTCGCCAATTCAAAAGCATCACTTAGTTGTTCAAATGCAAAATATCTATCAGTTATTATTATTGGCCACGTGCTTTTGTGGAGCCTTCATGCTTATTACATTCAATGTTTATAAATTAATGAATTCAGAATCAATTCATTTCTAATAAAACCAACACAATTTAATTGGAACCACTTCTGTATTATCATTATTATAGGTATGTATTAGAAGCGCTGTAGCACAGCATTTGTAAAGGTTGAGCTGACACTTAACATTTCTTCTGCATAGTGCTTTGCTCAGCATTAATATTACTTTACAGTCTATTTATAGGTCTTTGTATCTTATCTTATTGAAAGGCCAGGCTTTATGTATCTGAAGATTACTTTTCTGTTACAGAGAGCCAAATGAATCCAAATAGGCTTATCAACTAAAATGGATATGCCGATGAACTAAAAAAGAGTTTTTTAGCTATCACTTGATACTGTACAGATTAATTTTTCCTATATAACAAGTCAAGAAGAGCATGTAGGTTTACCTAAATTTACCTAGCTGCACTAATATATCAGTATAAAATGTATATGCAGATATATTGATGTGTAAACAATGACAAAATACCAAATATGAAAGTTATAGCAATAATAACTAGCTGGCTGTACTTTTATACAGGTAACATGCACTTAATATAACAAAATATTTAACTTCTATATTACATTGGGAGTCATATAAATGGTAATTCTGCTAAGAAAGAAAAGTACAGTCTAATTTGTTCAAAATGGACAGATGGGCAAAAAGCAATCTAAGGCAAATATCTATTATCTTGTATAAGGCATATGAAAATGAACCAAAGTACTTTGGAAACATTGCAAGAATTTTATAAAAGTCTTCATCAAAATTGGGTATCTGTTGTCAGCTAGTGATTTTGCTGTGGTTTGAGTGACCCCAAGAACACTCTTTTTCATACTAAAAATACTTTATAAATTTCCTTTAAAGTATTTTCCTTTAATTATTGTTAAATAAATGGGCTGGAGCGATGGGGCAGTGGGTAAGGCATTTGCCTTGCATGCTGCCAACCAGTGTTTGATTCCTCCGTCCCTCTCAGAGAGCCCCGCAAGCTACCGAGAGTATCCCGCCCACACAGCAGAGCCTGGCAAGCTCTCCGTGGCGTATTCGATATGCCAAAAACAGTAACAACAAGTCTCAAAATGGAGATGTTACTGGTGTCCACTCGAGCAAATTGATGAACAATAGGACGACAGTGCTAACAGTGCTATATGTAAATGAACACATTCATAAACTATATAAATTAATATAGTAATCTCTGTAAGTTTATATCTAACAAAAATAACACCCACATTTAAAACTTGCAGTGAGTGTTTCATACATGAAACCCTTATCATGAAGAGTATACATCACAGTGCCTCAAACTAAAAAAGAAAAGAAACGAAAAAAGAAAAACAGAGACAGTTCAAAGAATAACAAAGACGGCAGTAAGGCCTGCTGAGGAGACTGTGAACTGTGTGTGTCGGGGAATGGGGGGACTTGCAACAGCAGTGTGAAGGCAGAGTGACTCAGTCACAACAAACCTTGGTTTAAAGGTCACAGGAATGGAAGACGGTACCGTTACACACTGTGTGTCAAAGTGATGGGAATAAAGTTCATAAAGCACAGCGCTTGGGTTGGAGAGATAATACAGTGGGATGGGGGGGTGTTACCTTCTAAGTGACCGATCTGCTTTTGGTCCCCGAGCACTGCCAGGAGTAATCTCTCAGTGCAGAGCTAAGAGTAATTCCTGAGCTCTGCCAGGTGTTGGCCCCCAAAGCAGAGAACAAACCAAAAAAGAGCAGAGCTCTTAAAACCAGTCTTAAATTATAATAAGGGTCCTACTTATTGGATGGGTATTGGGTAAATATCCTTTCCCATTCTGTGGCTGTCTTTGTACTTTGGTCCCTGTATCTTTTGAGGGGCAGAAGCTTCTTAGTTTTAGATAGTTCCATTTATTTATCTCTGTTTTCACTTGCTTGGCCAGTGGTTTGTCAGCTTTGAAGATACCGTTGGCTACAATGTCGTGGAGGGTTTTGCCAACCTTGTCTTCAATGTACCTTAGGGATTCTGGTCTGATGTCGAGGTCTTTAATCCATTTTGATCTGACTTTTGTATGTGGTGATAGGTGGAGATCTGTGTCCAATTTTTTGCATGTAGCCGTCCAGTTATGCCAGCACAATTTGTTAAACATGCTTTCCTTGCTCCACTTCACATTTCTTGCTCCCTTATCAAAGATTAGATGATCATATATTTGGGGTGTGTGTGTGTCAGAATATTCAACCCTGTTCCATTGGTCTGCAGCTCTGCCTTTGTTCCAGTACCATGCTGTTTTAATTACTACCAATTTGTGGTAGAGTTTGAAGTTGGGGAGGTTGATTCCTACCATTTTCTTTTTCCCAAGAATTGCTTTAGCTATTCGTGGGAGTTTATTGTTCCATATGAATTTCAGGAGTGCTTGCTCCATTTCTTTGAAGAATGTCAAGGATATCTGTAAAAAACTAAGGAACGCCGAGGGGCGAGTGCACTCGCAGGCTCTCCAGGCGGCTCTGTCTCACCACCCGCGTTCGGTGCCCTGGAACCACAGTGTGTGGGCTGGATCGGGACAGCCGGTGGTCAAGGGCAGGCGAAGGAAGAACGAGGACCAAGCTGGTTGCTGATTAGTTACCGTTTATTCAATCTTCCATCTTTCTCATCTCCCGCACTCCCAGCTCCGGCCTCTCCCTTGGTCTACTGCAGCTTCTCTCTGGCTTCTCTGTCTCCTCCTCTAGTCTCTCCTCCTACTTGTCTCTCCCACCTTGCCCTCTAGGCTACACCCAGCCAGGTAGCAAAATCAACATAAGAAAGCCCTTCCTGAGGGCAGGGCACTCCAAAGGCCCTTCCTCACTCTTAAGGTTTTTTTCTTTTCCTCAGTCCAGGAACTTATTAACATCTTAATACTAGTTATTTTTGTATGGACATAGCAAGGGATACATTGAGGCTTGCAAGGCAGCTCTCCTGGCAACATCTTGCCACAGGCTCAGACCACAGCACTCAGGCCAGATTAATCATTCCTCACCCTAGCAGGGTCCAAATCTAGTATCACTGTTTGGATCATGACAGCATTTGTCCAGGATCAAGCTCTTAACTTATAGTTAAGCATTAGGCACTTTGGCCAGGCCCATCTCGATGCCAGGGTAGCACACAACTCACCACTTGCCCTGGGTCCTTCTTGTCCCACATCGGGACCGTGCTTTGGGGGTGCTAGGAAGTAAGGGCAGCTGAGGCTTAGGTCAAGAGAACAGATGCCCTGGAGGAAAATGTCATGTAGAGTCAAATGACTTCCAGGTTACAAAAGCATAACATTTGTTAAGTCTTCCTGTGTCCATACAAAAAGGACTTGCTCTGAATAAACTATGCAAAGGACTCAAGGAGAAGAGAAAAAAATTATTTACAAGTCAACAGAACACTAAGAAAGAAGCTACAAATAAACAAAGAGGAATAGGAGCACTGTAATGGGAGTAACCCAATAAACCTAAACTACCTAGAGCTATGTTATCCTACAGATATCCTTATAGGGATCACATTAGATTTGTACAATGCTTTGGGGAGTATTGCCATTTTGATAACATTAATTATTCCAATCCATGAGCAGGAAATATCTTTCCATTTCCACAAGAAGAAAACTGCCAACCCAATCAAAAAATGGGGTGATAAAATGAACAGAAACTTCTCCCAAAGAAGAAATCCAAATGGTGAGAGGCACACGAGGAAATGATCGACATCACTAATCATCAGGGAGATGCAGATCAAAACAACAATGAGATACCATCTCACACCACAGAGACTGGCCCACATCCAAAAAAACAAAAGCAACCGGTGTTGGTGCAGATGTGAGGGGAAAGGGATTCTTCTTCACTGCTGGTGGGAATGCCGACTTGTTCAGCCCTTTTGGAAAACAATATGGACAATTCTCAAAAAATTAGAAATTGAGCTCCCATTTGACCCAGCAATACCACTCCTGGGAATATATCCTGGAGAGGCAAAAAGGTATAGTAGAAACGACATCTGCATTTCTATGTTCATTGCAGCACTGTTTACAATAGCCACAATCTGGAAAAAACCGGAGTGCTCAAAAACAGATGACTGGTTAAAGAAACTTTGGTACATCTACACAATGAAATACTATGCAGCTGTTAGAAAAGATGAAGTTATGAAATTTGCATATAAGTGGATCAACATGGAAAATATGTTGAGTGAAATGAGACAGAAAGAAAGAGACAGGCATAGAAAGATTGCACTCATATGTGGAATATAAAGTAGCAGAGAGGTATGAGTTTGCAGTGATGCAACTTCTGGCAGAAATTTCTCTGGACTTGGTTACTGAAATACTAAAGTACAGAAATCCAAAATCTCGCGTCCGCTATTGTGGCCACATGACCTCATATCTCTTGATTCTCAGCAATTTAAAACAAATTACAAAGGCTTCTTTTCCAGCAGGTTAGACTTTGGCAGGGGGGAAACTCCAAACAATAATAGTGAGTTTTTTGTTGAAATATTGAATGTAATCAAAGTAAAGAGAAAGTGAAATTTATCAGCTACACAGGCAGGGTGGGAGGCTGGGGGGGGAGGTTTACTGTAGTTCTTGGTGGTGAAATATGTGCACTGATTAAGGGATGGGTGTTTGAGCATTGTGTAACTGAGACTTAAGCCTGAAAGCTTTTTAACTTTCCACATGTTTATTCAATAAAATTAAAAAAATAAAAATTAAGGTCCTACTTAAAAAATAGTGCTAGCATGAACATAGTACAAAGGAAATGATAAAGCTATATGATGACAAATATTGATGCAAAATTTTTAACATTAGCAGACTGAGTCGGGTACATGAGAAAAGACTAAAAGTGGTTCTAGGAGCATTTGTTGGGTTGACATTCAGAAGCAGATGTCGGGTGGGTAGATAGTACAGTAGGGAGGGTACTTGCTGTGTATGAAACTGACGGGGGTTCAATGCCCTGCCATTGGCAGTGATCCCTGAGCACAAATCCAGGAGCAAGACTTGGACACATCGGATATGACACAAACAAAAAGCAAATGAGCAAAACAAAATGATGAATGTATGTTTTAGGAAAATGCATAGGATTAATGAAGAGATGTCATGCTTAGCTTCTTTTTGCTGAAAAAATTTTTGGCAAAATCATCCAGAATCCATTCATCAAATAAAACAAAACAAGAATTTGAGGCTACTTTAATCTTAGAACCCTGCTTTAAGTAGAAGGAACAAGAGCTACTTCCCAGACATTGTGAAAGATTCACCCCCCACCCCCCCACACACACACAGAGACACACACACACAGAGCTGAAGGGGCAGGGTGCACTTCCTTTTTTTTTTCCAGGACATTTGCATCTCCATACTTATTGCATATTTGCGATTTTTGATTTTACACTATTTGGGGGCTTTAAAATGCACGAAGAGTACTCATCTACTTCTCTACTGTCAACATATGGACATTAACACAATGATGAGAAGCACAAAATTAACACAAATCATACTAAGTGAAGAACATGTTTCATGTTTGTCAGCTTTCCATGATGTGAGCTGGACATTTTTGCTTCCCCTTTACAGCTTTGTTGCCGGACACATAAAATTTATTTTAACAAAACATTCAAAATGCATGGAGAAGAAAGTATAAGATGAGACTAAACAATATTACATTAGCCAAAGTCTCAAAAATTAGTAATTTCTCCAGTCAACTCATTATCCAAAAGAAGTCCGGTTTTTGTGATTGCTTGTTACTTCAGTGAAAAGCCAGTCAATATTCCAGCAGCGGTTTGTGATAGTGTCCACGTGCCGACATGTACAGAGGCAAGGCTGGTGGCATTCCTCCCAGCAGATGCTGTCTTACCAGCAAGCCACATGTCGCTTCGTGTTCCTAGTTCACTTAATCACAGTCTCAGTTAGTTTAGAGAGAATTTACTCATTGAGGGTGAGCAGGACGTCCAGCCTTGGGTGGAGGAGACTCAGGACTGGGTCCAAGAGCACTTCTGCCAAGAGTAGGGGTCATCCGGGTTTCCTTACTCAGAATGGGGGAGCTTGACACCTTTGACGCCACGGGCTGGACATGCAGCCGCTCCTGAGAGCAACAGTGACTGTTTTGTCACGGGCTCAGACACCGAGGACTCTGTCTCGTCCATCTCTGACGCCAGCTAATAGTCTGCTGAGCCAGACTGAGCACGTTGCCTCCCAGGACTGCGTGGGAGTGACGTCACCCCCCAGGACTGCGTGCGAATGATGTCACCTCCCAGGATGGCGTGAGGTCATCTCAGAAGTGAGTGCTGAAACCAACCTGCTGGTGGGTCATGCTCCTTCTACGAGGAAGGCAGGAACAGACATGATGGCCTTGATGGGGACCTTTCTGGAGAGACATCGCAAGTGAGGAGGGAGGGACTTGGGCACCCATGGTGGGGAGATGCCACTTCCCAGGTCATCGAGGTGGATGAGGCTTGACAAGAAGTGGCAGAAGAGTATTTTAGCCTGAAATGGGAGAAGCCAGATGCTTCTTCTTTACAGAAACATCTGCAGAGGGGAGAATTTGGTTAGCAAAATACAGACACACAGGAAGGTGAAAAGTCCTATTTTTCATTTGGGAAGAAATAAGGATTACATACAGAGAAGACATCTGGATTGAATGCGATTTCCAGCATATTTTCCTGTAAGGTTTATTTTGAGAATATTTTTGGTGGGAGCTGGGCTTGTCCCGTATGTGGCCACTCGAGGGGACACTGGGATGAGCACTGTGCATGGGAAGCCCCATGTGCTGCATCCGGCAGTGCTCAGGACGTCAGGCGCGCATGGCATGAACTGTCTTTGGACTCCGGGAATCTGAACGACAGTGCTCACAAGCCTAAAAGGTCTCAACATCCATCCCAAAGCAAAAGGAAAATGATGGGAAAATACACAGCGTCCATGGAGAAGACCTTAATACCCTTGATCAATAGAAATGCACATTAAACATACGTTCTAAATAAAGAATACATTTTCTGTACATTGAGAGCAGACGTGTGAAGGCTTGACTGGGACTAAGAGCAGCAAGGAGAAGAAACTGAGGCCATCCAAACAGGGGTGCTGGACGTGCCGATACTTTCAGTCACTTTGAGTTGCTAAGTTAGATCTGGTAGTTCTGGAGACGAAACTGCCCCAAGACAAAAATTCCCATATATATTTTACACATGTATAGATGGGCATGTATACTGAAAGGTATTTTTTAATAACACAATATCACGATCATGAAATCCCATTAATCACCGATTTCTCGGGTGGGCTCAGTAACATCTCATTTTGTCCTTTCCCTGAGATCTTAGAAGTCTCTCTCGACTTGGCCCTCCCAACGATGTCGAACTGGGGACTCTTTCAGGGTCAGGGGAATGAGATCCAGCTTGTTACTGGATTTAGCATATGAATACACCATGGGAAGCTTGCAAGGCTGTCCCATGTGGGAAGGAAACTCTCAGAAGATTGCCAGTTTCTCCCAGAGAGAGAAATAGGATGCAAGATATCGCTTCTGAGAGCTTGCTTTTAAGTCTCTCTCTGGATGTTGGCCGTTGATGGGATTACACACACCTGGGTTCCTCTGCCGGTACCTTCATGCATGAGGCCTGTCCGAACCTGTGGAGAGTGGCCTCCAGCATGGCTGTAGCTAGGTTTCAGTGGTCTTCAGCTGCTGGGAGCTCTGCTCTGGGTGGGGAGGGAAGCTGGAGCCCATCCCCTCTGATAAACACAATATAGTTATTTTTTTGTGTGTGTTTTTGGGTCACACCCAGCAATGCTCAGGAATTACTCCTGGTGGTGCTTGGGGGACCATATGTGATACTGCAGATTGAACTCGGGTCAGCTGTGTGCAAGGCAAATGCCCTACCTGTTGTTCAATTGCTCCAGCCCAACAAAATATAGTTTTAATAACAAAATCTAGATATCAATAGGATGGTCATAGGTGAAAGAATTGCTGTGTGCATGCAGTGAAGTGAAATATGAGTAAAATTAACTAAACTTTATGTAACTACATAAAACTATATTGAATCATAGTCTAGTACATGCTAACAGCTAGTTTCTATGAGTCAATGAAATGAATATAAAACTTCAAAGCAGACATACGGGACAGTACTAGAATGGTTATATATATCCATCTGCTTGCTATAATTTGAAGGGACACTGGAATGAAAACTGTACGGGCCTGTGTGTAGTTATAAGGGTATCGTTTGAGGGGCCTGGAGTGAAAGGTGGGGTTGAAAAAGCTCTAGTAGTAACCCTAATGTTTCCTTTCTTTAGCTGTGAGGTGTTGGGTGAGATTTGGTTACGGTTCTCCACCCAGCCTGTCTGCTGTGAGCAGTAGTAAAGAGATTGGATAGTGTCCAATTCTGGAGTATCCCTGCGAGTTTATGTAAGCTTAAGGCGTAGAAAAGATTTTTTCAAGCAAAATTTTTATATTTTGAGAGCCACATCTCGTTATGCTCAGGGGCTATTCTTGGCTCGTTGGTCAGAGGATCTTGGTGATGTCTAGGGGACCATCTGGGGTGCTAGGAATGGAAGCAGGACCCACGCCAGCAAGAACAGCAGCAGATCCTCAGTGCTAGCTCTCTGACCCTCTGCCCAAGCAAGAGTTTATGCAACTTGGCTTAAATATACTGACCAAGGAGACTCGGTGCAATAGGGTTCGGCTTCTTGGCACAAACGGTGCACAGCCAGCCTCAGCTGCTGGGAGACTTTTCCTGAAAACTGGCAACGCTGACGGTTCTAACAGTCGGATGACTCCATCTTCGAAGACCATCTCTGCTGGCTGGGCCCCCTGAGGGTGATGGCCTCATGGGCACAGGTGCCAGGAATGGAAGGGGGAGGGTCAGCCCATCCCTTTGTAAGCACTGAACTATTAACCCAATTAAAGAAATATGCCCTGATCAGTGCTTTGTCTGATAACGTTTTTAACTTTGCCTGATAACGTCTTGGCCTATGGTAACATTTAGAACGGCAATATTATTATACTCAATTTTCTGAATAGTGTGAAATCAGGGCATGCTGATTTATTTGATAAATGCAAAGGTTAAAAACATTTGCTTCCAGTGAGAAGAACTGTCTCACCAGAGTGAATTAAGCTACACTGAGTGAGAACCTATACTTTTGACTCATATTTGCAAGTTCTTTGGGACACATTATTACAATTTTAAATAAAACATGACACACCAAACTAAATAATAAATACCAAAGTTGCTCTTTCTCCTCACGAATGTGACAAACTTGCTTTCACTGTAATCTTTGTAGGGGATCATCCTGTTGATCACTGCTTGATATCTGCTTCTTTGCTCTATTTCTTTAACTAATGTCAATCAACTGCATTATTTATTATTTATTCATCACCTAAATTAGTAGCAAGGTCGTGGAATTTCCATAATCCATGGTTAAAAATGGAGATTTCCTACTGCATATAGCTCCAAATTATTCTTATTCAATATTCCTATGTAGAAGTTTTATACCAAATCTTGTAATTAGAATATTTGTAAAAAACTCTTTGGAGGGATTTCCCCAATCATACTCATAAGTCCAGGAACCATTCCTGGCCATATTTGTCCAAATAATGTGGGCCTGAGAGATAGATTGTGACCCAGTGTTACCCTTGGTGACATCGTGGTCACACAGAGCTGGGAAGGAACCCAGGACCTCTGTGTGCAAGGTATATTCTCTGATCCTTTGAGCTATTTCCCCAGTCCCAATGCACTTTTCAAGGAGCTCTACTTCTCAAGAATAATATTCAGCAGTGGTATTGCTGGGTCAAATGGGAATTCAATATCTAATTTTTTGAGAGTCGTCCAAATTGTTTTCCAGAAGGGCTGAACCAGTCGGCATTCCCACCAGCAGTGAAGAAGGGTCCCTTTCTCCCCACATCCTCTCCAACAGCGGTTGCTTTTGTTCTTTTGGATGTGTGCTAGTCTCTGTGGTGTGAGGTGGTATCTCATGGTTGTTTTGATCTGCATCTCTCTGATGATTAGTGATGCAGAGCACTTTTTCATGTGCCTTTTGGCCATTCGTATTTCTTCCTTGGTAAAGTTTCTGTTCATTTCTTTGCCCCACTTTTTGATGGGGTTGGATGTTTTCTTCTTGTAGAGTTCAACCAGTGCTTTATATACCATTGATATCAACCCCTTATCTGATGGGTATTGTGTAAATATCCTTTCCCATTCTGTGGATAGTCTTTGTATTCTGGTCACTGTATCTCTTGCGGTGCAGAAGCTTTTTAGTTTAATGTAGTCCCATTTGTTGATCTCTGTTTTTACTAGATTGCTTAGTTCCGTGTCACGTTTGAAGATACCTTTATCTTCAATATCATGGAGGGTTTCGCCGACCTTGTCTTCAATGTACCTTATGGTTTGTGGTCTAATGTTGAGGTCTTTAATCCATTTTGATCTGACTTTTGTGCATGGTGTCAGGTCAAGGTCTAAACCCATTTTTTTGCATGTGGTTGTCCAGTTGTGCCAGCACCATTTGTTAAAGAGGCTTTCCTTGCTCCACTTCACATCTCTTGCTCCCTTATCAAAGATTAGATGGTCATACATTTGGGGTTGTGTGTAGGGATATTCCACCCTGTTCCATTGGTCTACGGCTCTGCCTTTGTTCCAGTACCATGCTGTTTTAATTGTCAAAAAAGTACAATCGAAACAACATCTGCACATGTATGTTCATCGCAGCACTGTTTACAATAGCCAGAATCTGGAAAAAACCCGAATGCCCCAGAACGGATGACTGGTTGAGGAAACTTTGGTACATCTATACAATGGAATACTATGCAGCTGTTAGAAAAAAGGAGGTCAAGAATTTTGTAGTTAAGTGGATGGGCATGAAAAGTTTCATGCTGAGTGAAATGAGTCAGAAAGAGAGAGACAGACATAGAAAGATTGCACTCATCTATGGTATATAGAATAACAGAGTGGGAGACTAACACCCAAGAACTGTAGAAATAAGTACCAGGAGGTTGACTCCATGGCTTCGAGGCTGGCCTCACGTTCCGGGGAAAGGTCAACTCAGAGAAGCGATCACCAACTACATTGTAGTCGAAGGCCATGTGGGGGAAGGGAGTTGCGGGCTGAATGAGGGCTAGAGACTGAGCACAGCGGCCACTCAACACCTTTATTGCAAACCACAACAGCTAATTAGAGAGAGAGAACAGAAGGGAATGCCTTGCCACAGTGGCAGGGTGGGGTGGGGGGGAGATGGGATTGGGGAGGGTGGGAGGGACACTGGGTTTACGGGTGGTGGAGAATGGGCACTGGTGAAGGGATGGGTTCCCGAACTTTGTATGAGGGAAGTATAAGCACAAAAGTGTATAAATCTGTAATTGTACCCTCACGGTGATTCTCTAATTAAAAATAAATAAATTTAAAAATTAAAAAAAAAATTAAAAAATAAAACAAGGAACTAACATTTTTAGAGTAGTTAGATATATCAACAATTTGAAAGAGCCACACATTGAAGAAACTGCACATAAAAAAAAATGGAAAGAAATCAGTAACGGGGTAGCTCCCAAAGAGATGAATCATGGAGATGGGCACTGTTTGGGGGGCATCCTGAAGCTCTGCTGTGGCTGAGTGGAGGGTCTCTGCAGTGAAGAGAGACAAGGCTGGGAGGAGAGAGGGGTCAGCCTGCCCTCAATACTAGGAGTTTCACAAAGGCTAGTTTATAGGAGGCTGGAGAAAAGGCGCCTTCTCACTGGGCATCCCAAGTGACAGAGCGAGCAACTGATCAATAAAATCTGTTTAAAATCTAAAAAAAAAAAAAAGAATAATATTCAATTTTTATTTCTTGAATAATTAAGAAATTTAAGAGAGATATATACCCTCATCAAGTGGTATTATACTTACATATCCACAATTATGGTTCATGTAATATTTAGAAGTTTCCTAAAAAGAACAATTACTACGATTATTATTCAGACACTTGCTATTTCTACTTAGTAATTCATAAGGAGTCCTTTATGTTCTGTAAATTAAGTAAAAAATAATTAACTTTTCATAGATAAGAGTGAACTGCAAAATAAATCTTTGGCCAGGCTTGGGGATTCCAGCAATGGCAGTGATGATGTGGCTGTCCTCATTTCAGCTCACAGTATACATGGTACTTCCTTTGCAGCATCCTTTTGTGAATAGATGTCTGGTTAATGTGGTCTTTGACATTTGACCAACATTGCACATTAAGAGCTTTTTCTCCACGTCCAACTGATTCCGCACAGATAAATGACCTGGTGGCCTAGAAGACCTCAGAACCCCAGGGTGGTGGGACGCTCATGGTGATGCTGTCTTAGAAGGAGCTCTTGGCGGAGGGTTTGGGGGAAGGTCACTTTTAGTTCCATGCATCCCAACAAATTAGACTCTCACTAGCTTCAAAAATGGCCCCACCTGCCTCCCCTCCCCCCGGCCCAGTGGTTCTGTTCTGGGTACTATAATTAGTGATGTTTTACCTGTGAGGTTTTGGTCCTGGTTCAGCTTTCTTTCCTTGTGGATATGGTTCAGGTACACAAAATTCATCCCACGGGGGCCAGAGAGATAGTGCAGTGGGCAGGGTGTTTGCTTTTCATGCAGCTGACCTGGGTTTGATTCTCAGCATCCCATATGGTCCCTTAGAACTGCCAGGAGCAATTCCTGAATGCAGAGATAAGAGTAACCCCTGAACATTGCCAGGTGTGCCCCCCTCCAAAAAAAACAAACAAAAAAATAAAAATAATTCCCTCTTCTTCCTGACCGAGGCCAATCTCGAGCAAGGCTCATTTCCTTAAACTCCTCCCACCCCGGTAAGTATCAGTGACTGGGTTTCCAAGTCCTGTCCAGCCCCGCTGAGAGAGAAGAGAGCTGTCAGTTAGCCAGGCTGCGACCCAGGGTGGATCCGAGGCATTCAACCACGGTTCTCTTCTCGATTCTGTTCTGCATCACCAGGAACTTGACAGAAGTCACATTTGCCTCACACGTCCTAGCTCCAGTGAGGTCTTTATGTCTCAATTATTCAAATGTCAGTACATAGGGAGCTCATTTTATCTCCGATAGTTTTTTCCAAATAAATGAATGTTAGTGTATCACAAAGTTATTAATTTGTTTTCCATTTCTATCATGTCATCTCAAAAACTGTGTCTCAGTTGTGTTCTCCCCCCTCCCCCCCGCCAATGTATCAGGCGGGAAACTGTATATTTTGTAAGTCTAAAACTTGGAAATTTAATTTAATTTAGTATGAAACAATTAGGTGTGAACCAAGAGGGTGTGTGCGTGGTTGCTTTTGCATAAATGCCTGTAGTTTGGAATCAGACCACATTCACCCCCACCCTGCACCCGCCCCCCAGGGCCCTTCTCAGAGGCCCTTCTTGTCAGTTGAGCCCAGGGCAGGCCGAGAAGAAGGAGGCAGAGTGACCCTCACAGAAACTCGGATGTTTCCTGTCCCACCAGGCGGCCAGGCTGGGGAGGGTGAGGGATGGGAATGTTCTGGAAGGCCAGGCTGGGAAGGCTTTAGGCATGGTCCCCGAGCTGGAGGCACTGTTCTGAGGAGTTCTCGACCGTCCCCTCCGCCTCCCTGGAGCCCACCGACAAAGCCCTGCTCCCCGTGGAGCTCTGGGAGGAGACTGAGGGACCCTGCAAGGACGCGGGGTGGCTGGGAGAGGCCTGGCTGGCCTCCATCACCACGGACGTGGGGAAGGCTCCTGGCCGCGGGAGCAGTGGCCAGGCCCCTGGGAAGTCCATCTGGGCGTCCTGGGGCCGGGCCTCCTCTCAGGAGCCCGCCTGCCCCGGGCCTGCCCCAGGCTTCTCGCCGCCTCTCTCTGACCTCCATCAATATTTGCTGAATTTCCCAAGAAAATGACCTTCACGCCCTGACCAGGGCGTCTGGCCTCTAACTCTCCTCTTAGGAAGGTTTTTCTCAGTGAAGGAATTTTGTTTCATCTCCTCAGTTGCTTCGGGGCAGCTGGCAGCTGCTTTTAGTGTATTCCTCGAGCCAAGAACTTTTATTTGGCCTTTACTAGCCTTTTTTTTCCCTTTTCCTCCATATTTCTCATTGCAGCTTTATTACATTGCACCCATATACTTTCCTTTTAGCTACATTTTAATAGAGATGGAGCATTCTATTGATCATGCAAAACAAACAAACAAACAAAAAAATGTGTATGTAATATTGTTTGGTATGGTTAGCTCTAAAAATATCAGTTTATCATTCCTGAACTGAGTTTTTATTTTATCTCACAGGCTTTTCTTGATCTAAGTGTCTACATTGTAGAGACTAATTTTCATAAGCAGACACCTTAAAATTCATTTATTTATTTTTATTTGGAGTGCTGTTGGGGGTCCCACTGGTGGAGCTCAGGGCTGACTAGGGCTCTGGGCTCAGGAGTCAGACCTGGCGGGGTTTGGGGGAACACATGTAGTGCTGGGGATTTGAAGCAAGTTGGCAGCTTGTCAGGCAAGGGCCTTACCTCCCGGACAATCTCTCCAGTCCCAACAGACACCTTTTGAAAAATAGGGTTTTCTAGAAACAGTACAGCCAGTGAATGACACTATTATCTGTACTGGTGCTTAAAATTGATAATCAGGCTCATCCTAAGTTGTTCCATGCAAAATCCCACTCTCAAAAAGATTAAGACATGATTTCTAAAAAACGATCACACAGAATGCAGATATGCTCATCTTGACAGGGACAAACCACCTTCTCCCCAGCCATTTGGACAAGAGGTCTCATACTTCCTCATTCAAATCATTGTTGGTACTCACGTAGATAGAGATACATATGGCTCTGTGGGTAGACATCAGTATTTTCCTTATTATTCCAAAGGGGATTTGCACGATTCCAAAGACTCCATGTTCTCCCAATGCCAGCCCACGAAACCTCCATTAACCACAAACATTTGCACAGCCTATGCAATGTTCTCTATGATTCACACCAAACCTATCTCTTCAGCTTCACATTATTATTATTATCATTACTATTATTATTGGGCTGGAGCGATAGCACAGCAGGTAAGGCATTTGCCTTGCATGCGGCCAACCCGGGTTTGTTTCCTCCATCCCTTTCAGAGAGCCCGGCAAGCTACCGAGAGTATCCCTCCCACACGACAGAGCCTGGCAAGCTACCCCTGGCATATTCGGTCTCCCAAAAACAGTAACAACAAGTCTCACAATGGAGACATTACTGATGCCTGCTCGAGCAAACTGATGAACAATGGGATGACAGTGCTACAGTGCAGTTTTATTATTATTATTATGATTAATTTTGCTTCTTACTCCTGGCCTTGTACTCAGGAATTACTCCTGGCAGTGCTTGGGGGACCAGAAGGGATGCTAGGAATCAAACTGGGTGGGCTGTGTGCAAGGCAATTGCCCTATCCAGCTTCACATTATTTATGTCTGACTATAAACCCTGGCTTCAGTGACACTTTCTTCTGATTACTATAGTGCGGTTGGTTGTGCATTAGTCACTTCCTGTTTTGTCAGCTAACAGCGTCCTGGGTCCGGGAAGATCTCAGCTGGCTTGCCATCGCCTCCTTATGGGGACCTTCTGACAGCACAATTGAGCCAGTCGTTCAGTCGCCTGGTCTCCGCTCCCACAGCCTGTTACTACTTTCACATGCTCATTCGCACTTGCTGTGGTGAATTACTTGCTTATTGGTGAATTACTTGTCTATTTCTGCCAAGAGTGGTAGAAACTTCATTAGTTCCTATATTTAAGGTTTTTTTTATCCTCTTTCCTATATTAAATGTTCTAACTTGCCCTCTATTTCTCTTATTATTTGGTGTTAAATGTACTCATTGGAGCTGCAGATAAGAGAACTTCTGATAGCACAAAAAATTTTAAATATTTGAAGAAATGATATGGGGTCTAAACTAACTTTATCTTACCTCTAAGTATGATTAGAGTTGATTAATATAATAAAAAACAATGATAGGAATATGTTAGAGTTAAATTTTGTCATAATTATTAAGGAGTACAGGAATACATATTGTTTTGTATTAGGTCTCTTTATGAAAGTATTGGCATATAAAATGATTTACCATATTTTACCACACAATCTTTAAAATCTTTGTAAAATTACTTTTACATAAAACTGGCAAATTTGTTTCTTTAGGCTTTGTATAATAGCCACACCCCGTCACCCACCCCAAACATGGTAAAAAATCTGTGATGATTATGTGATGCAGTGCAGTAAATGCATTATTAGCAAATAACAGAATAAGTAAATAACAAAAAACAGTGGAATAAGAGTAGGTTATTCCATATAAACTTAGAGAACTTAAACTAGTGAAGTTGAAGCAAGAATAAAAAAGTACAATAATTTTAGTTTCAGAATGTGTAACAGTAATAATAATTAAACCAAGTGTTTTGTGAAATGAGGACTGTTTTCTCATGGAATGCAGTTGAAGTTTTGCATCTGAGATTTTAATAGAGCTAAAACTTGTTTAAACTGGATTGTTCACTGTTTCATAGATGGGAGGCTATTGATCTGCTTTGGCAATGAGATAGATAACGAGGTGGGGAAAGACTCACAGAACTCGGAGCTTTGAAGCACCTGCAGCTGCATATTAATGATTGCATCTGTTCTGCCTAGAGTTCTTCATCTGTGCAAAGTTGCATAACCACTGTCAAGAGAATCTAAAGGCTTCCATTAATTTGCAATAGCAGCAATTAGCAGAAATGGTGCTAAGCCTTGCTAGATTCCAAGCTGTCAGTATCCGGCCATTTTTATTTGGAATTTTGTAAACTGGCACTATTGTTTCATTAATGGATACATATGGAAATGCTTTTTCTGAGTAAAAAAGTTCTCTGGAAAATATTTAAGTGCTATCTGAAATTTCACAGTTGAACCCAAACGGTACCTAATGGCCTTGTGGAGGCAGGAAGGGGATTCAGATCACACAGCAGAGAGAAAAGTCACTGCACTCGTACAATGATGGTAAGCAAATCGTGCACCCCAGGTGTGAAGGGAAAATAGAGAATGTGTCAAGAGATGAGTTAGAAGCCTTGATCTACTAGTAACTGTGCTCCAGTGAGAAATCATATTTCCTAAGGTCATTAGTTTATAAATTATCAGGTTGAACTGGAAAGTGCTTTCCCAAGAGCGCCATGTCAAACAAGATGGCAGAGTTCTCTCCTGGACCATTTTGTTTTCTTTTTAATTCCCCACAGAACAACATAGTTCAGAGACAGGCTCCTTTGTATAACTTCCACAGTGCTGGAGAACATAAAATTGGGCTTAGTAGTGCAACAGGGGGATTGCAGGACCCCTTCTCTCTGTTCTCGGCTCGGCTCCAAGCATCAGAAAGACATCCTGGGGTTCTAGCTTCAACTAGCAAAGGAAGAGGCTTGGTTCAGTGTCCCCACTACTTGAGAGCTTTCCCCCAAACTAGCACCTGTATCCTTTGAGCTGAGGGTTTGAGTGCCTGATACAGTCCTGGTGTTTTTCAGTGCTGTTCTGACTGTGTCCCTGTGCAAAGTTGTTTCTACCTGTCCGACTGGTTGTTTTTCTCTTCTCTTGCTGTATCCGCAACCCTCTTGTGTTCATTGTGGCCCACTTGTAATATCCTTGAGAGCCTCAAGGAACCACATGACCCCAGATTGAGGAATGCTCTAGTCCACAGGGCAGAAGAGACAGTGGCTCAAGCTGCTAGAGATCCCTCCCACAATGGCAAGTAGATTTATCTCTGATGCAGGAACCCTACAAAGAATTGGTTACATCGGACTCTTGACGAGAGATGAATATTCTAAGTCCCATTGTAACTGAATCCTGATAGCCGAGATGTGGAATCCCCTAGATATCCATGGAATGAATCAACAAAAAAAGTGATATGCTCATACAAGGCAGCTCTAGTTTCCTCTTTAAAGGAAGGGGATTCTATAATATGGGACGATATGAACCTTATGTTATGTTAAACAAGTAATCATTGATAAATATGACATAATTCTCTCCAAATGAAGAACAGAAAATAATGAATAATGTATAGACTCAAAAAGTGGGGTGATAGTTGCCAGAGGTTGGAAAACAGGGAGGTATTAATCAATGGGCATATATTTCACTTCATCAGGATAAGTAAGCTCTAGTTATTTGATGTAGAATATTGCACCTATTCCATTAATAATATAAACTTAATATTTGCTAGAGATAGAGCACATGCTAAGTGCTTTATGACAATAAAATAATAAAGTAACACTTCAAATGCCTTTTCCTGTGCCGTACTAGGAAATAGTCCTCAGCAATAGGAGGATTAACCCAAAAGTTTAAAAGAAGGCATATTAAATATACGTATCTTCTTGCTATGAAGACTGTGAAGATATCCAGTGATCTTTTACTTATCCACGACTCTAAAATTTGTAAGAGTGTCAAACCAGTTATAATAAAGCATCACATAAAACAACATATTTTCTTCAGACTTGCAACTTTGAAGATTGAGAAAGAAATTTAGAGAATAGGGTATCAATGGAATACTATGCAGCTGTTAGAAAAGATGAAGTCATGAAATTTGCATATAGGTGGATCAATATGGAGAGTATCACATTAACTAAAATGAGTCAGAAAGAGAGGGACAGACATAGAAAGACTGCACTCATTTGTGGAAAATAAGTAACAGAATGGGAGATTAACACCCAAGAATAGTAGAGATAAATACCAGGAGGATTACTCCACAGCTTAGAAGCTGGCCTCACATGCTGGGAGAAAAGGCAGTTCATATAGAGAAGGATCACCAAGTAAAGGGTGCTAGGAGGGCTCGCTTGGGATGGGAGATGAACATTAAAAGTAGATTATAGACCAAACATGATGACCACTTAGTACTTCTATTGCAAACCCCAACAGCCCAAAAGGAGAGAGAGAGAGCGAGCAAAAGGGAATGCTCTGCCACAGAGGCGTGAGGGGGGGTGGTGGTGGTGGTGGTGGGAGGGATACTGGGACCATTGGTGGTGGAGAATGGGCACTGGTGGAGGGATGGATACCCGATCATTGTATGACTGAAATGCAAGCAGGGAAGTTTGTAAGTCTGTAACTGTACCTCACAGTGATTCACTAATAATAAAAAAACCCAGGACTGTTAATAACTGAAACTCAATTTACACTGAGTCCAGTTTATATTTCTCTTCTAAATGGGAGTCTGGGGGTCCTTGCCCCGATATTGGAGTACCAGTGTGTATGTCAGGGTCCAGGTTTATGTGATTCTCCCACCATGACGTCAGCCAGGAAGAAAGAAAGCAAAGGATGCTTGATCCAGAAAAGCACAATCTTTCCCCATAACCTTCAGGACTCTGACTCTTAGTAATTCACAGTAATAAGGAAGATTTTACTTTTTAAGTTCTCAATGATCTGTAATAGAATCTGGCAAATGAGAAGGAGTTAAAAATTGGTTAAATGAGCTGGTCGCATCTGCCACAATGAAAGATCTATGTATGACTGGTAGAGGAGAAAATTAATTTATTTGATGCATATAGATCTGTTCCAATTTTGAAAGTAATGTTTAGTCTGCCTGAGGTCTACCATATGTCTTGGTATTTCACTTCCATGTTTCTACCTGCATCTTTTTTTAATACAATTTATTTCAGAAATATCAATAAAAACTTAAAAACATAAAACCTTATTTGTCAATGAAGAGGCAGAAGTTCCCAGTTTAAATATTTTGCTCAAATATTTAAATTTGTTATTTGAAACCACCAATGAAATAAGTGTCGAGATTGCAGTGATTTTATAACAGGCCCTTTGGTTTGCTTTAATCATCTGACAGGTCAAATGGAACTTTGTGAATATAGAAATTCTGTGTGCTATGTCTGCCCTGATTTGATTTACAGTAACTGGACTAGTATTGTACAACTATTCAGTGATGAATAAAAGAATGAATGAACAATATACCATAACTTGTTACTAAACTGCCATCATCACATAGGGTCAATGAGTAGTGATTTCTCTGTCACATATTTGTTTCTACCTGGAGAACGATTTAATTATCATCTCAACTCTGCAAAACTCTACCCTGCAGACTGGCCATTGAGGAAAATCTGGGCAGTCTACTCCTGCCATAAGGGCACACACGTCTAAACTCCAAAGAGAGAACTGAAATCCATCAGGGTTTCTTGGAGACAAATCCTGTGTCTGCAGCAACCTCGAACGTTAGAAGCACTCACATCTCGAGTCTTCAGGAAAATGGTGACAAACATGAGAAGAGAAAGAATACTCAGATACTCCAATTTTTGATGCCCTGTGTTCTGGGACTTCTCCCTGGCAAGCAGAAGCTTCCTTTCTGCAATGTGAGGTCCCATGCTTGTGGTATGGCCTCCACAAGAATAAGTCTAGGGCTGGAGTGATAGTACAGTGGGTAGGACATTAGCCTTGCACACGGCCAACCCGGGTTTGGTCCCCAGCATCCCATATGGTACCCTGAGCACCACTAGGATTCCTGAGTGCAGAGCCAGGAGTAACCCCTGAGCATCGCTGGGTGTGACCCAAAAAAGCAAAAAAAATATATGTGTCTAGACAATAGAAGTGAAGGCCAAGAGGTTGGAAGCTTGTCACAAGTAGGGGGAGAAAGAGAGGGCAATTAGGATAGAGGAGGGGCCACAATTACAATGACAGTTGGAAATGGTCACTCTAAACAAGAATTGAGTACTTGAGTGCTGAAAGTAGGTAAACGGACATACATGATAATTTGATAGCACATGTACCTCAAACCATAATGGCCAAAAAAAGAGGAGAGAGAGGGAGAGACGGAGAGAGACATAGGGACAGAGACAGATAGACAGAGAGACAGGGAGACAGAGAGACAGAGAGAGACAGAAAGACAGAGAGACAGAGAGAGACAGAAAGACAGAGAGACAGAGAGACAAGAAAGTAGGGGTTGGCTGGGCTTGGGGGGTGACAATGAGGGAAACTGGGGACATTGGTGGTGGGAAATATACACTGGTGAAAGGATGAATGGGTATTGGAACATTGTATGACTGAAACCCAATCATGGACAACTTTGTAGCTGTTTATCTCATGGTGATTTAATTAAAAATTATAAATATGTGAGGAATGCTCAGCAAAAAATGATTTTGTTCAATAAGCCTCTGCTGACACATGTTACACTATTACTCAATTTTCCTGAGAGATAAGGTAAAGAATAAAGAGAAAGATTATTATAAAATCATGGCTCAGTTACTGAGAATGTTTATTTATTTCTATAAAGCTATTTTTTATGTTGTCCATAATAATTTGCATATATACAGACATTTAGTTTCAGGAACCTGCACTGTGCAATGTCCATGCATATACCCTTACTGGTTATCAAGTTTAGCGTTACAATAAAAATTTTGTTGACACCTCAACAGAAATAGAATATGGCATAAAAGTATTTGTTCAGTTGTTATCACATATGGAAACTCTTAATTGTAGAGCTCATAGACATAGAAATATGTCTTCACAGCCATAGCAATGACGAGTTGGTTTTCTCTACGAAGACTGCACAGAGCATCTGTTACTCAATATTCAAAGGCGTGCTTCCAGCACGCACAGATGGGAACACAAAGCCCCTCGAAAAGCTGCATCATTTTCGTGAAATGTGTTTAATATAGTATGGCACTTCTCAAAAATTATAAAAGAGCCATACTATAGGAGCATTTGGTCAACTTCTCTAAATGCTCCATCCAATTGTTCTACATTAAAAAGAAAAGTTATTGACTTCAATAAATTATAGTTTACTCCTAAAATTAGCACAGAAACAACCCACATCCTCATAGTACCATGTCCCTCCGCCTACCCCAACTGTTCCTTCTCTCTTTTTAAGAAGTTATTTCTAGCAGGAGATCGTTACCTACACAGAGAGAATATGGTAACAGAAAATGTGTTTAGGTCTTAATGTAGAGGTCAGACTTAATACAAAGAGCTTTTGCTCTTGGGCCAGAGTGATGGTACAGTGAGTAAGGTATTTGTCTTACATGTTTCTTACCTGGGTTCAATCCCCTTCATCCCATTTGGTCCCCTGAGCCCCACCAGGAGTGAGCCTGAGCACAGAGCCAGGAGTAAGCTCTGGTACTGCTAGGTGTGGCCTCAAAACCAAACAAAACCAAGAGGGGACTCGAGGTGATGTAGGGCAGTAATAGGAGGCTGTGGGTGCTTTGGCTCTAGGGACAGGGTGCTGTAACTTTGTACATCAATGTCATAAACTTTAAAACTACCATCGCCATGCTACCTAAATTACAGATTAAAAAATACAGTTAAATTATAGCTCTCATTTATCATAAAATGCACTTAGTTTACTGAATCCAAATACACATGCATGAAATAAATATTATAAAGTAAATAGGTGAAATTCAACTATTACAAAAATGTGTCTAGTGTAATGTTTTAGTCCTGGTGGATTACAGAGTTTATTTCTCGAATATCAGATTACAGTTTAAGTGGTGCTTTAAGTTTATTCAGTAAGCTTAGGAAAATGGTGGCGTTCTTTTTACCTTGATATCTAGAAACTTCTAGAACCAAGCAAATCTGTTCCTTATCATCAAAACAATTTCTTCTACAACATTAGTTCTGATCTTTATCAACCTCTAAGCCTTAAAGGTGAAAGGAAGATTATCAGATAATTCAATGTAGATAAAACAGTTCAGCTGACTTGTCACAAAGTAAAGAACCAATACACTGATTTGTCATTATAAATAATATATGAGATAAAGTTTTAAATGGGTTAATGGTTTACATTTTATTGCATTTAGTTTTAATTGGAAAAAAAATGCAACTAATCATCTCGGTCTTTTTCTACAAAGCCTGCAAGGTTCAAAAAGTAAATGTGACCTCAATACGATTTATGCCCCAATAGACCGCTTTTATTAAAAATCTCAATTAAACTTCCTCTAAGGCTAGCGGGTTTGAAGGAAAATATTGTAGCTTTCCCCTGCTGTCTCTACAAGAAATATTTCTAAAGTGAGCTAACACTTTGTAGCACTGTACAGGAATAGAGAAGGGCCAAAGTCTTGAGATGTGTCAAATTACTTTTGGAAATAATGACTTGTTGCCATGGTAACCTAGAACCTAACGAATCCGTCACTGGATCTTGGTCCAGGTCTGAAATGAACTGTATCCGAGATTTTAAAGTAGTGACTCAGTTGCCTGAACCAGAAGTGAGTGTCATATTCCCTTTTCCTTAAGTATTAGATAATGGAATATCTCCCAGCAAATGAATCCTTAAGGTGGTGGTATTAGTTTCTCCTCAAAACTCACTGTGGAAGAACTGATTCTAAAATACATGTGTGATGCCTTTTTGGTCCTTTTAAACCCATGTTTTCCCTACCCCTGTTACAAGTGGTTTAGTGACTATTGATAAATTAAGTGCAGAGTGATGCTGCTATTTTAATTTTCTTTTTCTTGACCACTTTGAGCACTCAGAGAAACAAGAGAGTGGACAGTGCAGAGCTGTATAACTTAAACATTTTTATTAAGGGACCATAATTTACATAGTTGTTCTAGATTGAGTTTCAGACATACGGTGTCCCATCACCAGTATATCCTTGCAATTAGAGATTAGGACAAATGCCTCTCCCACCTCTGGCAGAAATGACTGTGCTTGTATTTGTGCCTGTTATGTGTGTCAGTGGACTCTAGGATAAATCCTGGTGTTGCTACTTGATGGTCTTCAGAGGACTGCATAGGCTGGGAAAATGATCTGTCATAACAGTAACCTATTGACAATTGGCTTTCCAGATGCTGCTTACCCAAGACTATACATGATGTGCATTTCCTCTCTTCATCCTTTGAAAGGCAGGAAATTACCAATCCAACTCAGTTTGATTATTGAGGTCTACACAGGATTCTCTAAAGATGTCACATAAAACAGGGAGGCAGAGAACCGTGCAAGTGTTTTAAGGACAGACAACCAACCCTCTGCTCCTTGGAGTTCGATACTGTCTGTATCTTGCGATGAACCTTGATTAAGTATGTATTTCCCAGGAGATGGTGGCCAAGGGTCACCTGTCCTCACCCAAACTAGTGGGATGAGTGTGGCCATAGTGGAGCGTCTGGGTTGGAACAGAACCAGGTGCAAAGCACACACAGCTCATGTGTCAGAGGCAGAATTCTGGCTTCTCGTCATATTCAGAAATATAAACGCAGGGGAAAAATCCACTTGCTTTGCCGAGAAATAACATTCTTTCCAGGATGTTAAAAATAGTACAACCCTTGGCAGTTCCAAATATAGGCCACTTAATCCAGGGCCACAGACTACACGGAATCTGGTGGACTGACCTCTCATATTCTTTGAAACAATCCTGTTGGACCCTGTCATTACAATCGTCTCTCAGTCCAGTCACTGAAAACTGGCTTTAAAAAACTAAGTTGGATGTTGGAGAAACAAAAGCAAGTATAAAAGATGACTTGACTCAGGTATTAATTGAGGAGAAAGACCTCTATCTGGATGTCTTGAAATAGTGTGTGGGTGTGTGAAGGTTTGCATCCGATGCTTGGAGAGATGTCCAGGGAAAAACCTTCTCTCTCCCTGGACCTTTGCACAGTCTGCTTGAAGCAAACACTGACACAGAAGAAACAGAATGATCTGGGAAAGAAAATTTCTACTCTCAGAAGGGTAGTGAAGAAAAGAAACACAAGCAAAAGCTCAGAGTCTTAGATTACTTAAACAAATACATGCCTTGGAAGAAAACAGTGGATAAGATTTTAGACCAAGAAGATGTCAGTGTTTAAAATATAAGCAAGAAAGAGATAGAAATGCCCCCAACTAAAGCTTTGGTGATATGAGCTTGGGGTTAAAGGTTTATGTGAAGATGTGAGGAATGGCTACATGTAGAGTAGTGTGTATGCAACCAAATAAATTACAACTATTTCAACTGAGTATCTGGACAGATCATTTCGATTTGATAGTTCATTTTGGGGATATGGGCCACTCCCTTTGGTACTGGGGCTCCTGAAAACAAAGTTTGCACCTTTGCCCTGGTACAAGATATCGGGATATTTTAAAAAAATGAAATTAAGGACACATGAGCTCTCTTTTCAATCTGAGTGCACCTGGGGTGTTTTTGGGGGATGTATGAAAGGAACTAATCCAAAATTCAGAGAAGACAAGATTAGAGCCACACAATTCTGTGGTCATCAAAAACATGTGTAGAAAGGCTTGATTTGACATATAAAGTATATGTCACAACTGTCCAGTCACAATTTGGTAAAACAATTGCAGAACATTGCAATTATTTTCTGCCTTATTGTAAAAAATTGGTAAAAATCCAAATCAATCTATTTTAGTAATCAGTTGAGGTAAACTGCTATAGAGTCATGTTAAGTAGTTTTTTGAGCTTACTATCTGATGCAATATGGTAGAGTTTAAACCAGTTTTACCAACAATTGTTTTAAAGATTACTGTTCTAAAAAGACATTTTAAAGAGAACAGTAGTTAAATGGGAAAGAAAAGACCCATATACTTTCTGCACTAAAAACTTACATATATGTAAATGTACATATATAGTATATATATACATATGGATATATAAGAATTTTGATGATTCAAAGTAAATTAAAATATAAACTATCCAAAACTAGCCAGTGTGAGCTAGAGAAACTATATTGATTTCAAAACAAGAAAAATTACTGGGGATCACTATAAAAATTTCAGTTCTCTAAGAAACAAAACAATTTAGATAAGTATATACTTGGAAACTGAGCTTCAAAACACAGGAGGCAAAGAACTGGTGGCTTGCAGAAACACCTACAAGTTCATTGGAAAACTTAGATTCCCCTCTCTTATTGTGAGTAGAATTTGTTGCTCAAGGAAGAAAATAAAAGTAATTAATTAATGACCTGAGAGGCTCTGTTAGTTACCTTCATTTGATTTAATTGACTTAATTAGCAGAACAGAATAAGGATTCTCTAAATTTACATAAAATAGAAATAATAAACGATTTACATCTATGATACAAATCTTAAAGCAAAAAGGGGTTAGGCTTAGAAAAAGCACAGGGGGCAAGGTGCTCTGCCTCTCATTCAATTGACCCCAGTTGAACCCTGGCACTACACATGGTTCTCTGAGTATTGTCAAACAGCATCCCTGAGCACTTTGCTAGGGGTGAACCCTGAGCAAAGCTGGGTGCAGCCCAAAGAACAACAAAACAAAAAAAACAAAAATATCATGAGAGGTATACTTTACAGTATGAGAGATATATCTTCAAATATAATATTTAGAAAGTAAAAGACAAAAGTACATCTTACAACAGAAAGATAACTAATAATATTATATTCAGAAAGTAAATGATGCCCTTCTAAATAATGCATGGTAAAAGTAATTTCAAGAGACTTATAAAATTAATTGAAGTAAATAAAACTTGGATGTGTGACTATAGCAAAAATCAGTAGTTGGAAGAAAATTACATCACTAATATCCATAAATTAAGAAAGAAAAACTTTTAAATAGTAGTCTAAGCTTTTATCTTACGCATGGATTAATAATGTAAGAGAAGAAATTCAACCTGGAACAAAGTAGGGTAGTAAAAATTAAAGCAGAAATCAGCAAAAGGAAAATAGGAAATCATTAAAGAAAAATAAAAAGAAATAAATGACTGTCTGAGCAAAGACCTATAATACATATCGTTTGCACTCGCAAGTTTCCAGTAAAGATATTTTTCCCTTGAAAAGCAGATGCCTTCAGATTTGTTGTTATTTGTTTCTTTGGGGCCCCATCCAATGGGCTCAGGAATAGTGCCCAGGGATCACTCTTGGTGAGACTCTTGGAGACCTAATGTAGGGATCGAACAGGGCGTGGCCACATTCAAGGGAAGCACCTTAACCCCTATACTATCTCTCCTGCCTGGCCTTGAAGTTTATTATGTTTCACTTCCCAAGTGTTGGTTTCCGACTGAAAGAAAATTCTTGGCAACAAGTCTGTAAAATCCTGTTTTGCTGCTTCCACATTTTCTTGCTGTTTTCTCCTTTTCTATTAGATTATTGATCCATGTCTTAACTGCCTCTATAATTTCTCTAAAATACATTTCTACTGTACCTTCACAATGAATGAAGTGAGGATGTGGAGTGCTAAGGGAGGACTTAACACTGTACATATGACTGTCCTATCCATAGTATTCTGTAGGCTATGAGGCCTCAAACTAGAACAAATGTTACTGAAATTAATATGAAATTAAATAGACATAAATAATCAAGGCAACCTTAGACAAACGAATATGGGAGGCTCTCTGCTCTCCAACTTCAAACTCGATTACAAATCTATAGTAATCAGAGTAGTGCGGTATTGGAATTAAAATAGATCAATGGAATGCAAGTGAGATAGCGGAACTAAATCCTTATATCAATGCATTTCTGGACCTATGAATATAGCTCTCCCTCTTGGAGAGCCTGGCAAGTTATCGAGAGTATCCCACCTGCACGGCAAGCTACCCGTGGCCTATTCGATATGCCAAAAACAGTAACAACAAGCTCACAATGGAGATGTTACTGGTGCCCGCTTGAGCAAATCAATGAACAATGGGACTACAGTGCTACAGTGCTATGATAATTGTGCAGAAAATGTAAAATGAAGAAAGTGCAAACGTCTCTAGTAAATGTGCTGGGGAAACTAACCATATTAAAAAGAATGTAACTGGGGCTGGAGGAGTGATAGCACAGCGGGTAGGACATTTGCCTTGCACGTGGCCTACCCGGGTTCGATTCCCAGCATCCCATATGGTCCCCTGCACTGCCAGGGGTTAATTCCTGAGTGCAGAGCCAGGAGTAACCCCTGAGCATCGCCAGGTGTGACCCAAAAAGCAAAAAAAATGAAAAAAGAAAAGATAAAAAGAATGAAACCGACCACTAACATCATGCACAGAAATTAAAAATGGAGCTAGATGGAGAGCTAGCAAGGTAAAGCACTTGCCTTACATGTAGCCAACACAGGTTTAATCCCTGGCACCATACCAAGCCCCACAGATTTAACCTTTGAGTGCAGAGTTAGGATTTTAGCACTGATAACCAACAAAAACTGTACCGGTTTTAGACATTACACCCTAAGTAATATAAACCATTGAAAAAATAAGCAAAAAATCCACGATATGGGTTTCCATGATAAATGCAGGGATATAGCAAGAAGATATATATAAATATATACATATACATATACATGTATATATGTATGTATATATGTATGTATATATATACATATACATACATATATGCTGTGGATTGAGTTTCACTTTACCGCCGCTCCTGGTGATGCTTAGTCTGCCTGTATGGTACTGATGCTCAGTTCTGGGGATGTTCAAGTGATGCCAGGGCCACAGCGGGCAGTGCTGGAGCTCGCCAAGGCCACAGTGCTTGGTCTTAGGGGGCTCTATGGTACCAGGGATAGTACTTGGGGCTCACACATGCCAGACATGTACTTTGGCACTTGAGGAATCTCCTCAGCCTATTTGTTTTTGTTTTGTGTTCATGATACTTTCCTACATAGTGCACAGCTTTTTCATTTCTCTTTCACTTGTCATCCCGTTGCTCATCAATTTGCTCAAGCGGGCACCAGTAATGTCTCCATTCGTCCCTGTGATGTGCTACTGTAGCTCATGACGTCGGTCAGCTCACACTAGGAACACGAAGAGCCTCAAACCATTCGTTCAGGGTCTTGACAAAGAAGTATAACCATCTCGTAGGTGGGCGGCCAGGTGTTCTTTTGACGTCCCGTGGAATCCAGTTGGTAACAACTCTAGTCCAGTGGTTGTCTCTAAATCGCATCACATGTCCGGCCCATCTGATTTTCAACATCTTGGCAAATGAGACAGCATCCCTGATTCTTGATTGTCGACAGAGATCAAGAGGAACTTCGGATTCCTTCCCTTATTTTAGTGAAATGTGATACTCCAAGCATAGCTCTTTCGATTCCTCTTTGGGATGTCCAAATAGCGTTCTCGTCCTTTTTTCATAGGGCCCAGGTGTCTGAGGCATATGTTAGTGCAGGAAGAATGGTGGATTCAAAAAGATGTGCCCGGAGCCATAAGTTCTTCATCCTCTTAACAAATTCTTCGATGCTCTTGAAGGTGTTCCATGCCACTCTCTTCCTCCTGTGCATCTCAGGTGCCAAGTTGTTCATCATGTGAGTTTTCCACCTACGTACACATAACTGCTGCATTTGCAGATGTTCATTCTGTTGAGGGAAAATGGAAAGTCAGGAACTAGTCCATTTCTCATGAACGTTGTCTTCATGAGATTCAGCTGCAGTCTGACCTTTCCATACTCACGGTCAAAATTGGCCAGCATTCGTGCCACTTGACTAATATTTGGTGTTATTAGAATGATATTATCAGTGAAGCGGAGGTGGTATAGTTGACAACCGTCTATCTTCACTTCCATTCCTTCCCATTCCAGTCATCACATGACGTTCTCAATGGGTGGCACTGAAGAGTTTCGGTGAAATGGTATCAACCTGCCAAACCTCTCTCTTTATGTCGATGATCACTTCCTTGTAAAATGATGTGATCCTGATGGTGAATCTATAATACAGCTCACAGAGGATCTTGATGTACAGATGACTGCTTCAGCTTCAACTGAATCAAAGGCCTTCTTTAAATCAATGAATGTTAGACAGAACGTTCTAGACAGAGTTCTTGAACTCTCGTGAAACCTCAATGAGCTTGGTTACCATGTGGATATGATCAATCATGCTGAATCCTTTTCAGGAACCCGGCTTGCTTGCATGGTTGTCCTTTGTTCTGTCAATCCTATTAAGGATGATTCGAGTGAACAACTTGCAAACAATGGGCAACAGGCAGATGGGGTGACAGTTGCTGATGTCGTGGATGTCTCCCTTCTTGTACAACAGGATGGTCCTGCTTGTTTTCCATTGGGATGGAAACTTGCATTCAGACAGGTAGCGTGTGAAGAGCCGAGCCAGTGTATTGACAGGTACTGGCAGCAGAATCTTCAGATGTTCATGTCTGACCTTGTCCGGACCGGGTGCTGTACGCTTCTTTACTGACAAAATGGCATGTCGGATTTCAGAAGGGAGAACTCTGGGAATGGCATATTCATCCTGTGGAATTTGGTATGTCACTGGGTGGATGTGTCTATCGAAGAGATCTGAGTAGAAGTTGTGGATAAACTTTTCCATTGCCTTTCTGGAATATGTGATAGATCACTGGGTGCATGTAGCATATTATAACGATCTGAAATTGCACTGATTAAACACATACACATATGTAAACCTTGACTTAAAAAATACATAAACTTTGCCCTCCACATAGTTCCAGAGGCCGTTGATGGTCCCTCAGAAGAGTGGTGATTTGTACATTTATACCCACTCCTAGTTTCTCCTTTAATCTTAGTCTGTACACACAAAAGCTAGAAGATAGAGAGCAAAGCCTTTGGTACGATAAAGATGAACCATTGTAAATTGAATAAAGAACAAATGCTCTGTGGAAGTAGATCAAGCAAAGTCACTCAACTGAAAATGCTGCATATAGCAATGAGTTTCTCATCATCATAAAAATAGGTAATCTAGGTTGGACACTTAGCTGCCTAACAATTCTAATTGATTTGGATTCATTAATGTTTGGTTTTCAAAAGCATCTCATAGGTAGATAGTATACATCTTTTGCAAGCATAGAATGGTGACTAATCAGTTAAAGTCCCTCCCATAGAAATGTTAGTGGACAGTTTTCCTGTTGGAGAATAAAATTCTACAGCACTAATCTAAATTTTAGTTTTTTTTGGAGAGAGGACTGTTTGATTGCTTGCTTAAAATTCAAATCTACCCTCAATCTTCCATTATGATGTCCTCTCTTTAGTAGTAAGTCCTTCTACCAATCTCTTATCTGTAATATCCATTCTTCCAAATACTGATAAGTGACAAGCATTGTTAGATAAAGTCTTATATTTTAAGTTCTCAAAGAAATATGTTCCTGGTTCTCGAATGTTTAAGATGTATAGAACTGAAACCCTTGTCTCCAGTTCAGAACACATGTAACTTGGGGGTGGTGGACATACCAAGTGGTGCTCAGGGGGTTGTCCTGGCTGTGTTCTCAGGAGTGTCCTCACAGTGCTAGGGAGACGCCTATAGTGCTGGGATTCACACCAGGGCTGTCTGCATGCAAGGAAATTCCTTACATCCTATACTATTTCCCGTCGCCCTCAAAAAATATGCATTCTTAGAGGTAACCTTAGCTTTCCATTTAGTTCAGGGGGTGGCAAAGACATCAATTATTGAAACAAACTACAGGGTTAATTTAGCTGAGTATTTGAATTATATTAAGTTACATGGAGGTGAATTCAGTAAAAAAGTTTGGGGCTTCAAGAAGAATATTTTTCTTTTTCTATACCAATATTATAAAATTTTACTATGAAGCAATCAATTGTAAGCAAAATTTTTCTGGTTTTATTACTTTGTAGATATTTTACATAATTGTTGTTTTAATTGACCATTTTGAAAATTTGTAATTTGCCTTATGAAAATCCCAGTTTTTGGTGTAGTTATTAAGAGTGCATAAAGCTCTGGGTATTTTCACCCTCACCCAGCTTTGTCTTTTTTTAAGACATTGTTGTTACTATATTTAAATAATCTGAATGTGTATGGAGAAACAAATCATGGCATCAGCTTTGACATAATTAGCTATTTTCCCCTCCAAATATCACACATTCATAATTAAGATGTCATAATGCATCATAGCTGCAAGTAAAGGCATCAATTCTAAATTGACATCAGGTTCAGCAAAATAATAAAGTACTGCTTTTCCTGCTGAATAGATTTCTAATGGAGATAAATTATATATTAACGATAACTAAAAGTATATTTTTTAAATCTAATTAAGAATAGATAATCTCAGATATGTAGGAGAATGATGAAGGAGACTGGCAAGCTCCCTGTCGCATATTCGATATGCCAAAAACAGTAACAAGTCTCACAGTGGAGACGTAACTGGTGGCCGCTCGAGCAAATCGATAAGCAAAGGGACAACAGTGCTACAGTGCTATCATATACACAATAAAGTTTTGTCAAAGTAACAAAAACGGCAAGCCTTGTTACTTTGACAGAGATAAAACTTTATTATTTTTATTTTTTTATTTTTTAATTTTTTTTGTAGTGAGTCACAGTGAGGGTACAGTTACAGATTCACACCTTTTCATGCTTGTTTTTCCCTCATGCAATATTCGAGAGCCCATCCCTCCACCAGTGTCCATTCTCCACCACCAATGAACCCAGTATCCCTCCCACCCCCCATCCCACCCCACCTCTGTGGCGGGGCATTCCAACAGAGATAAAACTTTAAATGGTGCAATCGTTTATTATTCTGGAGTCTCAAACTATAAATCTCTACATAAAATATCACATAATATAATGGGTTACATATGATAGTATAACAACTAATCTTCCACAAACTGGCTCTAAACTGGACACACTGTCAAATAATCACATTCGAAGTTTCACATAAACTTCCTGTCAAATATTCCTAGCATTTCCAAGAAATTATTAGTGCTAAAGTTTAAAAATATGTAATGTATCTTAAGAGACCTATTTTGAACCATTTATTTTCATAAAGGTATTTGATTAATGTCACAGAATTAATTACACCTATTCTCATTTTCAAATGCTTAGCTATTCTAAGCAGCATATTGTGTAGTGATAAAGTATTAAGTCATTTAGATTTATGTTATTAATATCTCCCCTTTCTCATTACATCCATTAGTGTTATAACTTTTTTCTCAAATTAATAAAAATGAATGTACCTGTTTTCTTTATCATCATTTTTGCTGGTTAACAAAGGACAAAACAATAGGAAAAAGTTAATTGGAAAATTATATATTGGCCAACTTAATATCTGTTATTGACATTTCCTAATTAGCCATTATGTGGAAAAGAGGTTTAACTTGGGATATTTAGAAAAATAAAATAGAACTCTAGGAAGAAAAAATAATATACTAGGAAAAAGTCCTATAATTCAGTTAAAGTGGTGCTTGACCAGACAAATACTGCAGACATCTGCTTGTCACTCAGCTGGCTGATAGATGCAGCGACCAGGTACAACAATTAAATCAAACAGAGACAAACTGCAAGAGGCCAGTAAACATGTTCTCAACTTTAAACACTAGGAGAAAAAGTTACTGGAATGCATAGGGTTATGGCATTACAAGCAATCAGAATGGCTAAAGGAAAAAATAACATGAAACAGCAACCATGTGTTGCTGTTTCTAATTATGAATAGATAATCTCACAGTATTTAATTATGAATAGATAATCCCAGATATGTAGGATAATGCTGCAGGAGCCTGGCAAGCTCCCGGGGGAGCAAAGGGGGAGGGTGCTCAGTGTCCAGGCAGAAGAGAAGGCTCAGTAGGAAGTGACCTGTCCTGGGCTGGAGTGACAGCACGGCAGGGAGGGCGTTTGCCTTGCACCCGGCCGACCCAGGTTCAATCCCCAGCATCCCATATAATTCCCCGAGCACCGCCAGGAGTAATTCCTGAGTGCAGAGTCAGGACTAACCCCGGTGCATTGCCAGGTGTGACCCAAAAAAAGCAAAAAAATAAGAGAGAGAGAGAGAGAGAGAGAGAGAGAGAGAGAGAGAGAGAGAGAGAGAGAGAGAGAGAGAGAGAGAGAGAGAGAGAGAAAGTGACCCTCCCAAGTCCCTCCTCTAAGTGTTCTGATGCTGCCACTTAGCTATTTCCATCATGGATCTGACTGTCTGGGCTTCTTGACGGCAAGAGGAAAAACCACCAGCTGTCTACACGACATCCCCTGGCGCCCCTCCTTCTCCCTCTGTGTAGCTGTTTGCACGCAGGAGGTAGAACTGAGAAAAGCCTTCTGCAGCAGGGCCAAGCGGGGCCTCCCAGACCTCCATCCTTGGATTTAGGGGTCTGAGGTGTAGAGCATCGGGCCAGGAGAAGCAGGATGACAGCACAGAGGCAGCTGGGAGTGAGAGGGTGGGGGATGGGGCAGGCCAAGGGTCTGTTGCAGCCCTCCAGGCTCCAGGGATGCGGTGCGAGGAGGATGGAGGCCTGGACAGGGAGAAGCGTTGGACCAGAGCGGAGCTCAGCAGCCTTCAAAGCCTGCCCACACACAGCTGGCCCCATCGCCACGCCACACGCCCGTGTCCTGCATGTGGGAGCGTCTGAGCGGGAGGGCACCGGACAAGTCAATCTGAAAGAGCAACAAGGGGTACAGCGCCCCGGCGAGATGGGGATTTGCTTGACTTCACCCCCAAAGAACAGGGACAGTGGGACCCATGAGAGCACGTTCTGCCAGGGAGTCCGAGGGCTGAAATCTCACACTGGTCGTGCGTGGGTGTGCTTCCCTATTTTGAAATATATTATCTCGTAATAAATTGCCTTCCTTACTCCAGATGGCCTGAGATATATCTTTCTCATAAAGAAATTGACCTCACTCATTCTACACGCCAGTATCTCTCGAAGACCTCTTGCCAGCCTCTCCTGACGAACTGACACAGCTCCGCTATCCGGAAACTGCAGCACTGGCTTCCTGGGGGTTCTTCTTTCTCAGTATTTCGGAGATTCGATTCTTCGATGAGCATCTGTCATATACCATTATCTTTTCTATTTTCTAATTGCATAACTCAAGAAAAATGCCACACTGAGTACATGAATGTGGAATTGTAGACAGAAGTTGGGGGTATTTTTCTGTTTGGGGTGCTATCTCTTGCAGTGCTCAGGGGTTACTCCGAGCTCTCTGTTGGGACCTATAATGCAGGGAATTAAAAGGCAGAAATCTGGGGCTCCTGCACTCACAGCTGGGGGGGCTCCAGCTCTCCCAGGCGTCTCTCCAGCACCATTTCTGGGGTTTCAATCTGTAACAGAAATGAAACAACAGCAGGAGTGATGTTTGGGTAACCCAGGGCCCCAAATGGTCAGGCTGGCTCCACTCCAGGCTGAAGGCTAGGACACAGTCTCCTTCTCCTGTCGGGCCTTTAAACTATGGAATTGGAGTCGTGTTTCACTCAATCTGTTCCTCGTGTTCCTTCCTACAGGTTCTTAGAAGCTATGCTGATCTCCTGATTGAAATGTTCTTTTCAATTAGAAATTCAGGTGTAATTGGATATCTTGGTCACGGAAAGCAGGTTGAGAATGAATGAAAACATCCCAGAAACTTTGAGGTGTGAAATTATGAATGTGTGTTTCTCCTTTTAACACTTGATTACCAAAATAACAAGCCTGGAAGCTCACATGACAACTCAAAGGGCTCAGGTTTGCTCACCAGAGGTACAACATGGTCCCCCAAAAGCTCTTTGAGCAATTGTCCCTTTATTGCAATACACCTAGCTGGCCCCTAAGCAAGCAAAGTATAAAAATGGCAATAGATGCCAGGTTTCCTAAAAGGCACAGATGTGCACTGAAGAACACTTACAGTCTGCTGTTCTCCAGTATCTCGCAGAGCACCGTTCTCTAATTTAGATATTGAGACATAGCCCCGAAGTTTAAAGAAGCTCTTTAGGTAGCGAGTGCAGGTTATATTAATCTGCCTCATGATTTTAGTAGCAATACAGTACTTATGTATCTGAGATAAGCAATCAAATATTAAATATTATATTTGGGCAATAATGAAACCACTTTTAGAGCTAAAAGTGCAGTTTATAATATCTGTAGGGTGGGATGTGTAGGGACTGATGAGTAAATGAGTGAAAAATTTTATGACTATGCTAAAGTTCTATTTTAGATTGTGTTCTTTTCAATTATGAAATCAGAAATTTAGCTGAGACCAAAATCAAAACAGACCAGAGAAACTCTTCAATGACAATATTTTGTGCTTCGGGAATTTCACTGAAATCACCAAAATTTACTGAGAAGAGAAGGGTGGGGCATCAGAGAAATAGTACAGCAGGCACGGCACTTTTATTAATGCCTGGCTGACCTGGTTTGACCATTGGCACCACACATATCATTCCCTCAGAACCACTAGGAGTGATTCCTGAGCACAGAGCTAAGCGTAATCCCTGAGCATCTCCTGGTGCGGCTCGAAAAACAAACAACCAAAAAAAAATGGCATTAACCACATGGAAAAATTATTTAGTATTTGCATTAATGAATCAGACTGAAACTGTTTGTTGATTGAATGTATTTTTGAAATACATCAAAAGGAATAAAAGCATACAATGAAATGGTGATGTAAAAGTCTTTATAATATTAGTTTTATATATTCTACAATAAATTCACTCATTTAATTGCAAAAAAAGAAATAAAAGCATAAAAAGGAAAATATTAATATGTGTTGCTGCTTTTCTCATGATGGCATGGCAGGAAAAGGTTACTAGTATCCACGAAAACTTATTCACAAGACACAACCAGACCTTGGGAGCCAAGTCTTTCTGTTAACTGATAAATAACTGCACCATCTATTTGAGACAATTTGATAGGAAACCACATTTCAGTAGACCAATGTTGTCATCTTGCCTTATCACTATTCTTTTTTCTTTTTTTAAATTAAAGAATTGTGATTTATAAAGTTATTAATGGTTGAGTTTCAGGCATATGATATTTCAACACCAATTCCTCTATCAACTATTCTTAAATGTGGTTCTCTGAATTAAATCTTTAAATCTTCCATTTGAATTTAGTTATTTTCTCATACCAAATTAAGACTTACGTTGCAAATATGACGCCTCCACCTAGTGTTACAAATTCTACTGGTGTTGTAACACTCTGACACAGATTTTGTAGATAAACATGTTAGAAACTCTTGAATTCAAAGAACTTAAAAGTTTGAGTTGATATCACACACTCTATATCCTATAAAATTAGAATCTATTGTAGCTTGCAATAATATATTTTACAGTGCAAAAAATCTCAGCTGAGACTTTGGTGTACCACTGAGCCATTTCCCCAGTCTTGATACATACACAGTTTTGCTTTGTTTTAGAAATCCACAACAGGTGGTAGCCAAGGACTTCTCTTGGCTCTGTGTTTGGTGCTTGAGAAATCTTAGATGCCAGGGATTCGCCTGTGCCTCCCATGTAAGGCATGTGCTCAGTTTATAGAGCTTCTCTCAAACCCTAAAAAATATTTTTAAAAAATACTTCCCTTAACTTGTAGGGAAGGGTTCTAAAGCTCAAATCCAGAAGAGCCTCATATATGTAGAGCATGTTTCCTATCTCTGAAATATATCCCTATTCAAAGTAAATAGGTCTGGTTTGCAATCAAGGATCCTCAGTGTTAGGAAAAGAGGCAGCGAATAAATGTAAGGTAAATTCTATAATGACTTTTCTTATGCCCAATTTAAATTAGAAATCTCAGAGTGAATCCACAATTTCAATATGTGATGTATGATTACATATCTCTATAAGCGTAAACAATTAATTATATGCTTCTGTGGGAATAAATATTCCAAGAAGATTATTTTTTGGCAAAAATTAGGAAGATACAAGAAATGTGTAGAAATAGCTAGAAATGTGCTACCAAACAACAAAGAAACTCAAAAGTTACTCTACATAAGCCCAAAGAGTACAGGGAATGGAATGAATGTTTTATAAATGGCCCAATTTGAAATAACATAAAAATTAAACTTAAAGGATTATGTCACATTGGTTAAAATGAGGATCATAATTCTATAAATTATCTATCTGGATAATGGGGGAAATATTGAAGATGCATTTTTAGAATAGGAAATTAATATGAAGTAGAAAAAATAATATAATTAGAAAGTCATAGCAATTTTCCTAAAAATTATTAATGAAAAAATTGTTAATGATAGTAGCAATTGTAGAGGGAATTCTTTGTAGCAAAATACTACTTTTTATGATTCAAAATTTACTATTTCCAAAGAAAATATGTTAACTTTTCAATGGCTAAACTTGACACATACTTCCTTAGCCAAAGTTGACATAACAGTAATAGAACAAATTGACCACTTAGCTCAGAAAATGATACATTGAGGACAACACAATATCTCTTCTGTGTCATCCTGACAAAAACAATTGAAATATTTTCTACAAATTGGTGGCCATTATTTGTACTATTGAGAATGACTTAGAAAATGTTTTTGGTGAAAAAAGGGAGAGGAAATATATAACGTGAATCACAAGACTGACCTGGAATAATGCTACAAGAACACTCTGAGTACAGTTGGGAAAATATATCTGATGTATGAGTATTAATTAATAACGTGTGCTCTGATATTAGATAAGCGTATAAAGGTTATGGGACCCAGCCCCCGCAACTGACCTCCACTACCCAACCACCGCCATGCTCCAAGCTGCTTTCCAGACACATTATAAGATACTTCCTACCCATTTTCCATAATTACCACACCATATTTGATGGAGTTCAGACACTTGAATCACTGTCACCCTGTTGATCTTCAATTTGCTTGAGCTGGTGCCAGTAATGTCTCCATTCGTTCCTGTCGCATACTAGTGTAGCCCAATGGTATCTGTTTGCTCCCTACAGGAACACGAAGAGCCTCAAACTGTTCATTCAGTGTTTTGACGAAGAAGTATGACCATCTCGTAGGTGGGCAGCCACGCAGTCTTTTGACGTCCCGTGGAATCCAGACGGTAACAGCTCTAGTCCAGCGGTCGTCTCTAAATCGCATTACATGTCCAGCCCATCTGATTTTCGACACGTTGGCAAATGAGACAGTGTCCCTGATTCTTGATCATCAGCAGAGGTCAGACCTCTGGATTCCTTCTCTCACTTGAGTGAAATGTGATATTCCAAGCATAGCTCTTTTGATTCCTCTTTGGGATACCCGAATAGTGTTCTCATATGGGGAGAGTTAAGACAGTTGGCAATAACTCATAGAGAGTAACATATATTAAATGTATATACATATATACATATATACATATATTATATATATACCTCTCAGAGAGCCCAGCAAGCTACTGAGAATATTCTGCCTGTATGGGCAGAGCCTGGCAAGCTCCCTGTGGTGTATTCAATATGCCAAAAAGAATAAAGATAGGTCTCATTCCCCTGACCCTGAAAGAGCCTCCCAATCATTGGGAAAGATGAGTAAGGAGAGGCTGCTAAAATGTCAGGGCTGGAACAAATGGAGACGTTACTGGTGCCTGCTCCAGTAAATCGACGAACAATGGGATACAGTGACAGGACAGTGATATAGAGATTATATAATAAAGCATCTTCATTTTTAGGAGTACCACAGTATGGAAGGCAAACAATTTTGCAACAACTTTTATTGTAGATACTCCATTCCCACTGCAAATAAGAATACATTAATTTGGGTCTAAAATGTGTAATAAAATAGGTAAGAGGGAAATGTTGTTATTCGGAGAATCACATTGGCAGGGATATGGGAATTATTTGTACTTTGTTTGAAATTCCAATTTCTTCATTGTACAATGTTTTCAAATAAAATTTTAAATAAAATTATTACCACTTTACTGTATGAAATCACCTGGCAATTTCAAATGAATGGTACCAAATAATTTGCAATAATCTTAAATATATTTGCTTAGCTGTTATTTCTAAAACATATAATAATTATAGAAGTCTGCCCACTCAATTGTTGACAGAAGTATTTGCAATGTGGATTTACCACTATTAAGAACAAGTGATTATTTTCATTTGAAAATATCTCTTTATACGTCTTTAAGAATTATCCTAGAGGGGCTGGAGCAATAGCACAGCGGGTGGGGCGTTTGCCTTGCACGCAGCTGACCCGGGTTCGAATCCCAGCATCCCATATGGTCCCCCAAGCACCGCCAGGAGTAATTCCTGAGCGCATGAGCCAGGAGTAACCCCTGTGCATCATCGAGTGTGACCCAAAGACAAAAACAACAACAACAAAAAGAATTATCCTAGAGAGAGAAATCCAAGTTTCAGATATCTTATCTCATTCCTAGCCATATTGATCTCCTAAAATGTCCAAACTCTGCTTATAAGTGATGTGTATGGAATCAGAAAATATGAAAATGTATAGGGAAATCCACTCTTCAAATATTTATATGGACATATGTCAGCGGAACTCTCTGGAGAGAATAGAACCATGTACAATGAAGAGACTAAAAAAAAAACAAACAAACCAAGTTGTTAACTGCATAAGAATGTGTCAAATAATACTAGCACTAGATACTACGCCATTTATAGAGAAAAACTAATACGGGCAACTTCATCATCTTTCATGAGCAATTGATGGATTTGAAAGTGCAGAGACAACAAAACTGAACAAGGTGGTCTTGCATCTGAGCATCCAGTTTCTGCACTGTGAATCCACGTCTTGGCTTTGTTGGTTAGTGGCTGTCTTCTCATTAAGGCAGCTCTCTCATTATACACACTCGTAACTGTGAATGTGACGAGGAAAGTATGTGCTTCCTGGGGTTTATACGCCAGTTGGGTACATTAAGCATTTCACATGGCTCCTGGCGTCTATTAGATGCAAAATAAAAATACAGACATTGTTTTATTATTTATCAGTACTCACACAATAGAGTACTCGTATTTTTCTTTCTTTTTTCTCTTTTTTAAATTGAATTACTGTGAATTACAAAGTTACCAAGTTGCTGATGATTGATTTTCAGGTGTATAGTGTTCCAGCACCAATCTCTTCACCAGTATCCAGTTCCTCTACCAATGTCCTCATTTACCCTTCTGTCCCCTACCCTCTTCCCCCTGCACCCCCAACACACCCACCCCGAAGCTTATCTTTACAGTAGGCGGTTTATTTGTAGTTTTCTTTTTTAGTGAACTTACAATTTCAATGAGGCTGCTTTCATTCTGGTAATCTATTTGTTTTATGCATTTGTTGAATCTTAAATTAATCATTAGTAAGTATTCATTCTATTATTTGAACATTTCACAGAAGGATTTTAGTTTATTGATAATGTTTGCACTTTAGGTTGTTAAATTAAATTTTCACCATGTTTGCACATGCTATGTGAGAAACAATGTGTGATTCAAGAAATTAAGTGTAAATATTTGTCAAATAAAAATTAATACATAATTTAATGTATTCAATATTTTATATGCATATATGAAATAAAATAACAGCACTATTATTTCATATAAAGTGTCACTGACAGTCAGCTGTGCCATAATTTATGTTCTACAAAACAGTGATTTTTTTGGTCACATTTACAGTAATCTGCACCCTAACTTCAGAGATGTTAAACATAAATCAAAAGACCCACAAAATTTCCATAAAGACTGTATTTCTTCACTTCTTTTAGAAGTTGCTGCAACAAATTCTAAGAGATGCATTAAAATTTGGCTCTCTTCTTGTTTTAATTATTGGCCATCAATGCCCATCGCATAACATCCTACCAATGTATAGAATGAGAAGGGTTAAGCCTCTAAACAAAGAATAGCCCAGTGAATATCATCCCACTTCTTGCGGGGAGTTACTGAGAAGTGAAGACAAAATGTTTTCCCTTTCTTTCTGGTTCAAAGGGAATAGAGCAATCATCTCTGCACAATATCTTTTCCCCTCCCCACCCAACGTAAACCTTTGTTTAATGGAAAGTCAATAGGCTTATTATGAAAATTGATCTAAATCAATAGCACACAGACAGGAGCTAATGACAGCAGACAGCCCCAGCAAATGCATCCACCAGCAGACTCCATCCCTGTGGTCAGGAGTGATTGGGAACACCTCTCGAAAAGCACACAGGGACACGGGGGACGCACGCAGATGCCTGGTGCTCGAGACTAAATTTAATCACCTCCTGCTTGTGACCATTTGGCAGCTTCGGGAAAGTTCTCTCCTGAACCAACTCTCTGAAGCTGAGCTATTAAAGTGCTAATTAAAGAAAGTGCATGGGAGACATGAACACCAGGAGTCTGGGGTAATTGCCTACAAAAAGACAAGGCTGAGACACGTCACTTTGTCTGCTGCTCCTGATTAGCTCTAATGCGAATCCCAATATTTCACTGCACGCCGAGGGGCTCTGGGAGAGGCACCTGCCTCCCTCTTGGTTGCATGAATGGCTCTTGTGTGAAAAAGCAAGAAAGCAATTCCAGCTTATCATTTATCCTCTGCCACCCTTGGGATCAGCAGGAAAGTCCACAAACCTTTTGCGTCTGGCTACAATTTATGAAAGTTGAGGGAAAGAAAGAAAGACAAAAATTACCCAATGTAACACGCTAGTACTTCCGTGTAGTAAAGGTTACGTCCCAAGCCCATCCCCGCCACAGTGGTGATTGTACCAGAAATGCTGTGCTAATCCAGTTCAAACCATGGTACTTCTGTTTCTCTTGCCCCCCAGCCCCCCCTGCCCGGTTGCTCTTCTGGCTACAGAACGTGCACACCGTGGGTTGTGGGGCTCGCACATGCCTGATCATGAGCAGTGGGAGGCGTGTGGCATCGATCCTGAGACTGTGCTCCATGCTTGGGCTGAGCCTCCGCCTAGCCAAGCTTTTGGCTCTAAAGACATTCCCAGGGTTCAAAGGATGCTTTCTTGAAAGTCTAATCGCAACCTTCGGAAGACAAGGAATGCTTTTTGCAATCATATAAGAGCATCACTTCACCCTGGAGAACGATCCTAGAAAGATTTGGGAAGAAGCCCGTAAGGCACAACATTTCAGCAGTGGAACTGATTTGAAAAGGGAACCGAAGGAAAAGACAGACCCCCAAGACACTTACACTGTGTTGTTCTCTCCCCGCCCGCCCTGTCTCTGAAGAATTCCACAGGAAAACAAGAGTAGACTCTATCAGTGAATCATCTTTGGAAACTGAAAGAGCATTTGAGAGAACGCTTGGGAACCCGGTGTCTGCAGTGGAAAGTAAGTCCTCAGAAAACAAGTTCTCAGTGTTATCTATGGTCATGGAAGGGTAGATGGGCAGACATATAATCAGCAGGGAATAGAGTCACAGCTTTGCGTGGTCCGAATCAGAGCCAACACGTGGATTATACAGTTAGAACACAAGATGTGGGGCAAAGTCTAGGAAGACAAAAGAACGGAGAGATTCGCAGTCTTACCAGACAACTCTCTCCACCTCTCTTTTGCCAGGACGCAGTCACTTTGCATATTTTCTTTTCTTTTTATTGGCCTACTGGATGCATTTGCTTAAGCGAGGGTTGGTGGTATGCTCTGGCATTCCCATCTCAACCTGGAATAATTACCGCCTGATAAAGTTAATATAATGCAGCAATACTAGCCCTTTGCTATCACCGTGAAAAGCACTCAGTGTAGGCAGACATCCTCCCCTCTGGAGCCCCTGTGAGCCTAAGGAAAACTCCAGGACCCTCTGGAGTCCCTGTGAGCCTAAGGAAAACTCCTACCTGCCACTATGTTCTGGAATAAAGTTTTACTGGAATAAAGTCCCTATATTGGTAGTATTGCTTGCTCTAGCAATCAAAGAAAACAAAGTTTTCCTGCTAATCTTTCCCTTAAAGACACTGCTGAGGGCCCTCAGGTAATTGGAATAGTGGTACAGCATCTACTTTCTAGGTGTTTTGCACACCTGCTTTTGTTGTTCCGTTCCCTGGGGATGGGGAAGGGTGCACAACAGGTGGTATTTTTGGCTCTGTGCTGAGGGGTCACTCCTGGCAGTGTTCAGCAAACTAGATGCAATTTCAGTGATCTAAGTGAGGTCAACTCTATGCAAGCAATCTCCTTAACTTCTGAACTCTCTCGGATGTACACCTGCTTTGTGGATCATGAGTTCGAAAATCCCAGGCACCCTACCAGCTCATTCAGTGCATTCCCAGTGCCACACTCAAGAGTGAAACCCCTGTCACTGCCTCTGCCATAATGCGTTAAAAGACAAAGAACTTAGCATTATAGGGCATGGAGCAGTAGTTCACGAGGAACTGATGTACACGAGGTACTAGTACTTGATGCGCTTCCCTAAGCACCATGTCAAATCTTTGCTGGCAAGGACACATGCTTTGGCATTTTCAGCATTTGTGATAGCACCTAAATTTAGGTGGCAGGCTCTTGGGGGCTTTTGGTTTTATGTTGACAAATGAATGAATCAATGAAAGAATAAATTCGCACTCATTCGATTCTAAAAAAAAGAATGTAGGGACCTGGCATAGTCTTGAGTTTGTCAACTGAATAACCCTGTTGTAGTCCTAGAGCAGAAAGATGTATTCAGAACGGGCAAGTCACGGTGGGTTGGGGCAAGCTTTTTGCTGCCAAGACCCTGGCAGAAAACGTGGAGGTAATTGCATGGGGATGATATCTTCCCTGGAAACGGTGTCCAGAAGTAGGATCACTCTGTGAGTCACGGGCCCCGGGAAGTCGGGAAAGGGAGCAGACGTGCTCGTGAATCCTGCAGAAGCAGATACTCCAGAGGGTGCTGTAGATCAAGGTGTACAGCAGTGCGTCCGCGAAAGCACCGTCCCAGCCGCAGCTGACGAGACGCCCATCCCAGCAGACGCGTTTTGATGCAAGGGTCTTGGTATCACCTGCTGTAGAATCTTCAAAGGATCCAGTAGCTCTACGACTCAGGTCCCAGGACAGACAGGAACACACTTTGTTTATGACTTGCCTTTACGGGGCCAACGATGCATGAGTAATTTATACAGTTCACACTCCTTTGTATTTACCTATAATGTGCTTCTTAAGTATTTTTGTGTGTATTACTGAGACCCATCTCCTGAATATGAGGGATAAAGGAAGTCAGTGGGAAAATTGAGTTCTAGGATGTTAAATGATCCCCAGTATCACGCAATCTAGAGGCTATAATAACTACCACCTGGATGCTAATGTTGTTCTCTAGCACGTTCCCGTAATATTGGAGTGTTTCTTTATACTGGGATAAAAATATGAAGCAGAAAAAACAGACATAACTTTCCTCAGAAGGCCAGAACTTGGGTAAGTTTAGTATTATAGTATGCATTAAAGCAGAATATTGGCAGAAACTCCTACCCCCGTGCCAGGCTGTCTTCACTGGGGCGCCCTTGGAGAGGGGCAGGTTGAATTTCCCTCCCCGCCCCAAGTAGAACCCCGGCAGCGAAAACCTCCAGAACCCAGCCACAGCCACTCTCCACATGCTCCAACAAGCCTGACGCATGAAGGATCTGGCAGAGGAACCCATGTGTGCGAGACCCGGGGCTGAGATCTCCAAGCCTGCTCAGATCCGGACTGGCCCTCCTCTACCCAGATTCCCAGTTTTCCAGTAGCTTGGCAGTCACACCCACAGACTGCCCCCAGTGCCATGTAATCTCTTCAATGTCCAAGATCCAGAGACTATAAAACAAAACTCCCGGAATAGAGCAACACAGTTTTTCCTGGAGCACGTGGCAGTGAATGTGGCCGTGTGACCGCTTATACTCTAGTCCACTGATGTACCTAAAGTAGCGCACGTGTGTTTGGTTTTAACATACTCGCTTGTATTCTCTTATATATGGGCTTAAAGGGCCCCAGAATGAAATCAACAACCTTTACACACTTCCCTCTTATTGTGGTGGGAAGATGCTTGCTGGTTGGGTGAGTGTTTGAATATTATCTGCAATGAACTATTGTGAACTACTTTATGCAAATAAAATGTATAAAAATTGCACAAAAAATAAAGCAGAATATCTTACTGGAAGTAAAGGCAATTAATGGGCAAATGTGCACTTTGTGTGTACAGGTTCGTATTCAATCTGTGGCACGCCCAGGCTCCTGAGCACTACCTAAACAAGTTCTGAGCACAGAGCCAGGAGTAACTCCAGAATACCATAGTGTGGGACCCGAAACAAACAAAAATGGACCAGAGATAGCCCACTACATGCTTTGCATGCAGGAGATACTGGTCTGAGTCCTGGCAATACTTAGTGCCTCGTGCCAACTGGAGTGATCTACAAGCACAGAGCTGGGAGATATACAAATGGCCAACAGACACACATAATCTATCATTGGGGAAGTACAAATTAAAACAGTTACAGCTATTATCCAAAAGACAAAATATATGAAGTGCTCAAGAGGATGTTGAGAGGAGAGAATCCTTATCCACTGTTGGTAGGAACACAGATTGGTGTGGCCATTAGAAAAAGAGGTCTGATTTTTCCAAACATTTAAATAATTTTTTTGAATTTAATTCAGTTGCTGCACTTCTAAGGATTTATTTTTCCTTTTTGGGTCATACCCGGCTATGCACAGGGGTTACTCCTGGCTCATGAACTCAAGAAGTATTCCTGGCGGTGCTGGGGAGACCATGTGGGATGCCAGGGATTGAACCCAGGTCAGCTGCGTGCAAGGCAAATGCCCTACCTGCTGTGCTATCTCTCTGGTCCCTCCATTTCTAAGGATTTACCCCCCAATACAAAAATACTAATGCTAAGAGACGTTTCTACCCTTTATGTTAATTTTAGTATCATGCATAATTTTCCAGTATAATTTCCCCATCACAAGTTTAGTGACCATTGACTGATATTTAGAGAAGAGATGGCTTATGCACAGTGGAATTCTACTTAGCTCTATAAAGATGAAACCGTAATATTTGTACAACATGGGTGGACCAAGGACCATACAACAGATAATTCACTTTTCTCACACTTTACTCATATTTTATAGAGAACACAACAAATAAATGAAGTGTTTAGACTGTAAGATCCAAATAGTGGTTAGTAGGGAGGAATGGTATTAGATAGAACTGGAAAAACCAATCAATGAATCAGTAAAAAAAAAATAAAGTTGGACTTTTACTGTTGTTTGAACTTAATGTTTGAACAGATTTGAATTAATTTTGCACACCCAAAGCTTATGTATTATGATATTATTACAATAGCATTGTAGCACTGTATCACTGTCATCCCGTTGCTTATCGATTTGTTCAAGCAGGTGCCAGTAACGTCTCCATTCGTCCTAGCCCTGAGATTTTAGCAGCCTCTCTTTACTTGTTCTTCCCAGCAGTGCCACATTGGAGGCTCTTTCAGAGTAAGAGGAATGAGACCCTTTAATTATGTATTTTAAAACCTGTAATTTAAAAAAATAACAGTATAACAGAAAAGATCAAGTAGCACATTTGAAGTGGATCCTGTTGTTTAATTTCAGGATATACTATGCAAATATAAAACTGTGAAAATGAGTTAACTAAAAATGAAGCAATCTTTATAAACAACCATTCTAAGATTAGCCATTCCAGGAGTGATTTGAGTAACCAGTTGGATAATGGGAATATCCTAAATATATCTCTTTTCTGAGTCTCTTGGCCCCATGCCTGACTGTCTTCACCAGGGCCCCTTGGAGGGGGGCAGGTTGAGTTTCCCTCCCTGCCCTGAGCAGAGCCCCGGCAGCCGAAGACCTCTGGAATCCAGGTACAGCCATGCTTAAGGCCCCTCTCCACACATTCAGATGAGCCTCAAGCATGAAGGAACCAGCAGAGGAACCCAAGTGTGCGGGACAGGGGGCTGAGATCTCCAAGCCTGCTCAGATCGGACTGGGCCTCCTCCACCCAGATCCCCATTTTCCAGTAGCTAGGTGGTCACACCCACAAACTTCCCCCAATGCCCTATAATCCCATCAATGGCCAACATCCAGAGGCTATAAAACCAAGCTCCCGGAAACCAAGCTCTCACATTGTGGCCAAGCGACATCTGATAGCCTAGTTCTCCCTCTCGGAGAACCTGGCAAGCTACCGAGAGTTTTCCTGCCCACACTGGAGAGCCTGGCAAACTCCTGTGTTGTATTCATATGCCAAATACAAGAGCAATAATGGGCCTTATTCTCCTCACCCTGAAAAAGCCTCTAATATGGCATCTTTGGGAAGGAGAGTAAAGAGAGGCTGCTAAAATCTCAGGGCTAGGACAGATGGAGACATTACTGGGCCTGCTCTAGCAAATTGACTAGCAATGGGATGGTAGTGATAGTGATCTCTTTTATAAAATTTAAATGTGTGTATTTGTTTATACTGCATAATAAATCACTACAAATTTAACATCTTAAACCAGCTGTCACATTTTGGTTCACAGTGCTTGTAGGTTGGAAGTCCAGGCAACACTTAGCCGGATCTTTTAACATCTCACAAGATTATAATCAAGGTTTTATAATCATGGGTTGCAGCTCATCTGGAGGTGCAGCTAGGAAAAATCCATTTGCACACTTACTTGGATTATTGACCAAAGTCATTTTCTTCTGCTCCACGGCTAAGGGTCATGGATGCTTGCTGACACACAGCTGGAGGTTGTCCTTGCAATGGCAGGGCACCCACAAGTCCTGGGCATGTACTTCCCTAAAAGGATAAGGAAATTCTCTACTGCTTGAGCTTTTCAACACAGTTCCATCTTAGATTTGGTGGGGGAGGGGGGCAGAGTACATTTTGTAGAGTACTTGCCTTGCTCGTGGGAAATCCAGGTTCTTTACTGGGCAAACTGTGTGTCCCCGAGTTCCACCAGGAGTGATCCCTGAGAGCAGAGTCAGGAATAAGCCCCGAGTGCTGCTGGTTGTGACCCCAAATCATACACATATATGTATGTATGTAATATACATATATAGTACAAATATATTTGCACTTAAGTCAAGCTCATTCAGAACAATATCCATAATAGCCAGAGATATGCTAATTATGGTTCTCCTAAATATGCTAACTGCATCCATGCAATTCATTCACCTTTTCCATGGGAGTGTCTTCCCATCACTCATTCTGTATGAGAAGAATCCACTTCCCATCATTGGTGGGTTCTTGGAAATTCCTATTTTACTAGAACCTATCAGAGAACAGGTCCTTGACTAATATTTTATTTCATATCACCAGAATTTAATTTTCTCATCATCGTGGCAACAAAACATTGAATTAAACTTTGTTTAAGAACCCGCACCATCTTTCCAGCTAGAAGCACATATGGTCCCACTCATACTCAGGGATTTTCAAGGCTTGAGATGTCATAGGATTCTTCCTGCAGTTCCAAAGAACCAGACATTGTTGACCAGGGAGAAAGAATCCGAGAAAGAAGCTTCTGTGATTCAACCTAATGTGTCAAAGCTACTTTGGAACATTTCCCTAATAGCAACACGGTTTCTGTGTTGGTTACTGTTGGGATGTTCTTTGCTGCATTTTTGCTGTTCCTTTTATGTGTCTGTGCAGAATCTTTTCTTACCAAGCTGAACTATCACACCCCTGACACCCAAGGTGACTCCCACTTTCTTATTTTTGAATTCCTTGAAGTTATAAATAGGCCAATATAAAAGCAATTTATTTTGCAAAGAAAGTGAAAATATCATTTTTCAAATGAGTCAAATTTATGTGAGTTATTTTATGCAGAAGGCCACGGGGTCATCTTTATTAGCTTAGGGGAATGAGTTTGAATAGAAGCAATAATTAGTTGTTTATGCTAGAAAAGCTCACAGAAGTTATGCCAAATGAGAATGTATCCTTTGTGCATATGTCTGCTTATCTTGAGAGCCTGGTCTGAAATAGTAGAAATAATTGGGCAAAATATGTCATCACACATTTTGTCTATATAGATAATTTTTAAAGAAGGCAAACTCGTTAGTGGTGGAAAGTGAAGCAAAGCAAAGCATCGTGCGCTGGAAGGTTAAGCGGTGTTGCCGCGTGCCTCGCACCCTTCCTCCCGGCAGCTCCCAAACACCAGCATTTCGCTTCCCAAGTGTCAAACCCAGTGCTGTGAACATAGAGCAAGGCAGGATCTGCAGAACTCCACATGTATGTCTTACCCGCTAGAGATGGCGATCACACCTTCCTTTTATACCTTTCAGATGTAAGCTTAACCTTCATTTCCTGTATTAGCACACATCCTTAAGGAAATGGTAGTTTCACCTTTTCTTTTCCTCAGTGCTGAGAAAACGACGTCTGACATGGTTGAATTATTCTCTCAGGTGAGGGAACACGGGGGAGTCCGGATTCGTGCAGCTTGATGATCCCAGCTTCAGGACAGGTGGCGTGGGCCCAGGTGCTTTGAAAAACTTAGTTTCTCTCTTTCTCCACTTAAGAACAGTGACTATGGGGCTGGAGTGATAGCACAGCGGGTAGGGCATTTGCCTTGCACGCAGCCGACCTGGGTTCAATTCTCAGCATCCCATATGGTTCCCTGAGCACCGTCAGGAGTAATTTCTGAGTGCAGAGCCAGGAGTAACCCCTGTGCATCGCCAGGTGTGACCCCCCCCAAAAAAAAGACTGATCAACCACTAAAAATATAAAAATTGCTTCTATGAGATAAAATGTGAAACTAATATTAATTCTCTAGCTTTGGGGGATTATATTTTCTTCTGATAGCACTTTATTTTTTTCTAAAGGAGTCAGAGATCGAACCCAGGACCTGCCAAATGGAAGACATACCCTGCACCACTGAGCTGCCCCCGAGCCCTGAGACCACCTCAGTGTCCTCACACCAGACTCCAGGCTCCCTTCTGCAGCTCTGCTTGGACAGTAAAAGTCAAGACACCCCTCCTGGCTGCTCCACAGCGAGGTGTTGGCAGGACTCTGGGCAACGCCAGGACTCCCTCCACTCATCTTCCGCGGGCACACAGAGGCGATTTCACCTGGTTTTTGAGTAAGTTGCAATTGTATTAGTTGAAAATCCATCATATATATTTATATATATATAATCATGTGCATTGAGATATCATTACTAAATAACAGAGTTTTAATGAAAGTGCTTTGTTATTACTTTTATCGAGTGCGTCTCAGAGCAGGATTTCATTTCACTTCTGAGAGGTTAGAAATCTGCCTTGTCTTCGTCATATTCTTTGTTGCTGATTTCATACGTGTGAAAGTTGAGAAAACTTTTTTACCTCCGTCTGTTGATAGGGAAGGGAAATTTCTGTTTTGGTGATTCTACTTTCACTCACGCCCCATCCTGTCCTGATGATTCTCGGGGCGCTGGCCCCCAGGCTTCGGCGGGAAGCTTCATCCCTCCTCCTCTCAGCTCTGTGGAAAGCCCATTGGGAATCTCCCTCTGATGAGAAGCTTAGCTGCAGTGCTGGTGGCTGGCTGGGGATTTACACTGCTTCTCAGTTTGTGTCTCTTGGCATTTGCTGAGAGTTTGTGCCTTGGGGACTGAGGGGTGATTTTTAACTAACATCCAAGATATCAGCAGCAGGAAAAGACAACGTGAGACAGGAGGGAAGAACAGGATCCTGGATAAGGCTGATGCCAGGCTCGACCCAGGGGCCACAGAGAAGAAATGAAGGGTTTCTTTTTGCAGTTTGCTAAGCACTCTTGGAGAAGAACCTAGGTCTGAGCACTTTCACTAATTTGGACTTAGTCCCCTTGCAAATGCAGCCTGTCATAGTACACACCACCCTACTCGCTGGCTCATTTCCTAGTCACCTGACATGTGCAGTTTCCCTGTATCTGGTCAACCAATGAAAGTTCAGAAAACGGGAATGATTTGCTCATTGTAATAGTTTAATAAAATGTAGAGATAGCCCAGGCAAATTCCATATTTGTGATTTTTCCCAACGCACTATTATCCATGAAACTAAGGTGAGGAAAAAGGCCAAAGGTGCTCTAATACTAGAAGAACACGGAAGATTTTCAAATTCTTCCATCAGACAAGACTTTCAGTGTTTTCTCAGTGGAAATGTTTCCTAATCTCCCATGGGTATACCAACTTTTCATGCTAACCCAGAAGACCTTAGTCTTCATTTTTTAGGGTAACCTGTCCAAAAGTAAGGATTGTGGCAATGGAGTTGCACTTCAGAGAACAATATATGAAGTAGAGCAGCCAAAAGAGCAAGGGGACTTTGAAAGAACCCTCTTCTCACTGCAACCATATCAGTAGAGCTGAAATAAGTGCTACTATTTTGGCAAAGTATGGTTATTTGGGGGTACCAGAGGATGGACCAGTAATTGTTTCTACTAAAACATCAGGCTCACAGTTCACCTTCCAATATTGACTTTTCCTTTATTAAAGTTTGATGAGTCTAATACAGAAGCTTAATGGAGGATACACACCCCTGTTTGTGGATTTTTGTGGAGAATTCTTCCTTCTCTTTCTCCCAATAAGTTCCCTTGCAATTAGCGTAAAGCTGATGATATGTTTGTGGCTACTCATACATTTGTGATGTTGTTTGATAAAATTGTTTGGACCCTTTGTAGTCTTTAAGGACTGGGGTGGAGAGAAGTGCACATTAGCGTCCTCGTTCCTGTCAGGTTCTGCAGCTCCGCTCACATCTCAGAACCTGAACGTCCTCTTCTTTCTTGTCTTTGTTCTTGAGTCTGTAACTTCCTTCCTTCCTTCCTTCCTTCCTTCCTTCCTTCCTTCCTTCCTTCCTTCCTTCCTTCCTTCCTTCCTTCCTTCCTTCCTTCCTTCCTTCCTTCCTTCCTTCCTTCCTTCCTTCCTCCCTCCCTCCCTCCCTTCCTCCCCCTTCCTTCCTTCCTTCCTTCCTTCCTTCCTTCCTTCCTTCCTTCCTTCCTTCCTTCCTTCCTTCCTTCCTTCCTTCCTTCCTTCCTTCCTTCCTTTCTCCTTCCTTCCTCCTTCCTTCCTTCCTTCCTTCCTTCCTTCCTTCCTTCCTTCCTTCCTTCCTTCCTTCCTTCCTTCCTTCCTTCCTTCCTTCCTTCCTTCCTTCCTTCCTTTTTTCTTCCTTCCTTCCTTCCTTCCTTCCTTCCTTCCTTCCTTCCTTCCTTCCTTCCTTCCTTCCTTCCTTCCTTCCTTCCTCCCTCCTTCCCTTCCTTCTTTTTTTCTTCCTTCCTTCCTTCCTTCCTTCCTTCCTTCCTTCCTTCCTTCCTTCCTTCCTTCCTTCCTTCCTTCCTTCCTTCCTTCCTTCCTTCCTTCCTTCCTCCCTCCCTCCCTCCCTCCCCTTCCTTCCTTCCTTCCTTCCTTCCTTCCTTCCTTCCTTCCTTCCTTCCTTCCTTCCTTCCTTCCTTCCTTCCTTCCTTCCTTCCTTCCTTCCTTCCTTCCTTCCTTCCTTCCTTCCTTCCTTCCTTCCTTCCTCATGGCAATGCCCAGGGGTTACTACTGGCTCTGCACTCAGGGATCACTACTGGTCGGGCCCAGGGGACCACGCATAGTCCCATGGATGGAACCTGGACAGGCTGCTCATAAGGCAATGCCCTAACCATTGTGCTATTGCTCTAGCTCCACACATTCTTCTTTCAAGGCTTAAAATCAAACAAGTATGTTCCAGAGAACCATGTGCTATTGCCTAATGCTATCTGCAAAAGCATGTTCTATACCCCATTTTTCTACCATCACACACTCGGAACCCTGTTCCAAAAGCTATGGTTGTGAACCCACATAGAGTCACAAAGAATTTTTAAATTTTTAATAAATGTAAATATTTTTATTTTTTAAATTAGGTTTTCATTTGCATACTTATTCTTTTTTTGTGTGTTTTGTTTTGGGGGTTGTGTGGGGTTGGGTACAGCTGGATGTACTAAAGACTTCTCACTCTGTGCTTAGGGATGACTCCGAGCAGTGTTCAGGGGATTGCCTGTGGCTGGGTGCCGGGAAAACAGGATCCTGGGCCGAGAAGCTCCAAGGAGTCCCAAAGAACATGTTTGGACTAATGGACTATATCCAGCATTATCTTTGGTACTGGTTATCGTGGGAGCAACCAAAGCAGGCCCGGTGGCTGATGCTCCCTTTCACCATGGCCCTCGTGAGTCACCATCAAATATGGTGTCTTTTATGCCTGAAGACACACAGGGATTGCCTCCGTTAGTCAGCGAGCAGGCGTCCTTCACGCATTCCAAAAGTCCCAAGATCCTATTAGAGAAAATTGATGGGAACTCTGGGAGAAATTTCTAAACACAGATTTAGCAGACTTGTTTAGTGTGCTGCAGAGAAGCAGTAAAAGCGGTTCTCATCTATACTGATATATATTGTACTCACTAAAGTATTCTTTAAACACCAGCCCATAAATCACTCTCAACTAAATGGCGTTTGCTTCAATGAAGACCCTTTTTTCATTAGCAGAAGCTGAATTTGATGCCAGATTCATGGTATTAAATAAAGCAATATCTTGTGCTCTATTATGATGGGCTTTGGTACAGTGAGTTTAAGACACCATTGAACTTTTACAAGTTTCTCATATTCTTGACATTCTTTCATGTAGACTTCCCAGAAGAGGAAAATGTGGTATAAATGAAATTAACAACTTTCTCTTTTTTCTTTTGTAGTGAATCCTTACTAAAGAAGATCATTAAATGATCTAATATATTAAAAGGTGATCATATCTGAGACTCATGCAAAGTTTGAGTGATAAGTTGGTTAATATGCTTGTGGTTCATTGCCTAAAAGATTTTAATATTAAGACTCTAATGAACCTCTGAGTAAAAGTAAAATTTTTGTGTGAATCATGCATCCAAAATGCATTTCCCATCTCAGAAACACCTGAAAGGGCTTTTTATTACTATTAATGCCAAAGTCATTGCCACTTGTATAGCTCACAAGTTCGTTGTTTGGTCAGCTTTGTTCAGTCAAATTGGCTTTGAATAAGGTAACATTTCTATTCAGAGTTTGTTCAACTACGTACTAGATTTGATTTTTATTTTCATGCTATTTCAAATGAGCATATTATAAATAGCTTTATTTCCCCCCCCCAAAGTCAGAGGGTTATAGCATTTAAATTGACCAGGTCATTTCTTTTAAATATAAGAAAGAGCAATTTTTAAAAAGGATTTCTTAATATTGATTTCTATTTCTATAAATGTATACACTCAATGGCAATGAGTACATACAAATAATAGTCTAGAATCATTATTTGAATTTACATTTAAAGTGATTCCATATACTAAAACTGGAAGGGTACCCAATCAAATGAAAATAATTTATCTTAAAAGTAGCAAAAAGAATTTATACGCGCAATTTTTTGTATGTAAGTACTTAAATGACTTTTAGGTTTTAATTAAAAATCTCTTTGGAGCTATCTATGCTAGTTCAATAATTTGTTCACTATGTAATTTGAGAGGAGAAAAAAAATTACTAGTTATTTTTATAGCTAGTGTCATTGCACCTTTATTTATAATCGCTTTATCTCAGAATTTGAAATTTTTAGATAGAGGCAAGTCTCCTTTTCTTACTAAGTAAAATAATACTAAAACTATTATTTTAGGGAAACAAAAATAAATTTTTATAATTTGCTATATTTCTAAATTCCTATGCTTGAAGCATTTTACTAGGTTTAGTAATCCATCAACACCCTGTAAAAATGTCAATCATAGGCTACAAGTCTCTAAAAATTCCATCACTATTGTTTGTAGTACAAATCTTTAAAGGTTCACTTAATATTCACATCTGTATGAACTGATATCAATTTTACTGAAGCAACACGACTTGGTCTCTGATAATTAAAGGTAAAATGATAAATAACTTGAAGGCTGGAAGATAGATGCCTTAACAGGCCGAGCTTGTGGTTGTGTGCACAAGACGGAGTGGAACTCTGCAACCACGTGATCCCCAAGCACCGCCAGGAGCAACCCCAAACACAGAGCCAGAGGTAGCCCAGAGGACCCCTGGGTCATCCAAAAAGTAAACACATAAAAATATGCTACATAAGTTGCAAGTTCTGTACTGATTATCAAGGTTTTCTTCTTCTTCTTCATTTTTTTTTTTTTTGCATCACACCCAGTGATGCTCAGGGATTACTCCTGACTCATGCACTCAGGAATTATTCCTGGCAGTGCTCAGGGGACCATATGAAATGCTGGGAATTGAACCTGGGTCGGCTGTGTGCAAGGCAAGTGCCCTACCTGCTGTGCTATCACTCCAGTTCTAGAGGTATTCATTTTTAGATTAGGTAAGTGGACATACATATACGTATCCCTTAAACACACACACATATACATATACATATATATATATATATATATATATACACACACACATATAAAATATAAGACAAGTTTCAAGGCACCTGTACTTTTGAGTTCTGGAATTTCAATACGCTTTAAATTTTACCAATTTAGTAAGCATTGATTTAATTATAGAAGCCTATTAAATGTTCAATATCAATAAGCACATAAATAAGATTGTATAGAAAAATATTGGGATGAGGGGTTGGCACCTTTCTTCTGTATCTTTTTTTTTCAGCCCATCTAGAAAGATTCTTTTCTCTCTAATTTGAAATATGAACATATGTGATTTAGAAATGAAAAAAATCTAACATGAGAGTCAAATGGATTTAAAATCATTTTCATTTTGTTATTTTATTCATTTTTTGAAGTTCTAGGGATCAAACCTAGGTCTCTTCACTGGAAAAATTGTATTTTTGAGAGATAATATATTCATATATTAACTATTTTTCTGGTTACCTTTAAGAGATTAAGTTGCAAATTAAAAAAATAAGACTACTGATGATGAAAGGGTTGTTTTTTAAAGCCCAATTTAAAAAATATGCAGTATTCTATTTTCCCTATAGCCTTTTTATATTTTACTATATATTTTGCTATAGAGCAACATATATATATATATATATGTATATATATATATATATATATATATATATATATATATATATATATATGAGCCCAGCAAGCTACGGAGAGTATCCCACCGCACAGCAGAGCCTGGCAAGCTCCCCGTGGCATATTCATTATGCCAAAAATGGTAAAAATAAAAGGTCTCATTCCCCTGACGACCCTGAAAGAGCCTCCAATCGTTGGGAAGGACGAGTAAGGAGACAGAGCTAGGAGGAAAGGAGACATCACTAGTGCCTGCTCGAGCAAATGGAGGAACAATGGGATGACAGTGAAATAGTAATTTGGTTAACTAAAACTTTCTTGATGTTGGAGACTTTATGGGTGGGTAAATTAAAATGTACTATTCACAGACATTGCCTGGGGCCCTGAGATACTTCCTCTTCAGGAACTCTACTTTCCAACGGTATCTTCAAAGAGGACACACCACTGGCCAAACAAGTGAAAACAGGGATAAATAAATGGGACTATCTTAAACTAAGAAGCGTCTGCAAAAGAAACAATGACCCAAGTACAAAGACAGTCTACAGAATGGGAAAGGATATTTACCCAATGCCCATCTGATAAGGGGTTGACATCAAAGATATACAAGGCACTGGTTGAACTCCACAAGAAGAAAACTGCCAACCCAATCAAAAAATGGGTGATGAAATGAACAGAAACTTTCTCAAAGTAGAAATCCGAATGGCACAGAGGCACATGAGAGAATGCTCGACATCACTAATTATCAGGGAGATGCAGATCAAAACAACAATGAGATATGATCTCACACCACAGAGACTGACCCACATCCAAAAAAAACCAAAAGCAACTGGTGTTGGCGCAGATGTGGGGAGAAAGGGACTCTCCTTCACTGCTGTGGGAATGCTGACTGGTTCAGCCCTTTTGGAAAACAATTCTCAAAAAATTAGAAATTGAGCTCCTATTTGACCGAGCAATACCACTCCTGGGAATATATCTCAGAGAGGCAAAAAGGTATAGTAGAAATGACAGCTGCATTTCTATGTTCATTGCAGCACTGTTTACAATAGCCAAAATCTGGAAAAAACAAGAGTGCCCAAAAATAGATGAATGGTTAAAGAAACTTTGGTACATCTACACAATGGAATGCTATGCAACTATTAGAAAGAAGATACTGCTGGCTTCAATGTCCTGGAGGGTTTTGCCGACCTTGTCTTCAATGTACCTTAGAGATTCCGGTCTGATGTTGAGGTCTTTAATCCATTTTGATCTGACTTTTGTACATGGTGATAGGTGGAGAACTGAGTCCATTTTTTTTTTTTTTGGCATGTAGCTGTCTAGTTTTGCCAGCACATTTTGTTAAAAATGCTTTCCTTGCTCCACTTCACATTTCTTGCTCCCTTATCAAAGGTTAGATGATAATATATTGGGGGAGGGATCAGAATATTCAACCCTGTTCCATTGGTCTGTGGCTCTGACTTTGTTCCAGCACCATGCCGTTTTAATTATTACCGCTTTGTAGTAGAGTTTGAAGTTGGGGAGGTTGATTCCTCCCATCTTCTTTGTCTCAAGAATTGCTTTATATATTTGTGGGGGCTTATTGTTCACTGTGAATTTCAGGAGTGTTTGTTCCATTTCTTTGAAGAATGTCATGGGTATTCTTATAGTGATTGCACTGAATTTGTACAATGCTTTTGGGACCAAGTGGGATTCATCCCGGGGATGCAAGAATGGTTTAACATCCGGAAATCAATCAACATAATCGATCATATCAACAAAAGAAAAGATAAAAATCATATAATCATATCAATAGATGCAGAGAAAGCATTCGACAAGATCCAGCACCTGTTTATGATGAAAACTCTCACAAAAATAGGTATAGAAGGGACTTTTCTCAATATAGTCAAAGCCATTTATCACAAGCCTATGGCAAGCATCATCCTCAATGGGGAAAAACTAAGAGCCTTCCCTCTAAGATCAGGGATGAAACAAGGATGCCCACTCTCTCCACTTCTGTTCAATATCGTACTGGAAGTACTTGCAATAGCGATCAGGCAAGAAAAAGATATTAAGGGCCTTCAGATAGGAAAGGAAGAAATCAAGCTCTCACTATTTGCAGATGACATGATACTATACTTAGAGAACCCTAAAACGTCTACCAAGAAACTCCTAGAAACAATAGACTGGAACAGTAAAGTTGTAGGCTATAAAATCAATACCCAAAAGTCCATGGCTCTCCTATACGTAAATAATGAGAGAGAAGAAAGCGACATGATAAAAGCAATCCCGTTCACAATTGTGCCTCAAAATATCAAGTACCTCGGAATCAGCTTAATTAAGGAGGTAAAGGACTTGTATAAAGAAAACTACAAAATGCTACTTCAGGAAATAAAAGAGGACACGGGGAAATGGAAATATATCCCCTGCTCATGGATTGGGAGAATTAATATTGTCAAAATGGCAATACTCAATATTACATTTTTTAATGTATCCATGTTGACACATGCAGGCACATGGGTACTAGAATTTCAGTATAAATTTATTTTCTCTCTAGGATGCTAATTTTGTTAATATATAATTTGTCTTTTGAATATAATTTAATATATACATATGTAATTATATATATTTGTAACTATGAATATTTCAGAATCTCATGAACAATTTCTGTGCAAATCTTTGGGAGTTCCTTTTGTGCAGTTGTTTAGAAGTGGGGATTTGTGTCTTTCATGCATTATCTCTTTGGAACATACTCCCCCATCCTATAGTTCTTTAAATTTGTACTTACCTTTTGTTTTAATCTCTCAACTTCATTTTCTTTTTTTTTTATAATTTATTTATTTTTAATTAGAGAATCACCGTGAGGGTACAGTTACAGATTTATACACTTTTGTGCTTATACTTCCCTCATACAAAGTTCGGGAACCCATCCCTTCACCAGTGCCCATTCTCCACCACCCGTAAACCCGGCGTCCCTCCCACCCTCCCCACTCCCATCTCCCCCCCACCCCACCCTGCCACTGTGGCAGGGCATTCCCTTCTGTTCTCTCTCTCTAATTAGCTGTTGTGGTTTGCAATAAAGGTGTTGAGTGGCCGCTGTGCTCAGTCTCTAGCCCTCATTCAGCCCGCAACTCCCTTCCCCCACATGGCCTTCAACTACAATGTAGTTGGTGATTGGTTCTCTGAGTTGCCCTTTCCCCGGAACGTGAGGCCAGCCGCGAAGCCATGGGGTCAACCTCCTGGTACTTATTTCTACGGTTCTTGGGTATTAGTCTCCCACTCTGATATTCTATATACCATAGATGAGTGCAGTCTTTCTATGTCTGTCTCTCTCTTTCTGACTCATTTCACTCAGCATGAAACTTTTCATGCCCATCCACTTAACTACAAAATTCTTGACTTCCTTTTTTCTAACAGCTGCATAGTATTCCATTGTATAGATGTACCAAAGTTTCCTCAACCAGTCATCCGTTTTGGGGCATTCGGGTTTTTTCCAGATTCTGGCTATTGTAAACAGTGCTGCGATGAACATACATGTGCAGATGTTGTTTCGATTGTACTTTTTTGACTCTCTGGGATATATTCCCAGCAGTGGTATTGCTGGGTCAAATGGGAGCTCAACTTCTAGTTTTCTGAGAATCGTCCATACTGTTTTCCAAAAGGGCTGAACTAGCCGGCATTCCCACCAGCAGTGTAGAGTGTGATTTTGTCTAGCATGCAGGTTATGAATTAATTTTCAACTCTGTGTTCTATCCAATCTGCTAAATGCAGTCTTGAATTTAACTATAATCATAGTACATATAAACTACGATTATAATTGAATATAAACCTGTAAATTTATATTTTATGATATATAATTAAAATATTTCTATTTTTCTTTCTCTTAGCTTTTTATTTTGATTAGATGTGTTCTTTAAAACATATTTGATTCTATTTCTTTTCCCATAGATAATTGAAATATTGAAACTAACACCAATATGTGTTAATTCAACGACTGGGAATTTAGGACTATTTCTGATATCTTTTGTTTGTGTGATACCTCACTCCACATCTACTTTGTGTGTGTGTGGGGGGGCTTTAATATGTTGGGATTTGGGTTAGATGGTTAAAGCATCTTAGTATTGTTTTCTACAGTTTTATTTTTGCATCTCTTAGAGCACCACATAGTTTTTTAGCCAGGAGTTTTTGTCATTACACAAACTATATTTTAATATTCAATTGAACACAGACCTGTGGTTGCCAATTCCTTGGTGTGAGATTTGCCCTGCTTAGCAGTCAAACAGATAGTGACAGGAATTATTTTCTATCCCATATGTTTTTTAATGAACCTGTAGTTCTTTAATAAGACTCACTTGTGGGGACACTTTCAATAGGCTCCGTGTTTTGTACAAGTCTCCAGTCTTGGTTCTTACCCTCCTTCACCCCCAGCATCCATAGGACAATTGAAGAAAGTCTTGTGGGTGCTGAGACGGGTGATCCCAGATAACAGGAATTATTGACCTAATGTACCATCTCACCTTAATTTGTTTTTCCTGATATACCATGATTTACAAAGTTATTAGTAGTTGAGTTTCAGGCATAGAGTGTTCCAACACCAATTCCAATACCAATGTCAACTTCCCTCCATCAGTGTCCCCATTTTCCCTGCTACTCACAGCCTACCTCCTTGACAGGCACATTTCTATTTAATTTTTGTACTTTGGATATCATACTTTTAGTCTTGTTGATACCGTGGTTGAGCTTTATATTCCCTCCCTCCCTCCCTCCCTCCCTCCCTTCCTTCCTTCCTTCCTTCCTTCCTTCCTTCCTTCCTTCCTTCCTTCCTTCCTTCCTTCCTTCCTTCCTTCCTTCCTTCCTTCCTTCCTTCCTTCCTTCCTTCCTTCCCTATCTTTCTGTCTTTCTTAATTGCACACCTGGAGCTGTGCAAGGACGTATTCCAGGCTCCATGCTCAGGAATCACTCCTGGCAGGGCTCAGGGACCATATGAGGTGCCGGGAATCAACCCTGGGTATGTTACAGGCAAGACAAGCACCTTACCCACTATAATATCTCTCTGGTCCCTAGTTTTGTTTTTAACTTCATATACATTGTTGACCTGAGAATATTTTTCAGTTTGCTTTTATTTTCAAAACAGTGTTTATTTTTAACTTATAACTTATTATAATTTTGACATTAAATTTTTCCATGATTGTATTATAAGGTCTTATTATTCCATAAAAATATAGAAAGATGTGAAGAAATCTTCATTAAAACTCTATTCAATTTTTAAAATCTCATACCAGAATTGTTTTTTAAGTTAATTTCAAGCAGAGACATAGCATGTACAAGTTTTAAACCCTTTAGTTCTAAGTTGCAGTAATTGCAACATTCACATGACAGTGAAATTTAAAGGAAAATTTAATTTGTTACAGATACTGTAAACATATGCAAAATATTACTGACATTCTTGGCAACTCAATGAATACATGAAGGAAAGAATCCTGACTTAATGTGAATGTAGGCGGAAGGTAATATGACTATGCAAATAAAGAAAACTTGCAGTTTCTGAAGAAGAGATGAGAAATAATTACCCAGAGCAAAAGGCTACTGTTGAATAAATATGCTGCTCCTTGAAGCTATTGCCCAAAGGACTGAAATTATAGAGTGATAGAGAGTGGAAAGGCATGGGAGGGAAAATATTTTAAAATACATAAAAACATGGTTGTAATGACTTCATTATCAAGTTCCAAAAGAGCCTGGGACATGCAGTTAAATCATAGTCCTAATCAGATTCCATAACCATCCTCATCATGTGATACTACTATATATTCAAGGATTGTATATTATATATTTTTGTATGTAGGGCAAAAAGAAATCTGTAAACTAGAGACAGTAATAAGGTGAAGAGCAGCAATTCCTTCCAGTCCCCTGGAGGTTGTCACCCCATAGGAATAACAGATGACTTGCTAGGTAATCACATCACTTCTTAACAGAACAGGATTCTGAAGCAATTTGTGACTGCTAATACTTTGTAGTAATTGCACATCATTGATTTTTAAAGGCATTTAACTTAATATTCCTAAATACTAAAGGTTATATCTTCTCTTACTTCTTATAATAGTTATGCCTAACATTTTATCTTGAATCCCAGTGAATTTTATCATATAAATTTTGCCAAAAAGTATAAGTGGGAATGGATAGTACTAGGTCCTTTAGCTATAGCATTTTACTCAATTAAATACTTCCCCCGCACTTGCATTATCAACAATTGACAACCACAAGAGTGATACTAAAAATCCTTTTGTGATCATAGACCAATGGTATTAAATACTTCCCCCCCCTTTATAATGGAATTACTATGAGATACACAATTACAATGTTGTTCATGATTGGGACTCAGTCCTACAATGTTCTAACACCCAACCCTTCACCCACATACATCATGTACATTTCCCACCACCAATGGTCCTGGGTTTCCTTTCTGCCATCTTCTGCCCCCAACCTGCTTCTATGGCAGAAACTTTTCCTTCCTTCCTTCCTTGCTTCCTTCCTTCCTCCCTCCCTCCCTTCCTTCCTTCCTCCTTCCCTCCTTCTCTTCCACCCCTCCCTCCTTCCCTCCCTCCCTCCCTCCCTCCCTCTCCCTCCCTCCTCCCCTCCCTCCCTCCCTCCCTCCCTCCCTCCCTCCCTCCCTCCCTCCCTCCCTCCCTTCCTTCCTTCCTTCCTTCCTTCCTTCCTTCCTTCCTTCTCTCTGTCTGCCTGTCTCTCTCCTTTTTAAGCAACCGTTATTTACTAATTCCTGTTCAGAGGTCAGTTAGTGGGTCAGTCCAGGGCCCAAGGAGTATTCTCTCCTCACTGACTGGACTTGGTGACCGAGTATCTCAGCTCTGTTCCAAGTGCTTCTTCGCCACCTTGACTGACTGGTAGCACCAGCCCAGACACCTAACTGAACAAACCCAATCATACCATTTCTTCTTGAAGATGCTCTTGAAAAGCCAGAGGACTGAGGTCTCAGAGCTGAGGGTCAGGAGAAGACGATGCTGAAAAATATGCTATCAGAGAGTCACAAAAGGGTTATTTCTAAAGATGCAGGAAAAAGGCCAATATCCACATGGTAGCAAAACAGATGCAGTCAGAGAAGTAACTAAACAAGAAGTTGACAGTTAGAGAGCTCAGTGTTCACACAGAGCCCGGAATAATGCCTGTTCCCACCCACCATGTTGAAAATTGAGAATTCACAGGGCACTGGGTACAATACAAAGGAAAGTCATGCTTCAATATTGGGAAATAATTAACCCTAGACTGAGCACCTAGTTCTTCCTAACACACCTTAAAAACAGAGCCCCCAAATGTCAGATTGTTCTAAGGGGAACATATGTCTGTTTCAGAACAAATTCAGATACTTATATGAATGAAAATTACTTTTGTCACCACAATATAGAATTCACAATGTTTAGAATCAGTAACATACTCTCTGACATGCTCAGAAATAATAAAAGTGCCCTTAAATAAGATGGAAAAAGAAAACTTGTTGGATATGGGAAATTCCAGGTAAGAAATGAGTTCACATGCAAAACTCTCCAACATATGATAAATTTTCATGCTAACTGGCATTTCCAATGAATGTAACAATAAAAATTTCTAATTTATCTTAACTTCCCATAATTACATCCTAAAGGCAATAGTACAGTCCTATTAGCCTTGCTCAGTCATTCTTTACTGGCCAAACACAGTTCTGTAAACACAGAACCCAGAGGAATCTGCCTATCCCCAGTAGAGAAAATGCCCATATTTTGAATAAAATATGTCAGTCCTAAGTAAAGAAACAATAAAACCAATATCTGACTCTTAGGTGTTTAGAAACTTTTTGGGAATAGCTGTCCTTTCCCTGTAGGGTCCATTAAATGGGTGAAGGTCAACCTACAATCTCAACGGTTGGGATAGCCAGGTTGTAGACGAATGTGCACAGAAGTGATTGTTTTTGTCCAGCATAACAGCTCTAGTTCCTCCTCCTGCCTGCTTTTCCACGTACTTAATCTGAGATATGAAGTCCGAACTTCCTGTGATGGTCTCAGTCCTCTTGCCATATTCCAGCCGCACCCTTCTAATAATATCCCTTCCAGCTGGGCACACTTTGGTATGTACTTCTGGCTCCATCTGCTAACGAGCTCATTCTCTTACCTGTCAGGATCCTCAGGGTGCAAATATGAGGCTTCCGCATGAATCACGGGTCTGGACAAACATCCCTCTCCTGATGGTTCCCACGTAAACTAAAGCAGTAGCAAAAGTGCCCATTTCAGGTAGCCCTAGTGTCTGTCTGCTTTAGGGTTAAGGACCACAGGGACAAGGTAAAGCAAATTACTGGAGTTTTACAACTTAGTTAAAGGTGCTCCTACTAAAACAAGCTGAGCATGTCTCTGGATGAGTTTTTTTTTACCTTATTTAATTCCAACTTGTCAAAATGACTCAGTTTCCCCCTCCCCACCCCCTGCCCGCCGCGGCTCGGGGCTTCTCCTGAAGCTCCTGCCTGTCACCTTTCTGCCGCCGCCGTCGAATCCTGACCATTCTCCATCCTGCAGGTAAACAGGCAATCCTTTGGAGAGCCTGCCTCAGCGCGGAGAAGCCCCCCTCCCCGCCCCCTGCCCGCCGCGGCTCGGGCTTCTCCTGAAGCCCCTGCCTGGCACCTTTCCGCCGCCGCCGTCGGATCCTGACCAATCCCCACTCTGCTGCTTAGGGGCGTGTCCTCATCTCAGGGGGCGTGGCATAAAAAGTGGGCGTGGCTTCTTTCTGGAGCGGCGGCCCCTAAAGCGGCCGCAGTTAGTTTTTTTTTTACCATTCCATGCCTTCTCCTTTGGCCACAATTGATAGAATTCATTCCTTCAAAGAACTCCCTGAGGCCCTCCCTTTCTCCCACTTCCCGCTTCTGTCTGCGTCTCCCGAGTTTCTGAAGTCACTCCCTACTCGCCCGGCGCTCCCCGTCTCCCGAACCGGCTTGTAACTGTGCACGTCCCCCCCATCAACAGGAAGACACTGGGGGCGTGGCCTGTGTCTTAGTGGGCGTGGTCTAAAGTGGGCGTGGCCTCCTCTCTTTGCTACCTCAGCTCAATCCGTACTGTGTATTCCTTTGAAAACTCACTTTTGCGATCTCAAACATTTACGCAAAATAGCCATTAGCTTAGGCTGACAGTATAAAAGCTATCAGTGAATAAGGGAAGTTTAGCACAATCGGAGCCCCTTCTTCCCACAAAAAGGAAGAGGAATAAATAACTACAAGGTTCCAACTCTGCACCTCCGTGACAATATGAAGAAACAGCGAAAATCCCCTCCACGAAGAGAGGGAGAAGAAAAGATACTAGAAACCTCAAAAGAGTCTCCCAACATCTACGACCTCTCAGATAAACAATTCAGAGAGGAAATATGGAGGAGAGTCGACCTACTCCAAGCAAATATGGAACAGACATCCAATAAATTAAGGGAGGAGATGAATCAAGCGCTGGAACGGTCTACCAAGAAAATACAGGAAGAAATGAGAGCAGAAATGAGAGCAGAAATTTCAAACCTTCGAACCGAAGTCTCACAAATAAAGCAATCGGTAGATGAAATAAAAATCTCACTAGATGCCCTCAACAGCAGAATGACTACAGCCGAAGACAGAATCAGCGAGCTTGAGGATGAGCTGCAGAAAGCTTACAGACAGCAACAAATAATGGCCAAAGACCTCAAAATGGCTATAGAGCGAATCAGAGCCCTGGGGGATGACTTCAAGAGGAACAACATAAGAATCATTGGAGTACCAGAACCACAGGGAAGTAACCCCAATGAAAAAAACATAGTCAAAGACATCATCGCTAAGAAATTCCCAGAGCTGGAGAAGGCAGGCGTCCAGATACAAGAAGTCCGAAGAGTGCCAGCAAAAAGAGACCCAAATAAAAAGACTCCAAGGCATATCATAGTCAGAATGGCGGATGCTGTAGATAGAGACACAATTCTACAAGTAGCAAGGTCAAAGAGGGAAATCACATACAAAGGAGCACCCCTCAGATTTACGGCCGATCTGTCAGAAGAAACCCTCCGAGCCCGAAGACAATGGTGGGACATAGTGAAAAAACTCAACGAAATGAATGCCTCACCAAGAATACTTTATCCAGCTAAACTCTCACTCAAACTCGAAGGAACCATACACTATTTCTCTGATAAACAACAGCTCAGGAACTTCATAGACTCAAAACCAATCTTGAAAGAAGGTCTAAAGGGGCTACTGTAAGACAAGGAGGAGCCCCATAAGAACAACAAATCCCACAGAAAGATGACACAAAACCACATCACAATAATCTCTCTCAATGTCAATGGCCTAAATGCACCTATCAAGAGACACAGAGTGGCTAAATGGATCCGGAAATTAAACCCAACATTCTGTTGCCTGCAAGAAACACACCTGAACAAACAGAGTAAGCATAGACTCAAAGTCAAAGGATGGAAAACAATCCTCCAAGCAAACAACCCCCTTAAAAAAGCTGGAGTGGCCATCCTGGTATCCGACAACATAGATTTCAGGATGAAAAAGATCAAAAGGGACAGCGAAGGTCATTTTCTGTTTATCAAGGGATATGTACAACAGGAAGAAATCACACTCTTAAACGTATATGCTCCTAACGAACGACCGGCTAAATATTTAAAACGACTCCTAACAGACTTCAAAGAGGACATCACTAACAGCACAATTGTAGTCGGAGACTTCAATACGGCCTTATCACCTCTAGATAGATCCACAAGAACAAAACTCAACAAGGAAACACTGACCCTGAATGAAGAAATTGAAGAGAGAGGCCTAATAGACCTATACAGGGCCTTACACCCCAAAAAGAAAGAATACACATTCTTTTCCAGTGCACATGGAACATTTTCAAAAATAGACCATGTACTGGGCCCCAGAACATACCTCAATCGAATCGGAAAAATAGAAATTGTATCAACCATCTTTTCAGACCACGATGCGCTGAAGATAGAAGCTAACCACCCACAAATACGGAAAATCAAATCAAACACCTGGAAATTAAACAATTCCATGTTGAACAATGAGTGGGTCAAGAAGGAAATCAAGGAAGAAATCAAAAGATACTTAGAAACAAATGAGAATGAAGACACGAGCTACCAAAACCTATGGGACGCAGCTAAAGCCGTGTTAAGGGGAAAATTTATAGCTCTCCAAGCATTCCTCAGGAAGGAAGAAAGGACCCACATAGATAGCTTGACTTCACGACTCAAGACCCTAGAAAAGGACCAGAAAAAGGACCCCAAACCAGACCGAAGGAAAGAAATAATAAAAATTAGAGCAGAAATTAATGACATCGAAACCAAAAAAACAATCCGAAAGATCAATGAAACAAAGAGTTGGTTCTTTGAGAAAATAAATAAGATTGATAAACCGCTAGCAAGTCTCACAAAGAAAGAAAGAGAGAAAACTCTAATAAATCGAATCAGAAATGAAAAGGGGGACATCATAACAGAAACCAGTGAGATTCAAAAGATCATTAGAGACTACTTTGAAAGTCTTTACGCCACAAAAAAGGAGAACCTAAAAGAAATGGATGGATTCCTTGATTCCTACAATCTCCCAAGACTGAAGAAAGAAGACCTGGAATACCTGAATAGACCCATCAATGTTAAGGAAATTGAAACGGTAATCAAAAACCTCCCCAAAAACAAAAGCCCAGGCCCAGATGGTTTCACTGGCGAATTCTTCCAAACATTTAAAGAAGACCTATTGCCTGTTTTCCTCAAACTTTTCCAGGAAATTGAAAAAACAGGAACTCTCCCAAACAGTTTCTATGAAGCACATATCTCCCTAATACCAAAAGCAAACAAAGACACCACTAAGAAAGAAAATTACAGACCAATTTCCCTGATGAACACCGATGCGAAGATCCTCAACAAAATACTAGCAAATAGGATCCAACAACTCATCAAAAAGATCATACATCACGACCAAGTGGGATTCATCCCAGGGATGCAAGGATGGTTTAACATTCGGAAATCAATCAACATAATCCAGCATATCAACAAAAGTAAAGATAAAAACCATATGATCATATCAATAGATGCAGAGAAAGCATTTGACAAGATCCAACATCCTTTCATGATGAAAACCCTCGCCAAAATGGGGTTTGGAGGAACTTTCCTCAAGATAGTCGAAGCCATCTATCACAAGCCTACGGCAAGCATTATCCTCAACGGGGAAAAACTAAGGGCCTTTCCTCTGAGATCAGGCACAAGACAAGGATGCCCACTCTCACCACTCCTCTTCAATATAGTACTGGAAGTACTTGCGATAGCTATTAGACAAGAAAAAGAGATTAAGGGCATCCAGATAGGAAGGGAAGAAATCAAACTCTCACTATTTGCAGACGACATGATACTATATCTAGAGAAGCCTAAAACCTCTACTAAGAAACTCTTAGAAACAATAGACTTATACAGTAAAGTTGCAGGCTACAAAATCAATACCCAAAAATCCATGGCCTTCATATATGCAAACAATGAGGCAGAGGAAAGGGACATGAAAAAAGCAATCCCATTCACAATCGTGCCCCAGAAAATCAGGTACCTCGGAATCAGCTTAACCAAGGAAGTAAAAGACCTTTACAAAGAAAACTACATAACGCTACTCCATGAAATCAAAGAGGACATGAGGAAATGGAAACATATACCCTGCTCGTGGATAGGGAGAATCAATGTTGTCAAAATGGCAATACTCCCTAAAGCATTATACAGATTCAATGCGATCCCTATAAATATACCCATGACATTCTTCAAAGAAATGGATCAAGCAATCCTAAAATTCATATGGAATAACAAACGTCCAAGGATAGCTAAAACAATTCTTGGGAAAAAGATGATGGGAGGCATCACCATCCCCAACCTCAAACTTTACTACAAAGCAGTAACAATTAAAACAGCATGGTACTGGAACAAAGGCAGAGCCGTAGACCAATGGAACAGGGTGGAATATCCCTACACACAACCCCAAATGTATGACCATCTAATCTTTGATAAGGGAGCAAGAGATGTGAAGTGGAGCAAGGAAAGCCTCTTTAACAAATGGTGCTGGCACAACTGGACAACCACATGCAAAAAAATGGGTTTAGACCTTGACCTGACACCATGCACAAAAGTCAGATCAAAATGGATTAAAGACCTCAACATTAGACCACAAACCATAAGGTACATTGAAGACAAGGTCGGCGAAACCCTCCACGATATTGAAGATAAAGGTATCTTCAAAGGTAACACGGAACTAAGCAATCTAGTAAAAACAGAGATCAACAAATGGGACTACATTAAACTAAAAAGCTTCTGCACCGCAAGAGATACAGTGACCAGAATACAAAGACTATCCACAGAATGGGAAAGGATATTTACATAATACCCATCAGATAAGGGGTTGATATCAATGGTATATAAAGCACTGGTTGAGCTCTACAAGAAGAAAACATCCAACCCCATCAAAAAATGGGGCAAAGAAATGAACAGAAACTTTACCAAGGAAGAAATATGAATGGCCAAAAGGCACATGAAAAAGTGCTCTACATCACTAATCATCAGAGAGATGCAGATCAAAACAACCATGAGATACCACCTCACACCACAGAGACTAGCACACATCCAAAAGAACAAAAGCAACCGCTGTTGGAGAGGATGTGGGGAGAAAGGGACCCTTCTTCACTGCTGGTGGGAATGCCGACTGGTTCAGCCCTTCTGGAAAACAATTTGGACGACTCTCAAAAAATTAGATATTGAATTCCCATTTGACCCAGCAATACCACTGCTGGGAATATATCCCAGAGAGGCAAAAAAGTACAATCGAAACAACATCTGCACATGTATGTTCATCGCAGCACTGTTTACAATAGCCAGAATCTGGAAAAAACCCGAATGCCCCAGAACGGATGACTGGTTGAGGAAACTTTGGTACATCTATACAATGGAATACTATGCAGCTGTTAGAAAAAAGGAGGTCAAGAATTTTGTAGTTAAGTGGATGGGCATGAAAAGTTTCATGCTGAGTGAAATGAGTCAGAAAGAGAGAGACAGACATAGAAAGATTGCACTCATCTATGGTATATAGAATAACAGAGTGGGAGACTATCACCCAAGAACTGTAGAAATCAGTACCAGGAGGTTGACTCCATGGCTTCGAGGCTGGCCTAACGTTCCGGGGAAAGGTCAACTCAGAGAAGCGATCACCAACTACATTGTAGTCGAAGGTCATGTGGGGGAAGAGAGTTGCGGGCTGAAGGAGGGCTAGAGACTGAGCACAGCGGCCACTCAACACCTTTATTGCAAACCACAACAGCTAATTAGAGAGAGAAAACAGAAGGGAATGCCTTGCCACAGTGGCAGGGTGGGGTGGGGGGGAGATGGGATTGGGGAGGGTGGGAGGGACACTGGGTTTACGGGTGGTGGAGAATGGGCACTGGTGAAGGGATGGGTTCCCGAACTTTGTATGAGGGAAATATAAGCACAAAAGTGTATAAATCTGTAACTGTACCCTCACGGTGATTCTCTAATTAAAAATAAATAAATTAAAAAAAAATAAAATATCAATGATTTCTAAAAAAAAAAATGACTCAGTTTCTCATAAATAAAAGTGTTTCAAAATATTCTCTATAAAATAGTAAGGGTATTGAATACAAATATTTCTGATACATTGATAATAAATTATTCTCACTGGCTGTCTTACGCTTTTGATATCTATTTTAATATCCACTGCCTCTAGGACATCTTAGAGGTAGAATAGATGTGCTATATTAGCCACTCTCCTTGGGCAGAGAGAAAGAAATAAAAGACTTACTATTCATATGAAATTGTATCTTAAGACTGTGTGTGATCTACTATCAAGTTGATCTGAAGATGTACTCTGGAAAATCATCCTTTTCTCACATACCATTTGAAAAATCTCAGCCTGCCCTCAGAGCTACATATTCCTCGCTTTGAAAAATCACTTTTATAACATTTGCCAGTAACCTCAAGCAAGAATCCCAAAGTACAAAGAATTTCCAAGTATGCACAAATTCACTTCAATGGCAATACAGTATCAACCTGTTTTCTATATATATTACACTAACTTGTGTGATTGTAATCCAAACATGAAAGCTTGTAACTATCTCATAGTGTCTCAATAAAAAAAAAAAGAGTTCCTACATCTTTGCAACTCATGTTCTTGCCCAAAATTTCAGTGACATTTTTACAAACTCATGTGCAATGTATTTACTAACCAATATCCCAAGATGCAGAGCCTAGCAAGCTACATGTGGCATACTGGATATGCCAAAAACAGTAAAAAATGACAGTCCTTATTCCCTTGACCCTAAAAGAGCCCCCAATATGCCATCAGGCTACAGTAGCATGTGACAGGGACGAATGGAGAAGTTACTGGTGCCCGCTCGAGCAAATCGATGAACAGCGGGATGACAGTGATACAATGATCCCAAGATGACAGTGAGAGAAAATACTTAAAGAAGTTAAGAGTAATAGAAGATAAATCCTTCCTGTGTTTCTTTTACAGTATGTATTGATTACATGAAAATATTACATCAGTTCCCTTCAAGGTCACGTTTAGGACATCAAGTCAGCAGGAGAACAGCAACATTTGGGTATCAGATGAAGTGTGACCAATGGCAGGTGCATTGGTTACATGGCTCATAAGACTGGCAAAGACTGCTGACTAGTCACTACTCGTTTTATAAAAAGAGAAATGTACCGAGGAAATGTGCAGAGGTGCCATCTCATGTTCTTAACCACGTAAGCACGAGTCAATAAACCCTCAAGTGAAAAAAAAAAAAGATTATGTTTGAAGATAGGGTGATATAATTCCCAGTGAATATGAGATCATGCTATAGATCCTGAAACCCTGGGGTCTCCTTCCGGGGATGATAATACTGACATCGGGGATGTGGTCACCCCCAGAGCCACACAGCTGGTCCAGTCATGTCTGACAAAAAATTCCCAGTCCTTCGGTTCCTAATTCAGTGATTAATGTATTTTAGAAACTTCATTTTGAGATAGAATTTAAGAGCAAAACAAGAGTAAAAGCCTCCAATTCAGGACTTTGAGGTAAGATTCTTAGTTGAATTTAAAGGGGGAAAAATCATTAGCCTGAGTAAGGAAAGACTAACCCTCCTCTTCCTGCTAACATTTCTTCACATTTTGCTTTTGATCATTGCTAACAGATCTCATTTGTACGATTTCCTTTAAAGTTCCTCTGTCTCATCCCCTCTCGCCTTCAACTAAGGAAGATTTTTGGGTTTTAAAAATCAAGCCTTAAGCTGGCAAGGGCCAAGTAGATTGATAAGTAAGCGGGAAGCCTTATTAGCAGAGACTGAAAACACTGAAAAAAATATGCACAACATCCAGCTAAGATTTCAGTGTTCAGTCCTGAGCCTAGTTACAAAGTTACTGCTACTTTGTGGTCTAAATTGCTCTGTTGCTAGCTGAAGAATCTCCTCATTAGCATGAAGCTATAAAATATTAACAGAGGAATTATTCTTTCTTCGGAACAAGACACCTTGAACAATTTGTTCAATATATTCCCAATTTATGCTTCCTGGTTCATTGAAGAAACTGTCTATCTAAATAGCAGGAGAATGGAAATGAAGAGTTGGCATGGCAAGATAAAAAACAGGCAACAATTTATCAAATAGGTTGCTTTTCATCAAGACAGAGCTTTTGACCTTTGATTACAAACTTAGGCAGAAACAATTATTTCCCAAACAGTTGAGAGATTTGCAGTGAAGTATCTGACTTACAAACATCACACAATGTTTACTTTTTCCTGTTGAGTTGTCCAGATGTGTATGTATATGTAAAATTATTTAAATTATTGAATAAGACACTTATTATGTTTGAAAGTATTATATTTTATCTATCCTAGGACACCAGAGTAAGGAAACATTTAATATGCCATTGGACATTTTTATCTTACATTTTTCAGACCATTTTACACAAAGTACTGATGAAATACTGGTCTCAATGAATATAAAATGTACAAAATCCAGTTTCAAAGATGTATTGAAATTCACTCAAATATTCATTTGAACGCTCAAGCTCATCAGACTTCTAAAATGTTAACAAAATGTTCTGCTGCGGGGGCAATCAATTATGAATAAATAGACTCTTTGTCTCACACTTTTAACAGGAGCTAAAGTCTGTCTTGTAACGTGTATCAATGCCCTATCATTGTCAATGCCGGTGGAAGAGGAAAAATATATGTACACACGCAAAAATAAACATTTTTCACTCACGAGTCTGGGTAGCTGTAAAGTGGAAGGCTGTTGAGAATCAGAATCCAACATGTCAAGAATTGACTGTTTCTCAGCGTGTTTGTGTCCCAAACACTCACTCAGCACAATGCGGACGCATCCCAGAGACCCTGGGCTCCCGTCAGCCGCCCGCAGCATGCTCAGGTGTGAGACTCAGCCAACCAGTGCTCAGCCAACTTTAACCCACCTTTGCATGAGATTGTGCCAAAGGACTGGCTTCTAATCAGGCTTTCATAATGAGTCATCAATCAAAATTTGAATTCCTAAACCTTGTCTGCATAATTCACCAGAGTATTTTCTACGTGGATAGAAGCCTCAGCCTCACCAGGAAACGATTAAAGTGCTTCTTGATTTTGTGCCTTCCCAGGTCTGGAGCGGTAGCACAGTGGGTAGCGCGTTTGAATTGCAAGCGGCCGACCCAGGTTTGATTCTTTTGTCCCTCTTGGAGAGCCCGGCAAGCTACCGAGAGTATCCTGCCCACACGGCAGAGCCTGGCAAGCTACTCGTGGCCTATTGAATAGGCCAAAAACTGTCACAACAAGTCTCACAATGGAGACATTACTGGTGCCCGCTTGAGCAAATTGGTGAACAATAGGACGATGGAGATACAGTGCTCCAGTGCCAGTTACGTGCTAATCAAGCCCCAGGTGAATGCTTGGATTATGCTTCAATCAGTTCTGCTTTGCTCTAGGATGATAATAGCAAGCCTGTCAAGCTTGTTTTAACAAGAGATTATATTTGATTTTCCAATGTAATACACTATGCTGTAAGTTTAAGATGATCAGGAATTAGCAGTCTTTATTTTCTGTTTCGTGTCTACTATCATTGCTAACAGGCCATGCTAACCAACTTTGTAAACATGTTTGGAGACAATTCCACCTCATGAGAAAAAAAAATCCATTTTTATGAAGAGTTAAGCATGTGGGAACACTTGAGAGAAACTGACACTGGTGAAGGGATTGGGGGTGAATTATTGTATGCTTAAAATGCAACTATTAGGCTGTGTAAATCATGGCTCTTTAATTTGAAAAAAGATTTAATATTTTTTAATACTTAGTCATGTAAATTTTCCAGAATGTTTCTCATGCTTTTTATTTGAAACATACATCCTAGTGATAGAAATATACCCAAAGTTTTGAGTGGAGTTTAGACACTCATAATAAAAGATCATGAAGTTTTTCCACATGCCAGAATTGCAAGTCAATGCTAGACTTGGAATGGCCAATGGTAGGCTATTAATAAAAATACAATAAGTACTAACCAACTATTTTTAAAAAAACTCAATTTAAAAAGATTGAAGTTAATTGCTTTCCCTAGTGGCAGATGGAGTGGGAGGGAAACTGGGAAAATTGATAATGGGAAGTCTACACTCATGAGGGGACTGGTGTTGGATCATTGTATGACTGAAACCCAATCATTAACAACTTTGTAACTGTGTTTCTCACTGTGATTCAATTTTTCAAAAGCCAATATAATAAATAAAATACTTCAAAGGAAATTAATTTGTGATTAAAGCAAACCATTATAATTTCTAAAGCACCCCGCAGTTTCCATAAAGTAAACAGGTCATATACAAGATGTTGTTACTTTTCTTTCCTCTTCCTTGTTCCAGGAGATGTTATCTATCAAAACTTTCTATGAATTCTCAGCAAATAGAATTGTGATTCCCCAGTTTAGAAGTCATAATTCCAAAGTATTAAGCTTTATTTCACCAAAATAGTGTTCAGTTTTTTCAGTGCATTTGTCAATAATTATTCTAAATAAAATGTAAATAGATGTAGCCACTGAAAATTGGTATTGAATGCCTTAATTATATCTACAAAATCCTACGTGGACTAAGATTTATAAAAATTTACTTTTTCTCTGAAAATAAGTTGTATTAAAGGTACTATTTAAGAGTAGATAGAAACAAAGTAATTCATTAGACAATCCCCAGTGAAAATAAACTCAAGATATTGTCAGTAGAACCGATACCTGTGAAGTGAAAGAAGGAGGGAGGGATTTTGGGACACCGTGGTAGTGGGCCTGGCCAAGTAGCCCTCGTATTAGATAATGTCAGCATCCCTGCAAGTTACCATGCTTCAGTAAAAATAGCTGACTTGGAAAAGGGGAATCTTTGAATAGCTTTTAGATAAGAATATCTTAAATAAAAAGTGAAAAAGAGATAGCATGTCTCAATCACAGTTCACAGAGCATGGGGAGCTCCGTGGACGCTGTCTCCACATCGTTGCAATGAAATTTTGCAAGAAGAGTCATGGCTGGGTCCAATGTGGAGTCTCTTCCCTTAAGGTTCAATGCTTATGAACCATCCCAGTCACCCCATCGGGGCAGAGGGGAGAGGCGGACCAGGCAGCCACTTCCAGAATGTTCGGCTGTGCTCTCCAGGAGGGTGGCGGGCCGAGGGCACATGCGCACAGGACGGGAACGTGGTGTAGGGAACTGGAGCTGAACCCCCAGAGCATCATTAACACCCCCTCCCCCACGTAACTGCACTCCCGTCTGAGAGAGAAGCCAATGCCAGTGTCCAGGAGCCTGCAAAGTTCCAGAGTCAGAACCTGAACTCAGTATCCCCTCAAGCGAAAAGTCATCAATCCCAGCCTGGCCGGACCCGCGACGGATACTCAAAGAGGACCAGTGGAGACTGGGCTCATTCTGAACGTCGAACTTCCGCTCAGACAGAAACCGCTCAGGGATTCTGCTCCAGCTTTTTTTTTTCTTTTGGGGTCACACCCAACGATACTCAGTGATTACTCCTGGCTCTGCATTCAGGAATTCTTCCTGGCGGTGCTCAGGGGACCATATGGGATGCTGGGAATCGAACTGGGTCAGCAACTTGCAAGGCAAACGCCCTCCCCGCTGTACTATCGCTCCAGCCCCTCAGCTCCAGTTCTGGGGTGAGGAGAAGCTAGAACTAGACAGAAAATCCAATGCCTAAGCATGTTCAGCTGGATGCTAATTGTAACCAGATTTTCAAAGGCATATTATTTTCAGTGAGTTAAATTCTATAGAGTAATCCGGGGTCTCTCAACCTGTTTTTCACCATAGCTTTCCAATCTTCCTCCTTCCTATGGTACCCCTGTCATATCATTTGGATCACTATTCTTGTGCCATTTCCCCCCATTTACACAATTTTCACCTGTAATCCCTGCTTGGAATATTCTGAGGTACCCCGAGGATCATTGAGCCCTAGTTAAAAAAGATAAATTGTTCCTTCATGGGATATTAATCTTTGTCTGAATTTTGAACCCATACAGGACATTTACTATTCAAAGTACTTTCATTAAAATCAAGCTGCATAAATTTATGGGGGTGACAACTTCTTAAAAGTGAATTTTTGTGTTAACCCCACCTTCTGGGAGCACTGGTTAGGGATACGGAAGGAGTACAAGCAGCAGAGACCTTTAAAATCATTCTATCCACCTTATTCTGCACTCCAGTTTATTCTTTAGCTACGAAAGGTGAAAGTCTCAATTTATAAAGTGTTTTTTTTAATGTGAGTAATAATCAAATCTCTGTAGAAGAGTAAGTTGCAATAACATTGTCTTTTTAATGAGAGACTTTCATGCCTCCTCCCTCAGCCAGACTTGTGATACCCTTGAACTTGTGACATAAGAGGGAGTAAGCAGGATCATGGGCCAAACTACCTTTCCCCTTCAGCCTTGCCTCACCCGCTCTGCTGGTGCATCAGGCTGACCCTGGCCCTTTGTTTACAGCCTTCGGAGTGGACTTCATTTTCTCAAAGGAAGATCAAAGCCCTTTCTGCAGATTTGTTGGGGAGTTTAAAGATAAACCTGCACACTAAATTACCTGTCCTTTTTACAACAAATGGAGGCTATTAGCACCCAAATGACTAGAACATTCTGTGATTTCTTAACTTTTGAAGTAGATTTTAATTATGCAAAGTTAATCTGAAAAAAAATCAAGGAATGTAAATAAAGATGCTACAAAAATGTAGGAATTATATGTACCCAGGGATGTGTCCGATACTTCAGTACAGGCCCAGACCTTCCTGTTTGTATTTAAGTGACCTCTCTCTTGGTCCTGCTTAATTTCATATGTGTCAAGACAGCATTAGTAACAGCACAGGCTTGCATCTTCAAAACCAACACAGCTGATCCTAAAACACTATTTCGGGTCTTTCGAAACTAAACTGTTTTCTCTATTTGGGCCATAAAATGTGCTTTTTTATATACATTTTTGGCTCAAAGACAGCTTTTACATTTGAGGGGAAAATGAAGATAAATATTACAGTAGCGTGTAGAGGTTATATATCAAGAGAGATTATCTCCCTCTGTGACTGTGTAGATGAATGTTATTGTAGTCCTCTCTGGCACTCCTTTTGTATTTATTAACACTTAATAAAATATTAATCACAAGAAGAATAGAGGTTTGGGTCAGAAGAAGTTTCTGTGTTCCATACTGAGCAGAGTCGGCTAATAATGCAAACAATTTGATATGACAGTAATTGAAGGTGTGGTGGTTGAGGGCTGAATTTTTGTTTTATTAAACTAAATGTGAGATTAATTCCAACGATTTTTTTTACTCTGTCCAGTCTATTTAAGCCCAGTGTGACTTCATTAACATTAGCAACGTCTTCCAAAGGGCATACATGTTACCAATTATATCTACCCTTCGTGTTAAGACTAGAATGATAACATTTCTTCTTCATCGTTAAGCCAGTCCAGAGAGTTGACATAAGGTAATGCCTTTGCATGGTTCAGTTAGACCTTCTGAAGTGTGGCTAATTGAAAGAGTGTATTTAGCATTTTCATTTGTATTTTCAATTTAGCCTGGTGGGTTAGACTTCAGCCTAAATCCTGCTGCTGCCTCTCCAACTGATTAATTATATGACCGAGGAGAACTTAAAATTTTCATGTTCATTTTCTCATCTATAAGGGGTGGTGTTAGATGAACACAGAAACATTTTTGAGGCTAAATGTAAATAGTTTACATAGATGAGTGCTTTGTACATAGTAACTATGCAGGCACTGCTAATATTAATATTTAGAATGTTCATCAAGGATTTCTTTGTTTTAGGAACCTTTCTAGGTTAGATACAGCACTAAATATACTAGATACACATTCCTGTCCATGTGAAGCTTATATTTCCATAGGACATATGGACAAAAAGCACTGGAAATAAGGGAAATGTGTAATCCCTAATAGAAGGATTAAGGTGAAATAGAAAAATAAGTGGACCAGAAAACTGTGTCAACTCTTAAATATTAGGTCTCAGTTTTAGTCTAGTCTTTCTGTATGGAAATTGATTATTCTGGAACAGAAGCTTTGCAAAAAAACATATCTTCATGGCAAACAGCTTCTCATAAGACCCTGTGCAGAATTCCACTGGGTATACATACCATAGTTTCTTTATCCAGTCAGCTGTTATTAGACACTTAGTTACTTCCAGATCTTGACGATTGTGATTTGTGTTGCAATGAATACATGAGCACAAATGTCTTTTCTGAATAGAGTTTTTTGACCTTTGGGATAGATGCCAAAGAGTGGAACTGTAGGTTCACGTGGAAGATCTAATTTCTAGTTTTTGAGAAGTGTCCATATTTATTTCCAAAAGGGTCGAACCGAGTGTCATTTCCACTAGCAATGGAGGAGGGTGTCCACACCCAGACCTGCTTTGATCTTTGTGATGTGAGTCAGTCTCTCTGGTGGGAGGTGACATTTCACTGTTGTTTTGATTTGCATTTCCCTGATACCCGCCATGCAGAACATTTTTCCATATACTTATTGACCTTCTCTATGTCTAGAGTTCTAAAATTTCTATAACCCAGTCTTGTATTCTCCAATCCCCAGAACATGCACCAATTCACCAAAGCTCCCCCTTACAGGTTCCCCAGCCCCCCTGCCCATAAACCCTTCCTTCTCTCAGCCCAGGTGAGCACTCCTGTCACACTCTCCCCTGTGCCAGGGACAGGGCTTTGCAAGAAGCTTCCTGCAGCTGCCATGCTTACATTTTCCCTCCATGCTTCCACCCTTGGGTGGCACATTTCCTGCAGCTGTGACCAGGGACACCATAGTGTTCTCTCTGTGCCGTTCGCAGTCACGGAGCTGACCAGTCCTGGTACTTAGCTACCAACAGTACGGCTGACGCTTCTTTGTAAAACAACTGATGTGAGCTTTCAAGGCCAGATCAGAGTCCCTGCCCATTGGTCCCAAGAGGGGTCTTTGTCTGCAGACCCAGCATCATGCAGATGTGCAGATTTGAGATACAAGACTCCAGCGCAGGGACCCCTGGGACTCCTAACTTCCTGGTGAAGGGAGGACTCTGGACCAGCTAGTGGCGCATGCTCAGTGAGAACCCCGACCTTTTTCCACTCTTCTCTTTGAGTCTAGAATTCCTATTAATGGACACGCTGCAGAGTTTGATGCTGATACACACCATGTCTGAGTAAGTCTGTAGCTTTGTATTGCATAGTAGTATCCAACCATGCTCCTCAGACCCAACGTTCTTTATGCATGTCCCACCCCCCCTTTCGCTAGCTCTGTCCTTAAAATCTCTCACACCAGCACCCAATGTGTGACACCCTGAACAGCACTGCAACTATGTCTGGGCATGTACTATTTTCTTAATAAATCTATCCCCTGTAGTGGCTTGTCCTTGTATTTTTCTCAAAAACAGACCAGAAAAAAATGAGTTAGATCAGGGCCCTGTCCGGCATCCCTTTCCCTGGTGAGATCTCTCTGTGCTCCGCTACCTTGCATCACAATTGGTTCCTGGCTGAATTCCCTCCTTCAGGAAGACAGAGAACCTGGCTCCTCCAGGTGCAGGGCACTCCGCATCCTTTCCTCGACCTGGAAGGTTCAGTTTCACCCTGGTCTAAGTCTCAAAGTGCTCCAGATAGTCAGGGCAGTGGGGTTTCACCTCCAAGCTGAGGGAGAGCTCACGGGTCCATCTCTTATTTTCCTTGGGTTCAAGGGTGAGTGCTTGTAAAAAAATCACTAGGATGGCGTGCGTGCAGGAGGGGAAGACGTGATGTTGTGTCCTATCATTTTGTTGTCTGCAGGAACTCGGGACAGCTCTCTCTCGCACGCACCACTCGCATCTGGTGTCCCCCAGCCACTATGTATGTATGGACTGGATCGGGATGGCTCCTCCTTGTGCTCTGCTTCTATGTGTGCCGCTGTGCTCTCTTCTGTCTGTCTATCTCTGTCTCTGTCTCTGTAGTCTCTCCTCTCATCTCCTCCGACCTCTCTCTGTCTTTGATTCTGGGTCTTCTTCTGTCTGTGTTGTCTCCTTAGCTTCTGTGTGTTCCCGTGCATCTTCTGTGTCTTCTCTTGTGTCCTCTTCTTCTGTCTCCCGTCAGTGCCCCCCAGTCTTAGTTGAAATAGCAAATTACATAGGGTGGTGACAAAAAGGAGGGTTGAACATTAACAAATCAACAAAGAAGGGTAAGACCATTTCTCGAGGAGGTTAACAAAATCTCACCTAAGGATTTTTATGAGATTACTAGGAGATCCACTCAGGGATGGGGTCCAAACAAGGGTGTGTCAGGATGTGAGCTAGTAATCCACTTAAATAGCTATAATGAATTTACTTCTAATATTTCTAGCAATGTCATTCTGTATGGGCACAGTAAGAGATATATCTGACTTAAAGATTGGTTCTTCCTGAGGACATTCACTATCTATTCCAGACCACACTCCTCAGGCCAGGTTAGTTTTCCTAACCCCAGCAGGGTCCTAGTCTCGTCATTACTTTTGGATCATGACAGCATTTGTTTATGACCATGCTCTCAACTTATAGTTGAGTATTGTGGTGCTTTGGCCTGGCCCATTTCGATGCCAGGGTAGCTCACAGCTTGCCCTGGGTCCATTCCATCCCTCTTCGGGACCCTGCTTTTGGGGTGTTAGGAACTAAGGGCAACTGAATTGAGAAAGCAGATGCCCAGGAGTAAATATTATTGGAGTCAATCAGCTCCCAAGTTACAAAGTATAATATTAACTGTCTTCCTGTGTCCATACAGAAAGGGCATTGTTCTAAGGTAAACCAAGTTCCTTGTGGCAAGGCTAAAAGGACAAACCCCATGTTATCCTACAAGTGCTCATAGCTTGCCCTTTCTGTGGACTCCTTGAGTCTGTCCCCAGCAACTATTCCAGTGTAAGAGACTGTGTCGGACTGTGTCCAGCCTGCGGAGTGAGAGTCAGCCCATATGCAGGCCTGACAACCAGCTTAGCAGCCACATAATGAAATGCCTCAATACGGAGGGCCATAATTACTATGTGAACAGGGAGCTTGGAGCACACAAAAGTACCCAAGCAGGTTTGTGCGCTTCCAGCGTCTCTGCAATCACCTTCCTGAGCAGGTCACTGTCAGCACTTTGGTTTTGAAAGTGAGGCATAAAGTTGAGTGTTTTGCATGTTGATGACCGGCTCAAATTTACATTTATCTGCTTCTGGGAGAAGAGGCATGCATTTTTATAGTCTTCCTCCACCCCTTAAATTCAATATGAGTTATCTAGCTTTCATGTTGAGTCAGTGTGGCAAAACATACAAGAGATTTTGAGTAACTTTAATAGTGGGGAACACACACAGGCATAGCAGTATATTTACAGTGAGAGTCAACTGCCATTGAGAAATGGCAAGAGACTTTCCTTCCTAAAAATTATTGTGATACTTGAAAATTTGAAGTTAACATATTATACTGTAGTCTTTTGACTGTTTCAGATTTATCCTGTTTTGGAAGCAGTGGAAGAGATGAATGAGACCCCAGGACCGGCTAATAACAGCGCAGCAAAGGCCTGGAGCAAACGCCTGGGAAAGAGTGACCAGACCATCCATCTTGAAGGAAGAACTTTGTGGCCTCACCAAGCTGCAGGTATTAAACATCTTTTCTCATTTTTAGCTTTATTTTTTTGGGGGAGGGGGTCAACAGAAAAGAGAGAGATGGGAGAGAGAGCCACGGGGAAATCTTTGTTTTGTTTTTGCTTTGTTGTCCCAGGAATTGAGCTCAGGGTCTTATATATGCACATGCTCTACCCCTGTTACATATCTGGCTCTTCATAGACTACTTTTTAGTTTAATTTTAAGCATTAAAAAAACAAAAAAGAAGGGCACATGCTTTTTTAAATCTCTGTTTTGTGGACAATTAGGACTTTTACATAAATGACAATATTTGAACTCCTTTGACAGTCAACTTGCAGTGGTGATTTCTTTGCTCCTCTGTACAGATGGGATATTCTCCCCAACACTGTGCTTTTCTCTAAAGGTCCAGAGCATAGCAATTAGTGCAGATGGAGGACTATGCTTGCAGACTCTGTAGTCAACAGGGCTTTGGCTTGAGTCTCAGAACACTTCCTTACATTGGCAAAGCAGCTCTTGTTCTAGAGAAGAGGCATTACCTATTGCCATGATGACTGTGTCTCACTCAGGTGAGAAGGAACCTTAATTCCATGATGTTCTCTATACCAGGTGTAACAGATGAAAGTTTTATTCTGTGTAGTATATATAACCTCAAAGAGAGCATTCATAACGCATCTACTCTGTCTTTCAAATAACAGCTTTGCATAGATCTCTAGGAAACGGGTTGGGAATAAAACTAAAGGGTATTAAAGTGAGCAAGAGAAGAAGGCTGAAAATAAAAACCAGCTGGACATGGTGCGACATTTGTCTGGTTGTACAGTCTCCAAAAACTCATTTATGAATTGATTATTTGTTTATTAATATTGTCATTTTAGAGTAATTTCCCCCCATTACATGAGGCAAATATCTGTGCTAATGAAACCGAAGCAGTTTAGTATTAGCAGAACAGTTACTTTTCAGATTTCTCAGTTTTTTACAGTGAGATCATTTCCTCCTGAAGTCTATACAGGATGCTCATGAAAGTCATATCTGAGAGCTCAGAGACGGATATCACCACTAATTGATTCAATTATCATTGCCAGGATCACATTCTAATTCTCTTGTTGATGCTGAATCAAATTTCAAAGACTCCCGTGGCTACGAAGCTCTTCTACCACAGGATCAAAACTCCTCAGCGTCTCTCATTCATCAGCCTGAGCATCTCCTCCCGGTCTCAGGAGCGGTGCGCTTCTGTCCGGCAGACTCGTTTCTGCAGATGGAGCCTACTGGGCTCTCGTCTCTTCGGCACTGTTGGGAGGTGCTCGGGCATATAAAGGTTTTCCTGTAGACTCGTGGGGGGGGTGTCGCTTTCTTTCTGCACTCTAGGTGAGTGCTGTGACCCACAGTGCCACAGGTCCCTGCAGAACCATCAGGCTCGCCAGCTCTCCCCCCAGAGCCTCCTGGCGCTCCTGGGGCTCGTGCTCAAATGTAGGTCCCAGCAAAAGTCGCAGACGACTATAACTACAAAACGAGCTCGCAAAAGCATCATTTTGGTCTTAGCAAAAAAAGAGGCATTTTTAACTTCACGGAAGGCAACGCTGTACGTCTGAGCACAGCTTTTCAACATCCAGCCCAAACCACCCTGTGAGAGACGATCAGGGTGTGAAGTCATGATTGCTCACAAGGGCGGAACTCAATCACCCTGAGCTTTGAAGACTCTAAGGGACTCCCTCCCCCCAAAAAAAACCCCTCATATTTATTTATTTTTATATTTCAAAAATGTGTCTAAGTCACAGAGAATCAGTACCAAAAGCTAAGCCCAATTAGCTTCGCAATGCTAGATGTTTGATTCCTCATTTCCTGTGTGGATTTGGCTGCTCCTGTATTTTATTTATTTATAATTCACGTGACTTTGTTGGTTGGCTTTGGGACCACCCAGGTGGTGCTCAGCGACTACTTTGGTGCCGAGGAGTGGCCCCTGTGGTACTTGGAGGTGCCAGAAATTGAACAGGAGTCTACTGCGGTCAAGACAAGCGCTTAACCCGCTGCATCTCTGACTTCCTTCTCCTTTATTTCTTTTATTTTTCACTTTTTTAATTAAGCAAGTTAGTTTATATGGAATGCAGCTTCCTTTGAGACGTGAGGGGATTGAAAGAGAGAAAGGACATATTCAAGAGAGAACACAGACTTCTCCAGAGTGGAAACACAAGAAAAGGGACAGAGAGAGAAACAAATGGGACAGATACATGTCCAAGGGAGAAGATGGGCTTAAAAGCAAGTCTTTATCCTTTGTTTTAAAAATATGTTTATTTTTTCATATTTAATATGGTCTCCAACTTTTTTTTTTTTTAATTTCTTAACTATGCCTGCATGGCATTTTGTCCCAAATGTCAAGATTCGAACTGTTTCCTTCCTGAGGAAACTTACATCTGATTAAAGAGGGCTGAACTCAGACCCCAAATCTGAAAAAGACAAATCACAGTGGAGCCAGTTCATTGATGACTTAGCCTATTTAGTAAGATTCACATTGTGATGGTGAATTCTACAGCGTGCACTTCCTGTTCGACAGGTGACTTGAAAGGCAGTCTGCATGCTCGTGTTACCTTCTGCTCCCTGCCTATCTGAGCGCTGGGAAAAGGAAGACCTCCTTCCATCTGATGTAAAACACAGAGTAGGTGGTAGCCCAACTTTGAAAAAGGAGCAGAGAGAAGAGTGGAAGTGGAAAGTGAGAAAGGAGAAGACAAAAAATCAGGCAGGCAGAGAGGGGAGGTCAGAGCTTCAAGATCTAGGGACATTTTGCTGTATCAGCTTTTAATGTGAGATCAGAAGAACCTCCCAAATCTTCAGATGTAACCCACTTCTGCCTTGGGGTCAGAGGGGGCCACGTGAACCAGCTTTTTCTGTATGATGGAGGCCAATGCCCTCCCAGCCCCCGGGACCCACACCTTTCATGTTCACTGTGGCTTCTTGGCTAGACATTCCCCAAACCTCCTCCTCTTGATGCAAGTTTTTTTCTTTTTAAGTGAGTAACTTGTGAATTCCTGGTTATCAGCTTCAATGAGCCTTATGTCATCGAGTGGAAGGGCACGTTCTTTACACCTCAAGGCTCCTGTTGTCCCCGCACACTGTATCAGGAAAGACTACAAAGGCAGCAGCCGTGAAGGGACATGGTGGCCGTGCTATTGTTGCATTGGATGGCAAACCGTTCTTAGTCCTCCCTGGCGATGACCCTGGAGAAGAGGACAGTTGACCCCCAAATGCCCATATTGAATGCCAGGACTCTGCTGATTGTTCAATAAAAAATACTGCATCTCACTGGCGAAGGGATTGGTGCTCAAACATTGTAAGCCTAAAGCCCAAACAGGAGTAATTTTGTAATTCATGGTCATCAGATTTAAAAAATAAAACAACACAGACTGTTGCATCTGATGGCGTCTGTGGTGAGGGCACTCACTGCATCGCAAGGTAATTTGTCACAGAACCTGAGTTTCCCACCTTGTTCTTGCTAGATATGACAAAATAGCCAGAAATACCTGCACCAGTTTGCTAGATCCCTACACAGTTTCCAGATAAGGAATTACTTTGGCCATCCAGAAAACCTTAGCTGTTTCGGGGTGATTATTTGGGTTTACTTACCTAAATACAAAATGCTAATCCTATATTCCTCGTGTCCACTTTTCCTCTGAGCATTGAGTTTCACAAATTAAATACGAAAAGCCTCAAATAGAAAAACTTTTGTGATTGGACCATTTTTATACACATAATTTTAGATCTTCATTTTCTTCAGTTATATTATCCCAAGGGAAAGAAAAATAGCCATTAAAGTTGCCATTATCTCTGTTTTTTAATTATGTCTTTAGTTGGCAGTTATGATCTTAGAATGTACAGGTCTATTTTCATGCTATATATCTATTATATATAGTTAATTTTCTTAATGTTAATGTGAGAATACTTACAAATTTAATTAAGCAAAATCATACTATAATAAAATATTACACTAAATTGAGCAAAAGCATACTACAAAAATATTACACTTAAGGTCAGATGTGAGCTTTGAATTCCGTATAACATCAATGTTTCAAACCATATTTTCTACAGTGCTGGTTATCTAAGTACCCATGAAATACTCATCAGTATAAACCACATTCAGAATAAACCAAAGAAATTTAAAGATAATTGAAATCATGAAACATGTGTTCTATGACCAAAGTGAAGTTAAGCTGTCTATCTTTAATAATAATAAAGCAAGGCCTCCAGATATTTGTAAATAGGATACAGTCTTCTAAATCTCTAAGACAACCAAATAAATTCTTTAAAAGTAATACACAGAGACTAAATGAAAATACAACTTATCAAAATCTGTGGGATTAAAGCAGTGTTCAAAGGATAATTAATAGTGATAAGCACTGCATTAGAAAATAATGTAGCAGCAGTATACTTTCTCACAAGAAACTAGAAGAAAAAATAAACACAAAGTAAATGCCAGGAACAGAGATTAAAAAAAAATCAATAAAACCCCAAGCAAAAATATAAAGAGAATAAATTAAGGAATTATATGATTTCAGTGACATTATACAAATTTGTACATGATAAATGAGATAGAACTGTACATACTTCATTGGTATTGATTTTCTGGATTTTGTATTTTATTATTATTATTCAACCAATGGAGAGAACTAGAAAAAGTGTTTACAAAGCTCTCTGTACCATTTTTACCTTCTTGTACATCTATGATTCAAATTAAAAAAAAAAAAGAGAGAGAAAGTTCAGCCGCCCAGATGAGATCCGGAGCAGCTGTGCATGACACGGCCCCTCTGCTCCTTAAAGACTATGACCCGGGAGGGCTACTAACCCATTTTGGCACCCAGAGACTTACAGAAATGCATCTAGACTGTGAGCTGAGCTACAACCCCACTGCCACCCCATCCCAGCGCTTTCCTTCTACGGGGAAGATGGCAGCGGCAGCAGCATCAGCACCCACATAGCGTCCGCCATTTTCTAGGACTCACTACCCAGAGGTATGAGCTTGTAGCGAGGTAGCGCACAAGAGATCATGGGATGAGGGTGTTACGGGCACGCCCTCCGCCCAGAGGAGGTACCGGCAGAGGAACCCAGGTGTGTGGGACCCGGGGCTGAGATCTCCAAGCCTGCTCAGATCGGGACTGGGCCTCCTCCACCCAGATTTCCCATATCCTAGTAGTAGCTAGGTCACACCCAGGGACTGCCCCCGGCGCCCTGTAATCTCATCCACGGACAGCATCCAGAGACTTGAAAGCAAGCTCCTGGAAGCACTCGGCCACTTTGAGGCTGCGAGGTACCTTATAGCCACTGGGAGAACCTGGCAAACTACTGGGAGTTTCCTGTCCCATGAGAGACCCTCAAAAGGTCCCCTTGGTGTATGAATATGCCGAAACCAGTAACAAGCTGGGTCTCATTCCCCTGACCCTGAAAGAGCCTCCAATGCAGCATCGTTGGGAAGGACAAGTAGAGAGGCTTCTAAAATCTCAGGGCTAGGACAAATGGAGATGTTACTGAGACTGCTCGAGAAATTTGACAATCAATGGGGTGATGATGATGATGATATATATGTATGGATGGATGTATATTTATATGTAGCACTGCACTGTAGCACTGTTGTCCCGTTGTTCATTGATTTGCTCCAGTGGGCACCAGTAATGTCTCCATTGTGAGACTTGTTACTGTCTTTGGCATATCAAATATGCCACGGGTAGCTTGCCAGGCTCTGCCATGAAGGCAGGATACTCTTGGTAGCTTGCTGGGCTCTCCGAGAAGGATATATGCATATATTTATATTAATTTATTTTTGATTATATATGTATAATATATATTTATTTATTTTTGATTACCAAAAATTCAAAATAATCTAAATATCCTTGATTCAGTGAAATATACTAGCAACAAACTCTGAAATAGAATACTGCTGTCAGGAATAACAACAGATAACTAGTAGCTAATAAAATGTATTAGCTAAGTATTAGCTAATATATTTCTAAGTATACCACTTGAAAAATCTGAAAATGCTCCATTTGTCATTTGTCATCCCTTTGATCTTCGACTTGCTCGAGCGGGCACCAGTAATGTCTCCATTTGTCCCTGTCGCATGCTAATGTAGCCCAATGATATCTGCTCACTCCAGAAACAGGAAGAGCCTCAAACAGTTCATTCAGGGTTTTGATAAAGAAGTCTGACCATCTCGTTGGTGGGCGGCCACACAGTCTTTTGATGTCTTGGTAACAGCTCTAGTCCAGCATCATGTCTGAGTCACATTACATGTCTGGCCCATCTGATTTTTGATGTCTGAGCAAACAAGACAGTGTCCCTGATTCTTGACTGTCGACGGAGCTCGGAACTCCAGATTCCTTTTCTCACTTGAGTGAGACATGATCCTAGCATAGCTCTTGCGATTCCTCTTTGGGATACCTAAATAGCGTTCTCGTCCTGTTTGCATTAGGCCCAGGCCTCTGAGGCATATGTTAGTGCAGGAAAAATGGTGGAATCAAAAAGATGTGTCTGAAGTCGAAGGCAAACACTACTGCTCTTCTCTTTGAGGTCTTCCTTTATCACTTCTCTGCACAGCTTTTCGAGCTCGGACTTTAGCTTGTGGTTGCCTGAGGCTCACGCCAAACCGTGTTGACGAATGAGCTCGAGAGTTTCCAAAGACAGGAGTCTGTGGATTTCTTCTCTTGGCATTCTTCGCGCAGTCATGGAGGTGCTGAACCAGTCAATCATATTCCTTGTCGATGTTGTCAAGGACGTCATCTTCCCACGTTGCTGCAATAGTGCCAAAGAGCTCCCAGCTGGTGGTCATTCTGGGAGTTCCCTTCTGAAACTTAAACTTTGCAGACCTCTCTCCCTGCTCTGTGAAGTAGAATTTTGTACGAAAGAGACGATGGTCTGATCCCGTTTGGAATTTTGGGACAACAGCGACATCAGTGAGGCAAAACCTTCGATTGAATATGATTTGGTCAATTTCACTATGGAACTGTCCACTGGAGACTCTCATGCCCAACGTTTAGATTTGGCCATCTGGAACTGTGAGTTACCATGGATGGTCTTGGTCAACATGATGAACTTGGACATTCTCTCACCCTGATCATTCCATTCTATGCCATGGTCCCAATGTGGAGTTCTTCAGACAAGATCATCACCAACAATGATCTTGTAAAGGTGTGCTCTTCTTTATAGAACTTCTCCAGCTCCATGTAGAATTTCTCAACTTTTTCCTCAACGTAGTTGGATGTTGGTGTGTAGACGACGAAGATAGAAACTGAGGCAGTGAGCCAGCCACATCTATTCAAGCGTAACCGTCCAATTCGGGTTGTTAGGCATTCGAATGAATCAATGCTCATGGCCAAGTTAGTGTTGACAAGGACACCGATGCCGCTGACTCCTGTTGTCATATGTTCCGAGGAACAATTCTTCTTTGGTGTCGAAAATGGCCTGATGTGATCGATGTCTTCTCATGTCGGTCAGACCAATGATGTCGTACTTGATCTTCTGCGCTTGCACCATCAGGTCCTCGATGGATGCTTCTGATGCCAGTGTACGTGCATTGAAAGTACAGACAGTCATTTTAGTCTTTCTTCATTTGGGCAGTCTAGTTTGTCCCTGAGATTTTTTCAGCCTGTCCTTGCTCATCTTTCTTAATGCTGCCGTATTGGGGGCTCTTTTGGTGTCAGGTGAATGAGGCCCATTGTTGTTACTGTGTTTGGCATATTGAATATGCCAGGCTCTGCCGTGCAGGCGGGGTACTCTCCATAGCTTGCCAGGTTCTCCGAGAGGGATGGAGGCTCTTAGGGGCGGCCTCCAATAGCCCTTAGAGGTGTTCCCTCAGTTCACACCATATTTGAACCCATCAAATATGGTGCAGGAATTATAGAAAATGGGTATTAAGTGCCTTATGGTGTGTTGAGAGCTGCCTGGAGTGTGGCGGTGGCTGGTTAGTGGAGGTAATGGGGGGGTGTAGGTATTTATCTGGCTTGTGTAGGGTGGGGCGTCTGGATTTGACACCCTCCCTAAGATGCTGGAGATCGGAGAGGCAGATAGATGATCTTGTTTCCGGGTCTCCTTGAGCCTATTGCAAATTATATTTTCTTGTTTCTTTGACATGATGGAAGAGAAAACTATGTGGAGAGAAGAGAACAATCATCTAAGACTGCAAAGGCAACAGCAACAAAGAAAATGGGATATTTTCAGGATGAAGAACTGTTCTCTGTTTTTAGATGTTTGGGCATCACACATGTTTCTGTATCTATTGAAAAAATGGGAAAGGGAATCATACATCCAAATGAGCTAAACTTTGCTGCTGCACATGTCATGTTTTAAGACTGAATAATAACAAAAAAGTAAAATTTAATATGCAACACAACTGAGTAAATCCACATTTGATCCACCCAATGGAGACTGTAAGGAATAAAATTGACAAAATAAACTAGTCTCACTGAAATCACTAAGAGTCAACAATGCTAATGGGTTTGGATCAGCAAGAGGCCTCCAGGGTCTCACAAAGGTGACTACAGCAAAAACATTCCTAAATGTGGAGGAAGTGCCAGGATGGTTCCACAGGGGAGCATGACAAACTCGAACTACAGGGTCAGTTCGATCACATGGTCCACATCAGGCTTGGCTTTGCTGGAGTTGGGCGAAGATTTAGGAACTGGGGCTTCAACCATTTCAGCAAATAGGTTAGATTTCAAATGATGCATAAAGTTCTTAAAAATAATGTATTGTAAAATAATGGCAAATTAATACATGTTTGTTTTACCAAAGAGTATGATTCAATTCAGTAATTAGCACTGTAGCACTGTCATCCCGTTGTTCATCGATTTACTTAAGCAGGGACCAGTAACGTCTACATGGTGAGACTTGTTGTTACTGTTTTTGTCATATCAAATACACCACGGGTACCGTTTGCCAGGCTCTGCCATATGGGCGAGATATTTTCGGTAGCTTGCCTGGCTCTCCAAGAGGGTTGGAGAAATCGAACCCAGGTTGGCTGCATACAAGGCAAACGTCCTACCTGCTGTGCTCCAGCCCAATTCAATAATTATTCTGTATTATTATACAATCTTAAAACAATGAACTTCTGAGGTGCTTTGTGGGGCCGAGGAGAGGGCTCAGAGAACTGAAAGGCATGCTGAGTTTGCACAAGGACCAGTCAGGTCCCACTGGGCATGCCCTGGGGGCTCCCGCACTGATGGACTCAGTGACACTCCCCCACGGTCTGATGACCCCTCCATTAGGCCCCACGACAGAGCTTGGTATGCGAAGGGGTGGTCCCCGGTCTCCAGCCTTGCTGGGTAGCATTTTCCCCCTCTCCTTCCCACATGCATGAGGAAAAAAATGGTTTAGGACAGAATGTGACCAACAGGTAAGAAAATTGTACCAAGGGGGGAGCCATGACTGCAATGTTGCTATTATGCAGTGTTAGGCGAGTCAAACACTGTGGCATGGGAAACGATGTGGACAAATGGAAGCGATGTATAAAATGTGTTCCACTGGGGAAAAATCCATTTTGAGGGTTCCTAGAGCTTCTGGAATAGAATTGATACTATACTAATAGCACCATGAACTTCTGCCTGTGCACTGTGACTGCCTCTATCTCGGGACCTTCCAAGTCCCCAGGAGCCATTTCCCAAGGTCAGGTGCTCAAGACTCCGAGTATCTGAGAGCCATTCCCCAAGGCCAGGTACTCAAGACTCCGAGTACCTGAGGGCCATTCCCCAAGGCCAGGTACTCAAGACTCCGAGTATCTGAGAGCCATTCCCCAAGGCCAGGTACTCAAGACTCCGAGTATCTGAGAGCCATTTCCCAAGGTCAGGTGCTCAAGACTCCGAGTACCTGAGGGCCATTCCCCAAGGCCAGGTACTCAAGACGCAGAGTACCTGAGAGCCATTGCCCAAGGTCAGGTATTCAAGATGCAATGAACTTTGGAACAGATACAAGTCATATTACATTGCTTACTACATATTACATATTACATTGGGCTCCCTTGCCCCTGACCTGCAGTCTAAAATATATTAATCCCACTTTCTCCTCCGAAACCAGGTTCTTATATATACACTTTGTACACTTTACTGGCTTTCTATTTTAATAATTTATTTCTCACATGAAGAGCAAACAATAATCTACCATCAAAACAAATGAGGTGAGGGATCCATAGTAGTCATCACTGCTTTGTATTTAACTATAAAATAGACTTAATGTATCAAGATAAAAAGAACAAATTATTTTCTTTGGAAAAATAGCACTGTAGCACTGTCGTCCCATTGTTGACTCTAGAATATTTTTCTGATATATTTATTCAACCAAAATTTCCACTATCAGAATGTCTCAAGAGAGCAATTTGTAAATAATTTTAAGTCAAAATACATTTATTGAGGCACAAGTCATTATTGAAAAATATCTGTCTTAGTACAAATTCACTAAAGTACAATAAATCTTTAACCAAATGAGATTTCACCCTTTAATTTTATGATTATAGAACATTAAAAAAACAAATACAAATGTCTTACGTTATTTTTTAATACAACACACAAAAACAGTTCCTAAGTCATCTATTTTAGAGATCAGAAAGCAATCCAATTGATTGCATTATAAAATATAAATTTTCAGCACATCATCACACTTCTGATTCAGATCTCAATTATTTCAGTCATAGAATCCCCACATGCTCTAAGTTCCAATGTATAAACTTTTCAACAAAGTTCTACCATCTTATTAGAAAGTTGAAAAGTTAAATATATCTTATCTAGAATTCCATCAGAAACTTCATATGTTTTCCAGTGAAGTGACTAAAATTTCACTCTCACTGTGCATTGTATAGTTGGCTTGATTTGTTATAAATCCTTCTTCGTTTGGACCTCCAATGAGTCCATTTTAACCTGCTATAGATCTAGTTCTATTACTTGGGGTGGGGCACACCCCTGTCAAGGGAGAGTGACCCCCACACCTTAGGTTTTTAGTCTGAACAAGCAATCAACACAGCGTCATACAGGTTAGCAAAGCAAAGGGCAGCTACACAAGACAGACAGGGAGAACTGACAAGGTAGTGATTGCAGAGCAAACAGGATGCCCTGGAATATCTGTGGTGTGTCATTGGACCTGGCCATCAAGGAGAGGGGAGGAGGGACTCTACAGAAAAAGAAGGGGGTGGGGGAAGGGACTTCCTTGGAATTCTGAGTGTTTCTCAGCTAGAGAGAACATGTTCACTGTCAGAGCTGCGACAAACCCTGTTCTTTCTTTTTTTAAAAAAACTTTTTATTAAATCACCATGTGGAAAGTTGCAAAGTTCTCAGGTTTATGTCTCAGTTATACAATATTCAAACACCCATCCCTTCACCAGTGTCCATAGTCCACCACCAAAAACCCCAGTATACCCCCGCCCCCACCCCCTACCCCCTACTGTATAACTAATGAATTTCACTTCATTTGCTCTTTACCTTGATTACATTCCATATTTCAACACAAAACTCACTATAGTTGTTGGAGTTTCCGCCCAAGAGACACAGACCTACTACCAAGGAAGCATTTGATAATTAGTTTTCCATTGCTGGGAATGAAGAGATATGGAGCCCCACTGCTACAAGTACATAACTATTCTTCTTTTTTTTCTTTTTCCTTTTCCCTTTTTTTTTTCATCCTCATCCCCCATCCTGCGCCTCATAGTATGGTGTACGCCACACCGCAACGGCCGGCATAGGGCTTTTGCTTAGTTCACAGTCCAGAGAGGTGGCTGCTACATTAATAACGAGTGCTCTCCAGTCAGGTTAGAGATTGCCACAGAGGGCAGCTTCGTCTCAGGCACCAGGGCCTTCCCCGCTCTGAAGTGATTATCCCAACTACTCCTGGAAACCATTTATCCCAGCTCACAGGGAGCCAGTGACCCAGTTGCCAGGATGGAGGGGACACAGAGGAAGAGGAAGAGGTCAGCTCTGACCCACTGAGGAAAGGCTTGTGGGCCCTTCTGGGGAGACAGACAGAGCCTCAGCCTGACTGGGCAAATGTATCCCCTGGGAGCCCTCTTCCCCCTCCCCTGAAGGCCTTTCATTCTCAAGGGATTCAGAGCCCCTTTTCATCTTCAAGATTAGAGGCTACCTGGTTTGGGTCTATTTTTGCTTATATTCATTTTGCACAAAGCTGCAATGATAGCACAGCACATGGCCGACCCGGGTTTGATTTCTCTGTCCCTCTCAGAGAGCCCGGAAAGCTATCCAAGAGTATCCCGCCCAAACGGCAGAGCCTGGCAAGCTCCCCGTGGTGTATTTGATATGCCAAAAACAGTAATAACAAGTCTCACCATGGGGACGTTACTGGTGCCCGCTCGAGCAAATTGGTGAACAACAGGACGACAGAGCTGCAGTGGGATTCATTTTGCACGTGCATGTTTTCAAAATGTTTTATTTTACGACGGACAGGAGGACTGGTCCATAGTAGGAAGCTTGCCACAAGGTGTAAGGGGAGGGCAGTCAGGACAGAAAAGGGACCACTATGAAAACAATGGTCGGAAATGATCGCTCTGGCAAAAGCTGAGTGCTGAAAGAAGGCAAAGGGATATGTCTCTTAGCCTGTCAGTAAGAGTCCTGCAAACCTCAGTGCCAAAAAAGGAAGAAAGGAAGAGAGAGAGAGGTAGAGAGAAAGAGAGAGAGAATAAAAGTGTCTGAGATAGAGGCAGGCTGGCGGTGGGATTGGGGACAGAGACTGGGGACATTGGTGGCGGGAAACATACACTGGCAAAGGGATGGGTGTTAGAATATTGCATGAACTACTTTGTAACTGTGGACATCATAGTGATTCCATAAAAATTTAAAAAAATAGTTTCATACTTATAGAAAAGTTGCAGAAATAATAAGGTATTTTTTATTTATATCCCTTATCATATTCCCCTATTACTATTTTATAGAACCACAGTGCAATTATAAGAGAACCTTAACTAAATTGCTGCGTTTTCATTAACTGTAGTAGAGACTGAATTCCAATTTCACTAATGCTTTGTCGTTAGGTCCTTTATGTCTGAGGTTTCCACTGCCTTTGTCCAATTGCATATAATTGTTATCTCCCAATAGACTTCTCCACCTGACTTCACCTGACTTTTTTTGACCTTGGCATTGCAGGGCATTCATTTTGTAGACTTTGCTACAGCTTAGGCTCATCTGGTATCCTCTCGTGTTCAGAGTGAGTCCTGCAGTTTTTGCATAAATACTGCAGGAATTATTTTATTTCTTGGTACATCATGCCAATGAATTAAGTATGTGCACATGGCTGATTGAATAAGTAGGAACCTACCAACTTCTATAACTGTCTTGAATTTCCTTTCACAGTTGATAAGTGTCCTGAAGAAGATTCTTTGGGATAATATCTGAGAATTCTTTGGGATTTCTCTATAAATTCTATTATTTTATCATCATCAATGGCGGCCAAGGATCTGACTCAATGATAGAGCAGTTCTCTGGCATGTGTGAAGTCCTGGGCTTTTAATTCCCAGAATCATCAGGAAAAGACCACCCAGGTGTGCCTTATCTAAGCAGTCCTTGGTTCTTGGTGATTGTATTAACCTGGTTGTGATTTCCTACTTTTCATTTGTAAAAACTGGAATCCTAATATGAGGAAGGGCTGCCTTTTAGTTCATCATACAAATACACATTTCCATCAATATGGATTATTCATGCATATTTGTTTTAATATTTTCTTTTTTAGATGACTTTGGTTCTAGCTGTTAGGAACTCCCTCAGGTTGATCTCCTACTTTTATAAAGTCCCCTCTTTGTGACACTGGTTTGTTTTGGTGCTTTTTCTTTTCTGGTGTCAGTCGATGTGCTGTTCCAGGCACACCTTGTATTTCCCTACTCTAGAGTTGGAATCAATCACCTTTGCCTTGAGGCTCCCTTCAGCGTGCTGACAGACCAATATTGGTTTGTTGACATAGGATTGTCACTGTCCTCACTGCATATGCTTTCACCACCACCACCATGGGTGGTAAGTGTGTAGAGATTAACTCACAAATACACACTGACACATTTCTCTTCTCTCTGTGTTTAGACACATTAAACATAAGGAAGTAAACGTTGTTCCTAACATCTGTCTGTTGAGGCTTTCTCTCTCCTTAAAGGCTCTAGTGAGGGGTTAGAGAGATAGACCAACAGGTAAGACACTAGTCTTGCATGTGACCAGCCTAGGTTTGATTACCAGAGCCTTACATGGTCCCCCAAGCCTCTCCATGCGTGATCCCTGGGCTCAGAGCCAGGAGTATGCCCTGAGCACAGTTGTGTATGGCCCAGAAACAACACCAACAAAAATTTTAAGATTCAATTAAAATATACTTTTATGCAGGAATATATTCACAATACCCTTTTTCATCTTCTTCAAAGAAATAGAATATAGGAACAAAATAACATATTGGAGTTTATATATATGGCAAACACATATTTCCCCAGTTTTTATTAAATTACCATGAGATTCACAGTTACAAAGTTGCTCATGATTGGTTTTCAGTCAATTTTCCAACATCCAACCCTTTACCAGTGTACAGTTTCCACCACCAGACATATTATCAAATGCATTTGTAGTGAGCTAATTGACTCTAGAGATTTTACGGACTTCTCTGATGCCATGATTGCAGGTGTGGCAAATTAGAATCCCTTAAGGTGGGAAGAGACCTATGAGGAGCTGATTGATATTAGAGGGTAAGTCCAATGATCCTCCAATTGGACTAAAGGAAGGAAAGGTCATATTCCCCTCTCCTTAAGGAAAGAAAGGTCAATCTGTTTTCTACTCACAGTCATGGATTGATGTCTTGGATAAGGCCCACCCACTATTATGGAGGATAATCTGCTTTACTCAAATCCATTGACTTAAAGACTATTATTAGCTAAGATTATACTCGCTATAAAGTATTCATAGATACATTCAAGTAGATATCTAAATACCATGATCTCCCCAGTTTGCTATATAAAATGATATTTTATGTTTTTCTTATTGCCACTCTTTTCATGGGTGGGTATATGGCCCATCCTATTTGAGCATAAAAATTAATTTCTTGGACTAAGTTTTTCATTTCTATGACTAATATAGTAGGCATACTATTCAAAGATAATCAGATACATTGTTGGGGTAGATATTTAGCAATTACAGAAATATCCAAGATTAGTTGCTCATTTTGGAAGTGCCAGGTGGGATGTGGGCATTTTGGACTTACCCACAGACTGATGAGCCCAGGTATATAGGAACGTGCTCATTATAAGATACAAATATACTTGGAATCCCCAGACATGTACCCTCTGGAGAAGATGAATTTCCTTAGACCAGCAGTCTTTGATTTAACTTGAATTTGCAAGATAAATTCATCTATCTTGCATCTTGCAAGAGTCACATTCTCAATACTCCACTGAAGCAAAAATCAAACAAAGGGAGGAGTAGGTCTGTACAAAAGTAAAGATTAGATACTGTCAGTGATGGAAACACATAAATCCCTAACCTTCTCCAAACTCCTACCATTGAAAATGCCCCACCTGATGAGATGGTAAACAGTCTTCTTGAAACCACACCCTCTGTGATGAAGTGAAAACACACAGGGAAGCTCAGTGTTGTCTTACCTGTCAGTCAAGACTCAGAAACCAGGTTGAAAACTTAGGTCAAATCTCAGAATACTGTGTCTACAGTGGAGAGAGAAATTATTCATGTCAGGAATTAGAATCAGGAGCCCAAAAGGACTAAACAAGGTATTCAGTATTATTTAAAGTAATTAGAACTCTGAGAGTCTTAGAAGATACAAATAGTAACAATATATTTTATTTAGCTCCTAATTTATTTCTTCCATTTCTTCTATTTCTGTATTGGTTTATAAGTTTTTAACTTGCAAATTCAACTTTATTACTCTATTTTAATTTCTAAATTATATTTGTCATGTACTGCACATTCTTTTCATATAATTTTGTTGAAACAATGCAGGACATATATCATTTCTTGTACTGGTATTGTTGTCAATTATTTAAAAGAGTTGAAGGAATTTGATTTTTTACTTTATATTCCTTCTGAAAATAACCGGGAGCTTAGTTTTTCATGACTCATTGCTCCAAATATAATCCGATTTACTCCATAGAATATGTGAATAATATTACATAGAGTTCCTAATATATGTAAATATCATATATATCTTTTTAAAACCACAGTAACTTAGGAGAAAACTAAGCTATCTAAATTAGTTTGTAATTTAATGTGGTTGTCTGTTTTCTAGATTGTCCTATTCTACAATACAATTTGCTAGAATTAATTAGAATTTTTAGAGCAAAAATATAGTCAAAGAAATGTATAATAGGTCTATATTCTGATAATTACCATGATTATTGAAATGATTATCAAAATGCCTAATCAAGAGTGGTTTCAAAATTTTTAGAACTTTCTAAATTTTGGAAGATCTACAAATTGTTCTCTTCTGATAATCTAAAGATAATCTTCATATTTGTTCATTCCATTTTGAAATATGGTAGAGCACAAAAGTAGAATTAGATGTTAGACTCATAAATCAGATCAAAATGTTACCATTAAATGCTAAGATTGCAAAACCAACCACTACCCCCCATAATTCTAGCTAGGCTATATAGGTAAATAATTTTTGTGTTTACTTACATCTGCATAGGGTTCACCATTGACTATGATTCTGCTTCTGATGCACTAGATGACATTGAACCACAAATATTTACAAAGTCTTCTCATAGTTTTGGTTAACAGGCAAACCATGACATTATTGGTGAAATCCTGCAGGTTTAGATTCAGACCAGGGTCATCCATCAGTTGTTGCAATAAAGTGAGTCACACACGATTTGGTTTTCCATTGAAATGAAATTTGTCTGAATTACGTGCTAGTTTACTAAGAGGCCAGTAACATTTTGTATAAGAATTCACATACTCATTGTATAACTAATTGCTACACAAACCCAAAATGAGTCTGTGATGTGGGGAAATTGGGGCTAATCAATTTTCTTGATACGGATTTGTCTGCCACAAGTTTTAACTTGTAAAATGCAGCATCTGCTCAACATTGTAAGAGGAACTCAATAAAACATGGTCTGCCTGTAATTGGAGGATCGAAGTTGGTGCTGGGTGGGGGGGTTTACAGTCTTTAGCATTTAATGGTAAGGTTGGTAATTTTAGTTGTAATGGAGGGGAGTGCTATGTGTAGGTTATATGCAAATAGTGTAAGCTTTAAGTAAGAGAATTGTGCATTCGAAGATTTGGGGATCTGCAGGGCTCCTGAAATTAGTGGTCCTCTGATTCCAGGCATAATTGAGACTACAGAATAGTTAATCTAAAAATTCAGATTTTGAGGGAGATAATCCAGTATCTAATTTGCAAATAGGCTACATGGCTATATGTAACTGTATCTTGAAATATTTTTCAATAGGTTCAGGTAATGCTATCACAAAATTTAATGCACCATATAATTTGTTCAACACATAAATTCTCATATATTTTTCTAAATGGGATATGCTTCGATCAGCTGTTCTTCAAGTATAGAAAGTGGCATTTTAAAGAGAAACTTTGTATAAAGTATTGCTCTATATGCATAGTGTGTGACATAATTTGGAACACAGTTAAATGTATTGAATACTTTGTATTAAATAATATACTTAACAATGTATAAGTCTTCACATTGTAAATTTCCTTATAACTTATTTGTCTCTTTTAAAGAAATTAATAGATGAAAGGTTTTCAACTCTATTCTTCATGATGATAGGCACAAAATAATACATTAGAAATATAACACTTATTTTTAAGCAATGAGTAGATGAGCAAAATTTAAATAGCTCAAAAGATAAATATAGAATAGAATTCCAGGCAAATTTTCATACTCTTGAAGTGCAAAAGTACTTTCCTTTGGGACTTAATGAAAATGATGGTGGGCAAAGGAGGAGGAGGAGGAGGAAGAGGAGGAGGAGGAGGAGGAGGAGGAGGAGGAGGAGGAGGAGGAGGAGGAGGAGAAGGAGGAGGAGGAGGAGGAGGAGAAGGAGAAGGAGAAGAATGTCATGGAGAAAAGGCATGACATTGAAGCTCAAGGCATCTTCAAAGATGAAGCACTACTGACCAAGCAAGTGGAAGCATAGATAAACAAATGGGATTGCACTCAACTCAGAAGCTTTGCACCTCAAAAGAAACAGTGACCAAGGTACAAAGACAGCCCACGGATGGGGAAATTATTTACCCAATACCTATCTGATAAGTGGTTAATATACAAGATATATAGGGCACTAGTAGAAATTTGCAGGAAAAAGTCCTTCAAGCACATCAAAAAATGAGAAAAAGAAATGATCAGAAACGTCCTTAAAGAAGAAACACAAATGGCCAAAAGGCACATAAAAAGTGCCTCATTTCCTTTTCATTTCCAAAGCCTCTTGTTTTTCTGTTCCACTTCTAGTCCTGATGGAGCAATTGATCATCCCCGTGCAACAGTCTCCTTCCTGTCTGCAGCCACCATTTGTTGCAAGGAATTTAGTTTCAAAAAGATCCCAAACTGCCGTTATGTTGTAGAGAGCGACAGAGTTCAAAGCCGTGGGTTTGTGTCTGATCTTCATTAAGTCTTTCTTGGTTCTGCCTCAGTGCTCAAATGAAAACTGTGCTTTTGATTCCTTTCATCCTTGTTCACTTGCTTGCCCTTAGCAGTTCCTTTGTTCATTTTAATCAGGAATGAAACAATAACAGAAAACATTTAAGATTTAATATGTTGTTCTGGTTTGGTGTTGAATTATTTCAGAATGTTCTGAATGATGGTTTGTTAACTTGAGAATAGTGTGAAAATCATAAAATTATAATAAAAATTTGGGCTTTCAATAAATTCATTTTTACTTTCAGTTAGAGCATTTAAAAAATGAATCAATTTCTTTCTAACTTGGAAATAGTTTCTCTTTTATAGTGCATCTTGTATAAACTTTAGTTCTAAGCATTGCAGGCCTGCTGAACATTCAAACTTGTGTTATTTACAAGTAATGGTCTTGGCTAAAGCTAGAATTTAACTCCATTATATTACCATTATATGTTTCACTAGTTCTTAATCATCTGCTGAAAAATAGGTTTTAGGAAGGCAATTAAGGAAGAATGATCTTTTTCAGAAACATAGAAGAGGCTTCTAAGTACCATTCATTATCACAGAGATATTTGTGAAAATATAACTCATTTCACATCTATATTCAAAGCACTTTGAAATAAAATTCATTAAGATAATTTGTACCTATGGAATCTTATCACATTGAAAACCAGGAGAATTTCAAATAGCTGGGTAGAGCTAAAGTCATAAAGATACAACCACATATTCACTAAATTTACCTCATTACGTTAAAGTTTCTATCCCTTAAGCTCTCATAGTTAATGTGCTTATGTAAGAATTATATAAAAAGACTATTGAACATTCCAAAACTCTTTGTTTTCTTCAGATGTGGGCATAAAGTACAAAAAGTAAGTTTTCTTTCGCACCGGGAAAGAGATTTAAGGAAACAATTGTCTGCTGCTAGTGATTGTCTTTCAAAAAACCCCACCGCAGATGACATTAAAAACATGGAGTTTACTAGAGATCTGCTCAAGGGATCATATATTAATAGATGTCATGGAAACTGTGGAATGTGAAAAATGGCAAAACTTTGTTTTCTGATTCACAACTCTTTCTTCTGTAATGGGTGAAGGTATTGGTAGGAAGAAGGGGGGACTGATTCTATCACAGCTGGGGCTCTCAGCTTCAGAGATAGAATCATCAGCCAAAATGGAGAGACTTAGAGAGATCGCAATATGATCGTGAGTGAGCTTCATGCATGATACCTCTGACTCCAGTCTAGCAGAAGTCTTAGCACCAGGGTGGTCAGGTTTGGATATTTCATTGGAGGCTCCGTTTGGAGAAGAAGATTCCACAGAGCGCACTGAAGCAGCATTTGTAGGTACTGTACATAAACTTCAACAATGAGCAAATGCTGAGCTTTTCAAAAGAAGATTGAATGGCAGAGGGAATGCTTGTTGAGGAAAACTATTGGGTTGGTTGATAAAAACGGGGTTCAAAAGAACCTATGGGATTCCGAGTACAGGCAGACAGGTAGATGGTCCTACAGACGGGAAGGTGGAGAACAGACCCTGAATCAGGGGATGGATGTGTATCTTGCTTTGTCAAAGCCTGAGCGTTCATGCCAGGTTGGTTGATTTAAACAGCGTGAGGATGAAGAGGATAATAGATGCAGGACAGGAAGCTGCCCTCAGTCCTCTTTGGAGGTGAACATGCAGACATTTGGGAGATGAATGGGAAACAGTAATGCCAAATGCCCTTAGTAGGATCAATGAAATTCAGTCAACATATCTGTAAACTGACCAGGCTTGTGTATCTCATAGGTAAACCTACCGTTAAATGTAGTTAATTGACTTTTTTAGAAGAATCCTTATAAAATGCAGATGAGCCCTTCTTTCTCTCATTAATCAATTCTCATTGTTTTCTAATCTTATATCTAAATGTTTGATGATGTTAATGAATACTAGATATTATATTTATAAATTATGTTATATTAAAATATAAGTACCTATCATCTATGAAATTTAGTAATAATTTAACTAAATTTCTAGTTTCAGTGGTTTCCAAGTTTAGATTTTTATAATAGATTGTAATTACCTTATTACTTATGCTAACTAGACTATCAAGTATTTAATCTATGTTGCAATATCCACTTTCAACAGCAATTGAAAATAAAAAAAAAACTAACTGTTAAAATGCAGAACTATATGGTTTCTATTTAAAATGATAATCATTTGCTTAAGCAACATTAATCTTTAGAATTGACTAATAAGTTGTTATTTGAAGAAAAGAATCTAAAGGGTCATGCTTCATTTCTAAATCCCTGACACAGGAAAAAAGGAAGAAAATTTTAATCATTATATAACTTTAACTTGATATGCCTATATTTTATTAAGGTAATAACATGTTAATTATTATTTTAATTATATGAATCTCTGAAAAGTTTATGCATTTGAGGTTCCCTAGACATTAAGGGGGGAATGTCTACATTAATAATAATATTTACTTTCTAATAGTTTGCTTTTATGTAACTATAATTAAAAAAGTTTGTCATAGAGATCATCATACTAAAGAAATCTATAAGGTATAGAAAAATATTCATTATTAAATATGTCAAATATTAAATTCTTCATAAGTAGTCACATATTTGATAAAATTCCATCTATTAATAATGTTCTTTGGGAACTTACTTTTTTGGTGCTAGAATAATAAACTCAACCAGAGATTCCTGACTTTGCTGACCACCTTCTCCCCAGAGAGAACTGAGTGCCTCCTGGGTCAGACATCTCCTGTAGACAAATAAGCATGCTCAGTTCCTCCACTCAAAGCCCTCGAAGGCCATTTCTTCCAGCCTGTGGCAGAGTGAATGATGGGACCAGCAGTGTTACTCCGAGAAGCCTTCCCTGATGAACTTGAGATCAGGATGGAAGCACATTCTTCTGTGGTTGAAGGTCGAGAAGAAGTTGTGAACACACATTCAAAGTGGCCGCCACGGTTTCATTAAAAAGCATGCGTTGGAGAATGGACGTGAAGTCTGATTTCTCCCTTGGGGGCAGTTTCACGGGGGCTTTCTTCTCGACAATTTGCAGGCATGTCAAAAGTGATGATATTATACAGCTCCGTGTGAAAGTCTCTTCCCTGGGGGAGGCCACCAAGCTGGACTCAAGGATCCCCAGGGTCCCAGTAGTTACTCAGCTCCCCAGGCCAGTGGCTCAGTGCGAGCCTGAGAGTGCAGTGCTGCTCAGGCCCGTGGAGTCTGGGGCCCCTAGCCTGAGCCAGAATGCCCCGGAAGTGCTTGTCGGTCTCCAGGACTATCCATTGCGATGCTTCATGTTTCTCCAGGATTCAAACCTGGGTATTTTGCGTGTGCCGTCACCTCCAGAGCCCCAGCTCCAGCACACAATTTCTTTTTGGTGAAACATTAAAAGAGACCTTTCACTATATGACCAAAACTAATTATTCCTTCAATTTAACTTTTCATACATCCCTCATGGGAGACTGTTGAAAGTAATTGCAAACTAAGATAATGCAAGTTTTCAAGATCTAGACAAATATTTTTGGGTTAGAGTTAAATAATATTAGTTAATGGGACTTGATTGAAACAAAGTATAAAGCTCCAGATACAGTTATTAATTAAAACTTGTACTTAGCTTAAAATATTTAGAAGACACGAAATGTTTGTAAGCCCAAATGCAGAAATTTGAAATCACTGATGGTTAGATATACCTAAAGACTCTATATAATGAGATCCTTGACTATGTCAATCTTGTACCTGAAAGGCTATTGCAAACTGAATATGTTAAGCATACTTTGAATTTATGATGATGAGAATATTTTTTTCTAAAATATGTTTGTGATTTTGAGCAAGTATAGTTAGCACTTAACTATTTATGACTCTATAGTGTGTAAAAATGCTGAACATCTTATATCTAAGATCCACCAGCAAAAAACAGAAACGCTGCCCCATTAAGATAAGTCCACAATGATCTAAAGCATCTGCCATTAGTGGTGCCTTGATTACGGATTTTAATCAAAGCTTCTCAACCAGTATCATCAAGAGACATAAACAGAGATACTGAATATAATCATGCTACTCTTTTCTTTATGGTGTGCATTAAAAACCAGTGAGACAGCAACTAATATAAAATTATTTGAAACATTTCTCTGAATTGTCCTAGAAATATCACAACACTCTTTCTCATTGGTTTCCTCTCTAATTTGCAAGTTATTCATAAATTGTGCATGGGGGTGGTGTGCAGTTTCTTTTTTGCAAGTAAGTCATTAATGAGTTGCCCCCATTCTGCTTCTTTTGTCTCTGTCCGTGGTTCTGAAGGATTGAGGGGCCAGACTATTTTCATCGCATTGTAGCCTGACATTTTAGAGCGTCTGGTGCCATTTCTGAAAAGTGTAACTTTTCACATCTATTTTAAATCTTTTTAAAAATAATTCAAGCAATATGGTTTGAAAGTTATTAAATATTTATACAAAATATTAATTAATAATTCATAGCAAGCTGAACCAACTTAGCATTTTCTCTCTCCTCTCTTGAAATGTGTGTCCTTGGGCCATTCTTCCCTCTTTTAGTCTTTGTCTGCCTGGCATGGCAAAAATTAAGGACTCAAGATCCTGGGCACTGTGGGTGGGTGAGTCCATCGCCCGCCAGTCTAGAAAAGCATTCAGAGTGCCCGTTTCTGCTCCCGCTCATGCGGCCTAAATCTCTTCAGAAAGAAGCTCATTTATATTTACTTCTCTCCTCACTTTCTTAATTATTCCTGTTCTTGGTTTGTTCCTAACTCCCCTCCCACTCCACTCCACACACACACACAGCCACAAGTTCCAAGTCTCAGAATCATGTTTTCCGGGGAGAGGGTTCTCTCCCCAGTGATACTATGAGGCTCAGAAGAGCCAACTGGTAATTCTCTGCCCAAGAGACTGTTGGTTTCAGGCAAGGACCAAGGATATGGGGTGGCTAGAATTACCCAGATCACTATGGAAGTGGTCAGAAGGATTCTGGGGCCATTTCTGGGGGTACACAGGGGCCTCTAAGGCTTTACATAGTGGTACTTGGGGGGGCGCTATGACATTCCAATTGTCCCAATGGGGTTGGCTGTTCGCAAGACAAGCTCCTCAACCCCTGTAATGCCTCCCTGCCCCCTTGAAATTATCTTTCATAACTCCCTTCTCTTAACCTACATTCACCCGTCGCTGAGCCGTTCGTGCTACCTTGTGGCTCTCTGTGTTTCCCCAGAGACATCAGGCCTCAGTCAGTCAGTGAAAGGCCATGAGGCAGGGGCTTCTGAGTCAAAGAGAACAGCAGAAATGGCTCCAGATGATGTCACGGCTGTGAGTGAGGATGTTCCTACAGGCGGTGCTTGCTGGTGAGCCTAAGATGCCGGGGGGCTGAGGGGCTGCTTGCACGTCAGGCGCTCATTCCTTCAGAGCCTGTTTTGGTTGGGTGCCAACTTGCTTAGGCATGAAACAGTTGTGTGTGCGTGTTTTGGTAAGAATTATACAATCAAAATCCTAACGCTACATCCTGACCTAGTTTATTTTTAATGTTAATCATGCTTTTTAATTTATACTATCCATCACAGTGCACACACTTTTGTATTCATTTTGAGATCTTCACTGGACAATTAACGGAATAAATCAAAGCAAATGGAAATACTTTGCCCAGCCCCCCACCACATGTTCCTGCCAAAAATATAAAGGAGTTTCTCTATTTTTTCCAACCTCTGAATTAGACTAATTGATTAAAAGAACAGTTTTGTGAATGATGAAAAGGATCATTTTATCATTTTCAAACCAAAGTCCAATCAGCAATAGCCAAAATGTAACTGTCAGAATCCTGAATCCTGCATTCAGAGCTTTTTACTGAACGTAGCATACACTCAAGTTAAAGAACTTACATTTTCGTGTGGATTTTAGATGCGAATTCTCCTTTTAGGTAATCTTAATAGCTGGAATTACATCTAAAAGTTATGACATGGATATTCTGAGTTCTGATAGTTTTTCAAGATTAAAAATTCCTTACTTTAAAAAAATCTGCAAAATAAATAGGGTCTATGAAAAATATCAATGACTGAAGTAAATATTTTCTTTAGTTAATTTGATAAATAAGTTGATTCTTATATATGGAGCTAGAAGTTCTAGTTAAGGTAAGGGGAAAATCAGAAGGATAAAAAATATACTGGGTGATCTCTTTTATATGTGGCATATTCAGAAAGCAAGAGATTGGTGGTGGAGAATGTGTATTGGTGGAGGGATGGGTGTTCAATCATTGTATGACTGAAATTCAAGCATAAAAGCTCTCTAACTATATCTCATGTTGATTCATTAAAAAAACATAAAAAGAGAAGAAAAAAGAAAGCAAGAGAATACCTGATGCCTATGGAAACAAATTCTTAGAATCTGACCACAAAAATGATTACAAAGGAGAGGAGGAATGTACTGGAAAGGTCCCCGTGGACTTTGGGGATACAATATGGCATTTTGGAGGTGGATGCAGTGTGGTAATATTGCACCCCTAAAATAAAGATTGTATTCTTGTAAAAAAGTTAGCTCAATAAAAATCAGTATATTTTAAAAAATCAATATATGCATTGATTATGTGATATAATAGCATACCTTGATTTGTTTTTCTGTGTTATTGTTAAAGCTTTTATATGTTGCATCTGCATAGCCTGAAAATGATTACTTCTTTCAGACGGATCAGTTCTCAGATTCTCTCACCTCACACCTCCTGTGGAGGGAAAATGGAACCTAGGAGGGGGAAACAGCTCAGCACTCTCCTTTTCACATGTTTTGCATTGCTTCTTCTCAGAGCAGTCTGAAAAGGTGTGCTGTGTTAGGTGAACAGCAGGGAGAAAAAGTACCTCACTTCTCTTTTTGTTTGTTTTAACTTATTTTGGGATTTTCCTATACCCTCCACACATATGGATAATATATTTCATTGGATATATGTAATTTACTAAGCTTTGTTATTACTATGAAACCCAATTATTGTAGCAAAAGAATGATTGCTCCCTTAAATACTCTTATGCTAATCTTATTCATAGCCACTAGTACAGGTACAGTGCCAGGCATAATGCAAGCTGGGGAGGGGAAAAAGTAAGAAGTAATGTCTGATGTAAAAGATGTTAATAGAGTGAAAGAAACTCGGAAGCAGCAGACTGTGGCATTTTTGGTTTGCTGTTTGTTTTACTTAGGGACTGGAGCAACAGCACAGCCGGTAGGGTGTTTGCCTTACAGGCAGCCGACCTGGGTTTGATTCATCCTCTCTCAGAGAGCCCAGCAAGCTTCCGAGACTATCCCACCCCCATGGCAGAGCCTAGCAAGCTCCCCGTGGCATATTCGATATGCCAAAAACAGTAACAACAAGTCTCACAATGGAGACATTACTGGTGCCTGCTCGAGCAAATCGATGAATTAAAGGACTACAGTGCTACAGTGTTTGTTTCACTTAGTCTTGTTAATGATAGAGTAGAGAGTAGATAATGAGAAGTCATGGCAACGTGTATAGCTATGTATTTATTAAATAAGGTGGGAGTGGTGATTTTAAGAATACAATGTACTGTTGGGTGTCTGAATCCAATAGCTTGACAAGCTATACAAATAAGAGTTGAAACATGTAGCTTGATTTCCAAGCAGAGATTCAAATGCATTTTATATTTGGAATTACCTTAATAAAAATATTGCTAAGCTTCATAAAAGTACTTTATTTGGATACTTTGTCATGTATGATTGTATAGATTATTGTACTATCCTTGGCATACTCAAATGACTTACTTTTGTGCTCTTAATTACTATGACTCAATATGCATTTTATGTATGGCTGCCTTGTGTTCTATATATTAATTTCAGTGATCCAAGAGTAAACTATAATGTAGACTGTTAGTAGAACATACCAAAGGGATTTAGAATTCTGTACATAAATATTTTGCTATTTTTTTATACAGTAAGACTTTAGTTTGAGCAATACAGTTGTACTAAGGTTAATCTTCTGAAACTTCTAAAAATAGCTAACTGTTCTCATAAGATAAATATTCTAAATCTATGAATAAGCATTTTCCGTTACACATTTTTTTCTGTATACTTCGTTGACCCAAAGCAGGCTGTTTGTATTCTACATACTTTATATTTTTTTATTTTTGCATGACTTAGGCAATTTTTCTCGAAAAAGCAGACAAATATTTCCTCCAAGACCTCTCAGAGAGTTGGGAGCAAGTGATACACAACAATCTAAACACAAAACTAAAATTGGAGTTAACATTGGAGCTTTCTCCTTCCCAAATACTACCAATACAATGTGGTTTTCTCACTTCCAAATACCATAATACCACCCTACAGTCTCCCTATGGGGAAGTTCGGAGACTCCTGAGAACAGTCATTGATGTATATATTCATCTAGTACCTATTTGTTCAGAGTAATATACTGAGATTTAAACTTGCTCTATATGTAGAATCACTGTCACTGTCATCCCGTTGTTCATCAATTTGCTTGAGCGGATGCCAGTAACGTCTCCATTTGTCCCTGTCATGTGCTAGTGTAGCCTGATGGCTTACTGGGGGCTCTTTCAGGATCAGGGGGATGAGGACCATCATTGTTACTGTTTTTGGCACATCAAGTACAACATGGGTAGCTTGCCAAGCTCTGCCATGCGGGCAGGATACTCTCAGTAGATTGCTGGGCTCTCTGAGAAGGATGGAGGCTTTCGGGGCACCTCTAATCTCCTTTACAGGTGTACCCAGACTACCCAATGTAAGCTGACTGGCATGTTGTAATGATCTGCACACTGACAAACACGCACCTGTCTGCATCTCTGGGCAGCACCTGGGACACCTGCAGCCTCACGTTGATCTCCCTGAGGTTGATAGAGTGCACCCAGAGGTTGTTGAGCAGCTGGCAGAGCAGGACCCTATTGTGGAGGGTCTGTGCCAGGTCGAACACCTGCACCAAGTCCCAGGTCCCCTGGTACTTGGCTGACAGCCCCCCACAGTGGGTAAGCTGCTGCATGCACTGCCACTATGGTTATATGTCCAATGGCACTGTGACTGGGCCCGGCTGGGGCAGGCTGTGACTCTGTGGTGGCTTTTTCCATGCCCCTCCGACGCCATCCTGTCTGAATCTTGCAAAACAGGCAGCGATGTTCATCAGGAATCACGTGTAGAGTTCCAGCAGGGATCATGCGTAGAGTTCCCCGCCTGGTGTGCTGAGTTGTGCGTTGTCTAAGGCTGGATGGTGAGCCAGGTTCAGGAGTGTGAGGGGTTCAGGCGGCGTCGGTGCCATCTTGCTTCCAATCAAATGCGGTGTGATGATTATGGGAAATGAGTAGGGAGTGTCATAATGTGTCACACAGTTTAGGAATATGTTCACTCATATGTGAAGCTGGGCCTGAGCGTGTGGAAAGCGGCCTGGAGCCTGACGGAGGTTGGGTTGTGGAGGTCAGCTGCTGGCTCTGGGCCCCTTGGGGCGGGGAGGGCTCTCACCCATCCCCCTCTGGGGCACCCCAAGTGAAAACAACCTGGCACAGAGTCCAGTGGCACGGGTATGGGGGTCACATTTTATGCTGCCTTCTGGGAGAAGCAACCATTGAGTTCTGGACAGTGGTCGATGAAATTATCTGGCACTCGAAGGTGGCTTATGGGCGTGACCCCTGGGCCACCAGAGACTGGGGGAAACAGGCAGAGGATCTCTGCTCCTGGGTCCCATTGAGCCCAGATTTCAAGGTCGCATAGTTACATATAACCTGGGTTCCGTGGGACTTCACTCGTGCGTGAGGCTCTGCCCGAGCGTGTGGAAAGTGGCCTGGAGTGTGGCGGCAGTTCAGTTGGTTTGTGGACAACAGCTGCCGGGGCTGGGTACCTTGGGGTGGGGAGGGCTCTCACCCGCCGCCCTCTGGGAGACCCCTAGTGAAAACAGCCTGGTGCGGAGCCCGGTGGCACGGTTATGGGGGCCTCACTTTATGCTCCCTCCCGGGAGAAGCAGCCTGGGGTTCTGGACGGATATGTAGAATATCCCTACATATTCAGAGATTGCTTTCTTGAGCTCTATTGTCAAATCAGCATACTGGGCCTTGGGACCAGGTCATGCTTTATTTACAGAGATCATTTTAAGAGAAGTTCGTTTCAGAAAGCCTGATATATTTTTGTTGGTGGGTAAGTGATAAGATCCACCCCACAGTATGATAGGATATGGGTGTGATAGTCAAATGGACACTTCATTTTGCTCCTCACTTGCTCTGGAAAAGTCAGGCAACCAAAGGGGAAAGAGAAATGAAGGTTGTTTTGTGATGGTGATATCATAAAAACTAGTGTTTGTTTATTTTATATCCCGCCCGCACGGCAGAGTCTGGCAAGCTACCTGTGGCATATTCAGTCGGCCAAAAATAGCAACAACATATCTCACAATGGAGACGTTACTGGTGCCTGCTCGAGCAAATCGATGAACAATGGGATGACAGTGCTACAGACAGTGCTACGGTGCTTATTTTATCTAGCATAGTAGCCTCTGTTACCTTGACCAGTACTTCTTAAAGTGTACTTTAACATGAACTGATTCGCGGTGATTGGGAAGAATCAGGAGTGGAGGCTTCTGATGTGCTCACAGCCCTGCCTGGTACATCCTGCGCTCCGGCCACCACAGCCTCAGTGCTGGATCATAATAAACGGTTGTATTTTGAATATATGGATTATTCTGGAGGTTTGCTGAAAAATGCAACACTGATACTTTAAGTTTTATAAAAGGAGGCTGGTGTGACCTGGTTATCACACATGCGTTTCCCTGAAGAGGAGAGATCAAAGCCTTCTCCAGCTTCTGAATATGAATTGAGCCCAAACCTCCCATTTCCTTTCCAGACTTCCATATAACATAGCTGTTCTCTCTTGCACCTTACATTTTAAGGTGAGTGGCTGTGAGCTTCACAAGGTCTATACTAAAATATCCGATATTTAAACTATTATTTACTTGATTGGAATAATGATCTACTCAGCTGAGAATTACTAGCTTCTATCAACATGAAATTATATTTTCACTTATTACGAGATATTTAATAAATGTAAAAGATTGCTTATATAACATAATTCTGAAAACTGCTTATATTTTAATGTTAAGTCAACATAATATTTGACATCTGTATATATATGTATATATATACATATATATATATATCACTGTTGTCCCGTTGCTCATCGATTTGCTCGAGCGGGCACCAGTAATGTCTCCATTGTGAGACTTGTTACTGTTTTTGACATATCAAATATACCACAGGTAGCTTGCCAGGCTCTGCCATGTGGGCAGGATACTCTCAATAGCTTGCCCAGCTTTCTGAGAGGGATGGAGGAATCTAACCTGGGTCAGCTGCCTGCAAGGCAAACACCCTACCTGCTGTGCCATCACTCCAGTCTTAATACAATATCTGTTGACAAGAAAACGGTGTGGAGTATGGACGTTTGCAGTCTTCCAGCCATGATGCTTACCAGTTGGGTCTTGGATACCAGAAACTATCAGTGTAAGTCTTGGTCTGAGAGAGTAGATTCTATTGCATCTCAGGAACAGGAAAATTTGACATATTTTCGAAGGTAGAGCAAAAGAATGAGCAGTTATTTTATAGTAGCATGCCTTCAACTCTCAAGAAGAACTAGTTCTCTTTCCTTCTTCTTTCTGGACACGTACTGATGGTGGATAATGATGGGTTTCAGCTTTGATTTCAAGCTGGTGTGTGAGAATCACATTAGAATGTGCTCAGCAGGCTGGAACACGTGGATTTTCAGACAAACATTTGGGGATCAAAATCGGAATTGACTCCCTGGCTCTTGGTAATTTGAATTGCTTCAATCACAGAAAATCATTGAATATTCATACTTTAACTTTATATGCCAGTGAGGGTCATTAAATATTAGTACAGAAAATAATCTTAGAGTTCACCCAGGCAGCCTTTGCAGATGAGAAAGTAGACTCATTTAACAGTTATATGTTTTGCTTTACCTGCGAGAGTTTCTGTTTATTAGTTTTAAAGGAGCTTAACGATTTGTCTCCAGGGAGTTTCGGTTAGCCAGGCGCAATGAGCAAAAGATGCTCTGAGATGACTGGTAATATTCCTGGCATCAGGGCGTGCAGAATTGCCAAGGTGATTTGGGGTTTCTCATCTGCTGGTCCACTGGACTCAGATCTACAGTGTACTGACTCTGTAAAGGAAGCACTTATTAAAATGATTATGAATAAAGTTGGCACGAGGAAATGGTTTAAAAATTCCAGCTTCTTGGGACACACCTTCATACAAACCAGATTCTGTGCTGGAAGGTTCAGTGAAAGTGTTATTTTTTAGCAAGAACCCAGAAGTGATTCTGATGCAGATGAAACACAGATCACAAACTGGAAAATGCCAAAATAAATGAGACTTTTGTTTTATATAAGTTCTTGAAAAGCTCACAAAAATTCTTCACAGGCAATAACTTGGGATAAGAGTAATGGCAAGTTGATAAAGACAAGTATTTTTCTGATTGAAAAATCAAAAGCACAGTGTTAAAAGGATAAATAATCTTGAGAAATCTCAGTAGGACAGAGCACGTGGCCAGCACACCTCCACTAACCGCAGTCTACAGATGCGATGCCACTTGCATTGATAATTTATGGAAGCTAATTGCACTGGGACTGACACTTTCACTGCTGGAAACCAACGTCATCCACGACCACCGTCCCTCAGAGTTCCATTGGCATCAACACTGGCTACTTTTCTCATGTAGCGTTTAATTGGCTGCTTGAGAATATATTGCATTAAGCATGAATTGGCTTTTTAAAATATTTATCTTAAATGATCATTTGTTCTGAATCTTTATCTTGATGCAAATAAAAAGAGGAGCTGGAAACTAGAGAAAAGTCTGATTAATTTAAAAGTAAATCTGAAAGACTTTTAGAAGACTTGGTTCAGCTACTTTAGATATATTATTTAAAAGACTTGATTCAGCTACATTAGATATATTATTTAAAAGACGATTCAGCTGCATTAGGTATATTTTTAAATGCTTAGAAGAATCCTCTGGGTAATATTCTCTCCGTTTTATAAAATAGAAAATTGATACCGAGAGTTGTAATAATAAATCTGTATGCCACTGAAAATCAGAATTGAAAACTATGAGTGGCTGTTTCTTCTGCCTGGCTTCTCTCTGCCTTGCTAGTCTTTACTTTTCAACTACTCTCAGATCTAGGATCATCCTTTCGTTGAAAATAGGATAGTTAACCAATGTCCTGAAAATTTAGTACAATAGAATTCTCATCCTAGAAGAGTCATAGATTTTTAGAGAGGAACTGTGAACCATCAAAATCTCTGCTTTATACGAGCAAGCACGGACCCAGAGAAATTAAGCAACTTCTTTACCCTGACATAATGACTTATTGGCTGAGGTTGTAGATAATTAAGTATTTGACTCATAATGCGTTTTTCCCCTGGAATGTTAGGTTAACGACTATTAGTTAAATATTGAATGAGTTCAAATATTGTATGTTTAGGTAACTAAAAGAAGGATAAAGCTCTACTTATAGAGTCAATTTGTTTTATAAGATATTAAGTGGAAAGAGGGATTTTTGCAAATCACAGGTACTTGTAAATTCTGGCATTAATTTGGTGCTTTCTAGAGAACGATGCTGCTAGGTCGTACAAGGAACTGCATGGTTCCTGTTCTCATGTGTGACTCCCAAAGACTTGGCATAGGTCACCCTTTACCAGTGTTGAGTTTGGATGGCCAGCTGGGAAGAGGTTGATCATATATGGGAGGTATTATAGATGGGTGTCTAGATGTCCAAACATTAGTCATAAGTGGTATGGGATAGATATAAGAACCAGGGGTGGGCGGGTTCCCCTCCCTCCTGGCTAGGTCCAGCAAGCTTCCCAACCTCCACCATTTCCGGGGGCTCCAGCTGCACAGCTTCTGAACCTCTGCTTGTGGTGGTGCATGCACCACCTCCTCTCCCCATCCCATGAAGTACATCCATCTCCTGGTGACAACTCCGAGACTTCTCCAGAAAGGAGGCAGGCAGATTCCCCTCCCTTCAAGCTAAGACCAGCTCTTTCCACAACCAACATCTGCCATTTTAACAAACCCCAGTCCACAGTTTCTGAAAGGCTCCTGGCAGCTCCTTATCAAATTTTGCACTGCGTACAGCTATGCCTCCTATTATTGTGTGAAGACAGGTGGGGAAGGAGTAGAGCAATTTCTAATCTAATGCCTCAGAGAGTCCCGGGAGGCTAGCTACAAAGATTTAGCCCCTGAACAGCAGGTGCACAGCAAACCCAATGTCCACCAAGTTCAATGAGCAAAAAGAACGATACAGAAGGCTCTAGCAGTGCAACCAGCCCAGCAAATCCTCAGACAATGGCTTTAGAGACGACATTGTGAGGATGTTTAATGAGCTTAAGCAAACAATGGTATAGGAGTCAGCAAAGCACAAGGAAATAGGGAGCTGAATGAGAAAACTTCAAGCAGAAATTAAAAGCATGGTAGGTGATATATATATATATATAAAACTCAATAGATAGAAGTTCTTAGCAGCAAAATAACAGCAGGTGAGGAGTTCCAAGATGAGATGAAAGCAACCAATAGAAAATAGCGGAAGCAGAAAAAATAGTCTGAAAAAAAAAATGAAGAGCACATAAGAGAAAAGTGGGATCAGTTCAAGAGGAACAGTATAAGAATCACCTTAGACCCTGAAGAACAGGAAGGCAAATGTGATGAAGAAACAATAGTTAAAGGAATCATAGCTAAGAATTTCCCAGAGTTGAGGAATAATAAAAACTTTCTATTGTTGGTACCCAGACCCTCGGAGCAAAAGGGTCCCATCGAAAATAGGCTCAAATAAGGAAACTCCAAGGCCTATTGTACTCAAAATGGTAAAATCCAAAGATGGATATTTTGAGACAAGATATTTACAGCAACAAGATCTAAAAGGATACACAAAGGAAAGCTCATAAGAGCCACAGAGATTTGTATCCAATGAGAATTTATGAGCCAGGAGAGAAAGGAGGATATAGAACAAAAACAATGAAATGAACACATTACCAAGAATATTCTATCCAGCAAGCTTGTCATTCAGATTTTAAGGAATGCTATAGAGTGTTAGGGAAAGCAAAGTTGGCATGGCACTTGCCTTACACAAGGCCCACTCACGTTTGATGCCAGGTACCCCGTATGTCCCCCTGATACTCCCAGAATTGATCCCTGAGCACAGAGCACAGAGCCAGGAATAAACCCTGAGCACCTCTGGGTGTAGCTCACAAACAAACAAACAAAAGTGAAGGGGGAGATCTATCTCAAATAGGGGATAAAAAAGAAACATAAGGTAACAACACGTGGTCAAAGTCATCAGAACTGAATATTTTGTCTACAGGATGAGATTGCGCCGTGAGGAGAGAGAAATGTCCTCTGACAGGGGTGGGGGGGGAGACTAACTCTCCAGCAGCTGATATGTTGCAATGATGTTGCCGTGAAAAGTATGACTAGCAGTATTATAAATCGTGGTACCTCAATCACAATGGTGAATAAATGAATGAGTGCTTATAATTTTATAAGGAATTCCATCATTCTCAGTGAAATAAGTTATTTTATATCTTATGCTAATATTAATCCTTAAAATCATTCTGCAAATATATATTTTAGCAATAAAAATTCTGTTATTTGACATTAGAATCTTAATTTTTCCAATTCTAAACTAAAATTAAGACTGGGTAATAACAACTTGAAGAGCACATACAATGGATCACATAAAACATGTTACCTAAATGTGCAAATATATTTTAGTATTAACTTCAATATAGTAGAGTACTGCAGGAATCACATGTTTATCACACAAAGACACATGTAAAAATTAATGGTTCAAGTTTCAGTTATTAAGTTAGACTACTTTTAAATTTTAAAAAGTAGCTACATTATATTTACAAAAATTAAGAATAGGTTACAATTTCTTCTAGGAAATACTTCTCAACCTATGTAAAGTATTCAACCACATTAAAAAATTGAAATATTTGCTTACCTAATTAAATATTTTCTTACATTTAGTAATGAAATAACTGTTGTGGAATTTTGAAAAAAATATATAATGCAGATTTCAATTCAAGAAGTTTTAAAAATCATGGGAATAATTTCTCCTAATCTTTACAAAAATTCCATGAACTTTTTTGAATTTGGGGTTGGAGAAATACTATGATAGGCAAGATGCTTGCTTGCCTGAATGTAAGCAACCCAAGTCCAATCACCAACACCCCACATGGTCTCAGGAGTCCCTCCTAGACTGAGCACTGAGCTCAGAGCCAGTCGTAAGGCCTGAATATTGCATGGTGTAACCCAGAAAAAAAAACATAAAGTTTTGAATTGATATACTAATACAGCTAGAGGTCTCCAGTGACACAGAACTATTCATATTACAATAACTGTAAATGCATTGCATTTATAATATTTGTATAAACATAATACAAATAATGTTATGTAAAACAAACTAGATATATTGCATTTGTACTCACACATATTTACATATATATTTATACACATAAGGTATAATCAGATAAATTTCATATAATTATATATGGCATTTACATTTTGGTTTTAATTACAGAATAAAATATAATGTAATGCATAATCTTTTGTTAGCTGCACAAAAATATGTTGCATCAATCAGCTATTAAATACTTTCCTGAAAAAGCAATTGTTATTAATTTTTATTTTGTTGCACATTAAAAAAATAGCATAGATCAGGCAAATAGGGGAAATTTGATGTACACATCCAGTGGACTGTGTATATTTAAACATCAGTGCACGTACTGGTCTCTGTGTACCTGAGAGGGAGAACTGATCCTTAGATTCATGTGCCCCAAAGCTCATTCCTGAAACACTGGCAAACCAAATTGTGGTTGACCAGATGTCCAAGTACAGTCAAGTCACGAGACAAAATAGACTGCTTTTCGCCAAAGCACCTTCCGTCAGTGATCTACACTCAAGCTGCACTAACATTCAGAAGTCTAGGGCTCAGTACCTGACCTCAGTACCTCAGTACTTCAGTACCTCTCACCTGACAGAGGTCAAACACTTTCTTCTTGCTTAGGGGTATTAGTGCCTACCTATTAGGGTTGTCAGGACCCCGAGCACAGTGTGGGAAGAACTTAACACTTTGGCAAAGATTGTTAAAGGAACTTTATAATCCCAAATGGTAGGAACTCGACTTTCAGCTTAGGCTTTGCAGGAGAGAGGGGAGTGTGGGTAGGAGGACCATGATGCTTTCTCTTCTATTTCTGCAGCACTGTGTAATCTTTTCCAAATTAAAAGAAGCATTTATCACCACACATCTGCATGACACATAAACCCTGGAGAAATAAGCTAGAACTGAGGCTGTGGGAGAGATCCTGGCCTCTGGTAATGCTTCCACCCAAGAAAACACATCATGGAGACAAGACCCCCAACCCTCCATCCTAGTTTACCGTACCGCCCCCATACCAGCCTTTCTCCCCACCTCAAAGGTCCTGTGGAGAATTTTCTATTCTAGACTTGGAGATTCCATCACCTCCCCTGCCGACTCACCTGCCATTTAATCCTCCTGACTGTGGGAGTCAAAGATTCAATTTAGAAACAGAAATTAAATTTAACTTTATGAAATAGAAATTCACACATCTGCCTGAAAGTCTCCGACTTACAAGATAAATGTTTCATAAATGAAGGGAGCTACTTTGTATATCCACCAAGTAGGATTTTTGTTGTAGCTTAGGTAACACGGTTACAATAGTGTAAGCATATCATGGTTTTAATACCCAAAGTTACTGCTCCTTTACCACCAGCAAAATGCCCCCCAAATGCCTCCTCCCTGTCCCTGTGCAGTCTATGACACCAGGACTTACTTGTCATTGTTGCTTTAGAACTTCCCCTAGGGATCACCCCCCATTCAATCATATATTATAACCCCACAAAGATACATTTGTGTCACTATTAGTTCAGTTACTTCCTGAGGCTCTTACCCATTGATTCACCACCATGGGAGTCTATGGGAGATACTATTGGACAGGATCAGGACGTTTTACTCCCATGTACACTCATGCCTCTTGAAGTCCCTCTCTCACCATTTTGTGCGTGGGCTTAGAATGCTGTTGCCGTCCACCCAAACTTCAGGAAATGACTGAAGTTGTTCTGCTACATCATTAGAGATTCCATTGCCGAAGTGAAACTGATGCTGTGGAAAGCAGAGGAAAGCATTCAAGAGAAAATGCTGTTGGATATAATTTAAGCTAATCATATACCTCATGGAGCTTGAACTCCTATTTTCAGACTTTTATTTATTTTCTTGCCCTTTTGGGTCACATGCAGCAGTATTCAGGGATACTATCAGTTCTGTGCGTTGAGGGTGGTTTCTGGTGAAGCTCAGAGACTCTGGGCTGCTGGGAACGGAAGATGAGATTTCTACATACAGTTTTGTATAAGTTTACCCTGTGGAGCTATCTTTCTGGTTTTTGTTCTTTTTCAAACAAGACATGAAGTTATATTTACTTTTCAATTTGAATGGACTTTCTGTAATAGGCAATGAGTTATGAATTTATTGAATTTGAATAATAAACCTGATTATTTCAAAGTAGCTTGAAATGCATATTGTTAGGAAAAACAAAATAGTTCCTTTTGTGTGAGCATCATTAAGTAAAATTTATTTGATAGATAAATATATATTGATGCATAGGATATTCTTTCAAGGATATAGAATAAAAAAACCTAGAAGATATTGCAATATTTTAAAGGCTGAATAATTATAGTAATAAACTGGTGCCATTAAAAGAAGAAAAAGAGAGGGGCTGGAGCAATAGCACAGTAGGTAGGTCATTTGCCTTGCATGCGGCCAACTCGGGTTCGATTCCCAGCATCCCATATGGTCCCCCCAGCAACGCCAGGAGTGATTCTTGAGTGCAGAGCCAGGAGTAACCCCTGTTCATCGCTGGGTGTGACCTAAAAAAAAATAGAAGAAAAAGAGAGAAGAGAGAAATAGACACAGAGCAATTTCTTGACAAAAAAATCACAAAATTCACAATCAAAGAAGAAAATTGTGTTAAAGTAAACTTTATAAAAGTTTGAAAAGTATCTGTTTTGTGAAAGACACTACTAAAAGATGAACACAAGCAGAAAGATGATCAAAAGAACAAAATGTGGGGGCCAGAGTGATAGCACATCAGGGAAAGCGTTTGCTTTGCATGCAGCCGACCTTGGTTGGATCCCTGACTCCCCATCTGGTCCCCTGAGCCTACCAGGAGTGATCCCCGAGTGCAGAGCCAGGAGTAAGACCTGAGCACAGATAGGTGTGACCCCCAAACAAATAAAAAGACTAAAACAAAGTCATAAATTATGTAACATATAATGGACATATAATGGACATGTGAAACCCAATTATAAAAAATAAATGTAAATACGGACAAAATATGAATAAAAACATCACCATCAATATATAAATCATAATTAAGCTCAATAAAGTAGTGTATTACCCTCACTGGGGAAATGTTATTGAAGCCAAAATGCCATATAATCAGGAACATAATCAGGTCAAAATGTAAACATACCAAGTATGGAGCCCAGCAAGCTACCAAGAGTATCCTGCCCACACAGCAGAGTCTGGCAAGCTACCCGTGTTGTATTCGATATGCCAAAAACAGTAACAAGTCTCACAATGGGGACATTACTGGTGCCCACTCAAGCAAATCAATGAATAACAGGAGGACAGTGTTACCATGCTACCAAGTATGGAGGAGGTTTGGAGAAGACTAGGGTTCTCATATACTGATGGTAGGAACATAGGAACGTAATTTCAAAAGAGGGTACTTTTAAAATAATAGAGTCATAAGAAATCATATGCTATTGTCTGTAAAAGGCTCAGTGATGCCTCTCTATGATGTGCTGAGCACAGAATGTTCAAAGAAGTTTTCTCTGTACTGGACAAAGCTGAAAACAACCCTGTGGTGATGGATAGGTGAATTAATAAGTGACCTTCTTTAGCCACATAATACACTACCAACTAACCACAAAGTGGAATGAACTACTGGCAGATGCTGAGAGGAAGAATTAGATAAAATAGACATGCATTTTATTTTGCTTACATAAATTCTAGAAAATACAGGCTATAAGAGGTTATGCGGCCAAAAATGTGGCCTTGTGATTCTGGGATCATTGTTTTAGTCTCTGGATGTTGGCTGTTGATGGAATTACATGGCAACGGGGGCAGTTTGTGGGTGTGGCTGCCAAGCTACTGGAAAATAGGGGGTTAGTGGAGGGCCAGTCCCGATCTGAGCAGGCTTGGAGATCTCAGCCCTGGGTCCTGCACACCTGGGTTCCTCTGCCGGTTCCTTCATGCATGAGGTTCATCTGAGCAGAGCCCCAGCAGCCGAAGACCTCCGGAACCCAGTCACAGCCATGCTCAAGGCCCCTCTCCACACATTTGGACGAGCCTTACTCATGTTACATTATAACACTTTAAATATGTATAGTTTAATGTATATTAGTTATACATCACTAAGCATTTAAATATGTCTTAAGATATAACATTGACATTTTATTGCCCTACCTTAAATTGATTAATATGGAACTATTATAGCCCGATTAATAGGGGAATATTTAGCAAGATATATATAATCATAAGGGAATTTTATGGATTTTTAAAGGAAAAATTAAATAATTCATTTTCTGGTAAATCATATGGCTTTTAAAGTTGACATCTGATACTGAAGCTTTTGCATTCAATGCTAGCATTAAGTAAAATTCAAGAAAACATGATTGAATAATTTCTTACCATAAAAAGTACTTGGACAAGTAGTGAATAATCTCAAGGGATGTGGATTTTGTTTCTGTTCTGATATTATTCCATCATACCAAGTATTCTTAAAAAGTGTCAAAGACTTTACTTTTATTAAAGGAACTAAACATCCATTGGCTTCACGCTGAAAGCAAAAGTTAATGAAATCCATTCCCCTAATTACCATTCTTAGCATCGTCACTTCTCTTTCAAAATGCACATTGAAAAATATGTTATACATTCACATCAGTACCAATGGCGCCATTGTGATTCAATCTGTATTTTGGTCTGTTTTGCCTCTGGTGTATTGTCTGAGACACACAGAAACATCATTTCTCTCAACTGCTCTTGCACAACCACTGACATCTCTTCTCAAGCTTCATGCCTTCCGTGTATTTCGAATGTATTTGCTCTTTGCAATGCCTGCTAATTTTTAAAGTTCCATATCAGTATTCCGTATAGTCATGAACTTGAAGTTTTCTCCTACTTATTCAAATAGTATGAGCACATTGTCATCATAAAAAGAATGTGCCTTACCTTTATTTTTAGACTTATTTTTGTTTGCCTATTGAAGTACATCATCTCCAATGTCTCAAGGTTCTTGATTTCATTGTTGGCTCGTCCCATGCAATATTTCTACCTTATAACACCTCTTTATTTTCACGGTATGATATGCAAGGTATAAACATATGACAGATGCTGTAAATTTGCCTAATTTGATTTGGGAAAAGAAATTGGGTCGTTTATCTTAGTGAATTCAAAATAGAGTTTCAGTTAGTTTTTTTTCTGCAAACATTAAAAACTGAGACAATTCCTTATGGTCTAACCTAAAACAGTTGCCTGCATGACTGGAGACGCTACCTGCAGCCATCAGTGCTGTTCTTGTAATGAATATGAATTTATATAGACTATTAAGGATTTTGTGTTGGTTAAGAATTTCAGACTCTGATATTTTAGCTCAGTTCACAGTCTAGATGCATTTCTGCAAGAAGCCGCTCTGGGTGCCAAAATGGGTTAGAAGACCTCTTGATCATAGTCTTTAGAAGCAAAGGGTCCATTTCTTGAGTACGTCACTAAAAAGTCCTACCTCTGGATTGGGGGTCTTAGAGGGTGGCTCTCACCATGTGGATGCTGCCACCATTTTCCGCTGTCGAAGCCACACTAACTCAGAGTCTTCTCTCAGCAATGAAAAGAAATTATTAAATGATGCCTTTTTAGAGGCCTGATTGTTGGGGGGAAATTCCAAACAATAATAGTGAGTTCTCTATTGAAATATTGAATGTATTCAAAGTATAGAGAGAATAAAGTGAAAATCATTAGCTACTTAGGTGGGGGGCGGGCGGGAGGGGGTGTATTGGGGTTTTTGGTGGTGGAACATGTGCACTGGTGAAGGGATGGGGGTTCAATCAGTATATGACTGAGACTTAAACCTGAAAGCTTTGTAATTTTTTTCACGGTGATTCAATAAAATAAAAACTTAAAAAAAATTTTCAGACTCTGGTGAATTGGAAGATCGTTCAAGAGCACTGCTTTTCCTTGCAACTTTCGTGTTCAAAACCTTTCTAAAGTGCTAATTGACTGAAATCAATTGAAGTCCAGTGTTTATGATTTCATTATTTTTCAGAGTTCAGAGTCCCCATGACTCCCTTGTTGAGGACAGCTGGGAGCTGTGTGGTGCCTCCCAGCTTCTGCCCAGTGAGCCTCTTCTTATGAAGAACTTGGCTGTAATTGTCTACAACATGAATAAAGTGATTTTTTTGCAAGTTCTGAGAGTCCTCCTAGTAAATTGCCCCACCTAGAAGTGAAATCAGACCAATTTTAAGTGTTCATGGGAATAACTGAATTCTATTTCCTCTACAAAGAGGGAAGGTGAGAGGCAGGCACTGATCTCTACCACCATACACACATTTACACAGATAGTCACACACACACAGTCACACAGACACTCAGATGCACACACTCACACTCACAGACTCTCACACTCCCATACAAGTGCATAATCTTCTACACACACACACACACACACACACACACACACACACACACACCAAGCAATTCAAGAATAGAATATCACAGCCGACTGAAGTAAGGTTTTCTCTTTTTAACATGAGCCCTCTTTCTCAGGCAGAGAAGACAGGCAATCCAAGGACATGTTTTTCATTCATGTCTTTGAATTAGCCATCCTATTTATGGCAAAGATTAAAAAAATTAATTTTAACGTACACAAAAGCCACAGAAGCCACAACTGGTGATACAATTCTAGAGTTGAAACTGATTAGATATAATAAGGTTCCAATATTAAAATCAATAAGCACAAAAATCAATGTTTACGTGAAAAATTGTTATATCTGACCATGGGGTTGTTAACTTTTGGTCTAAGAATTTATTAAACTTCTGGTCGCTAGTTGAGCCTTCTGTGTTACTATTTTGTTCTGTTGAGTCTAGTTGGCATCTATGTTACTTTCCCATCTACTTTGGTGTGTCCCTGCAGGAATTCAGTGTTGAGGAATTAGGAGGCGTCATGCTCTTGCACACACAACCTCAAGATCCAGAGACTTAGGGACCAAGGAGGTGGGCGTGGCTGCCGCTGCGGGGTCTTCAGAAGTACTGAGGGTGGGGGAGGCTGCCCAGCCTGACTCCAGGAGACATCACAGTTCTCGGTCTGGGCACCGTGGTACCTGAAGTTATTCTCAATTCGGCATTTCTGCAGAGAAAATCTTGAAGCTGTGAAGTTGAGCCCTTGGCATGGCTGCAGTGGTCGGGTGTGGGTGCATCTCCTGGGCTTTCAGCAGGGCGAGTGTCTGGCCCGCCAGCCTCACAAGGGCAGCCGGGAGTTTTCGACCTTGGGGACCACTGTGTCCATGAATTTGAGCTGCGTGGTGTGCATTTCCGGGGAGATTCGGTCGGCAGCTGGTAGAGGCGGGGTGATGGGCAAGCCAATATGGCACCAGCTGTGGAAGGTGGGCATGGCTGCTGGAACATTTTTAAAATGGTTTTAAAAATTTTAAATCATCCTTGTGTCAGAGATACAGTAGAAGCAGCCACGTGCCTGCCTTGCACACAGCTGACCCCGGCTGGATTCCTGAAATACCATGTGGTCCCCCAGGCCCAGTGAGGAGTGATCCCAGCGTGCAAAGCCAGAAGTGACCTCTGAGATCCACCAGTTGTAGCCAAAAAACAAAGAAAAAAACTAAAAATTTTAATCATCCTTAATGTGGACTAAATGATCTTGCTTTTTCCGAAGCTGTATCTTAAAACCCCGATGCCCAACGTTAAGTGAAGCCCCGAGAGTTGGTGGGGTCTTGATTTATAAAACCGGTCTCTGAACAGAGACTGGAAAGCTGTCTAGGGTTCCTTCTATTTTCCTCGTTCTCTGTCCCTCCCGCTCCTCTCTCTTTCTCTCCTCCCTTTCTCTCTGATTTTCTTCCCTCCTCTGTCTCCTCCACTCTTACTCCCTACTTCTCTCCTCATTCTTTGATAAGATTTTTTAATTTTTGATTTTTGTGAATACCATATATAAATTTGGATGGTAACCCTTTATCTGATAGATTGAGTGCAAATAGTTTCCCTTGTTAAGTTGGGTCACTTTTAGTTTAGCCTGGGTTTCTTTTAGTTGCCTTTAGAAGTCTTTAATTGGATGCAGTTCTAGTTGTTTGTTTCGTTCCAGTTGGCTTTGCTCATGGAAGCATATCATTAAAAGCAACTTTGAGGTCCAAATCTTGGAGAGTTCTAACATATTTTCCAAAGTGTATTTTATAGATCCTGGTGTGATCTCAAGATTTTTGATCCATGTTAACTTTGATCCACTCTGTGTGAAATGTGAGATGTGAATCCAGCCTCATGTTTTTACACGTGGCTTTCCAGTTTTCCCAATGACATTTGTTGAAGAGGCTGGTACTCTTAACACTAAGGTAAGTAGGAGGTGTTTGTGATAGTTTTTTGTTTTGTTTTGTCTTTTGGTTTTGGTCATTAGGTTCCTTCTTGTGGTTAAAATATACAGTACAAGGGATACCCATTCCCAATTGCAGTCTGTGCCCCATTTTTATCTCACAGAGAAAAAAGACTTTGTCAGTGTAAATCATTATAATTAAGAATATAATAAAGATATGAGTGGAAATTTCACACAAAAGCTCACATTTCTAAACAGAATCAGAGCTCACCCAGCTTCCCTCAAGAAGGAAGCGAGATTGTTACTTGACAATGGGGAGTCTGGGCCTGATCCAACTCACTTAGGAAGGGAAAATAACTCAGAACCATTAGCTCAGATTTTTAATGAATGCATTGTAACATGAGAGGACCTCAAGGTGTGGGTGTAATGGCTCACAGGTCTTTAATCATAAGTAGGAGAGAACAGCCAGAGCTTGGTCTGATTTTGACAACTGATCCTTGTCAGAGTTATTGGAATATATGGAGAAAGGGATTTGCTAGCCCTGGGGTTTGGCCTGGACAGCAAAAGCGCAGTGGGGCAGGGAAGGTGGTATCACTCAGCCACCATCGCCAGTGAGTTGGAATTTAGCAAAAGTGATGGAGATATGGTAGGGGAAATGTTGTAAAACGACTGACATATTTTTTTAAACCTGATAAAAATTCTGATAATATGTGTCCTTAAAATTATTTCAATTTTCTATTTCAAATAGTATGAGAGTATTATCCAAGGCCAGGGAAAACATGGGCCAAGAGGACTGGTCAATGGTTGGAAATTACAAGTGTGTGTGGCGTGGAAGCTAATTAACATAGAGGAGGGTCCAATATGACAACAACAGTTGGGAATGGTCACTCTGGACAAGAACTGAGTGCTGACCAAGAGTAGTAGAGATAAGGACCAAGAGGTCTGCCCCACAGCTTGGAAACTGGCCTCATATGCTGGGGGAAAAGGCAGCTGAGATAGGGAAGGGAACACCTAGTCGAGAATGTTGGGAGGACCCATTTGGGTTGGAAGGTGCGTGCCGAAAGTAGACTATAGACTGAACACGATGACCACTCAATACTTCTATTGCAAACTACAACACCCAAAAGGAGAAAGAACAAAAGGGAATGCCCTGCTGCAGAGGCAGGGTGGGGTTGTGGGGAATGGGGTGGGGATGGTGGGAGGGATACTGGGAACATTGGTGGAGGAGAATGGGCACACTTGAGGGGATGGGTAAACAATCACTGTATGACTGAAATGCAAACATGAAAGTTCATAAGTTTGTAACTTTACCTCATGGTGATTTACTAATAAAAATTTTAAAAAAAGAACAGTTTTGAAAGTAGGTAAAGGGATATACATCTGTATTGCAAACCATAATGCCTAAAACAAGAGAGAGGAAGAGAAAGAGGAGAGAAAGAAAGAGAGGTGCCTGCCATAGAGCCAGGCTGGGGTAGGGGGACTTCAAGGGGTGGGAAGAAAACTGGGAACACTGGTGCTGGGAAATCACACTGGTGGAAGGATGGGTGTTGGAACATTGTATGACTAAAAGTCAATCATGGACAGCTTTGGAGGGCTCTATCTTATGATGAATCGATTTTTAAAATGTATAATTGTTAGATTTTCCCATCTTAACAAATAGGAATCTGACATTTGAATTTATATAGAAACTGTTATATAATATTTGATTTTGTTGGGTCTCTTATCTCCTAAATCTAATGATAGGAATAAAACTTGACATGAATAAAAAATGATCTTTGTTTTTAAATTTCATACACAGTCTGATCTGATTTGACCGGACTGGTAGTCAGCATAACCTCTTTTGTATTCAAATTTGTTTCTTCACCATTTCTTATCTGGACTATTTAAAAAACTTTTTAACTGACAAATCTGAGACTCTACCTTCCAGGGTAGCAGGAGAAGTCCTGTTGAACACAGGTTACCACATGTCATTACTGAGCTCAAAATCCCCTTGTGTTGTACCATTTCGTTTAATTAAATATCTTTAACATTTTCCTCAAAGTCAATGAATAATCCAGCTTCTAAGTCTTTCTCTTCACTTTCTCTTCAGCAATCAGTAAATTTTGCTTTTTCCCATTGTTCCCCTATATAAGCTGTTATTAAGATCTCTTCCCAATATCCTTGCCTTTATTGTTTGCTTGGCTAATAATTGAATATATAGCATGAAGCAATAATAAACTCCCGAAATCATGTCTTTAGCAAAAAGTTGTCTGTTATAATAATGATGAATCTTGAGCACTTAAATATAAATGCTAATTTATATTAAAAAACAAATTGAAAATACCCAAATTATGTCTTAATTACTGGAGCTCCAGTAATTATGTCTTAATTACTGGAGCGATAGCACAGCAGTTAGTGTGTTTGCCTTGCACCCGGCTAACCTGGGTTTGATTCCTCCGTCCCTCTCGGAGAGCCCGGCAAGCTATCGAGAGTATCCCACCTGCACTGCAGAGCCTGGCAAGCTACCCGTCGCATATTTGATATGCCCAAAACAGTAACAAGTCTCACAATGGAGACGTTACTGGTGCCGGCTTGAGCAAATCGATGAACAACGAGGCGACAGTGCTACAGTGCTACAGTGTACTCACCATTTACAAAGGAGGAAACTTGTGCCCAATGATTTAGTGAATGGGCCCAAGGTAATGTGATGATAATTGAATGTCCATGGGGCTGGAGCAATAGCACAGCAGGTAGGGCATTTGCCTTGCACGTGGCTGACCCAGGTTCGATCCCCAGCATCCCATATGGTCCCCTGAGCACCGCCAGGAGTAATTCCTGAGTTCAGAGCCAGGAGTAACCCCTGTGCATCGCTGGGTGTGACCCCCAAAAAATAATTGAATGTCCATGATTCCATAATTTTTCTTATGTTCCCTAGTCTTAGTTGCACAACAACTAACTGTCATCTCTTCTATTTCGGATGACTCTAAAGCAGCTTTTGTCGTAACTCGTGGAAGTTTAGAAATTCCGAAAGGTGCAGTCAATTGTGGGGACCAGCTTTGTCAGAGTTTTGAAGTTTTGATGTATTCAGTGACTTCATGGAGCTTCTCTGACAGGAAGTCTCCTCCCCTTATATTCATTATCCTCAGCATTGAATGAAGGACATGAGCATATCATAGCAATTTCCAACTCATACTCATCAGAGCATCGGGAATACCTACGTGCAGTACTATTCATTCTGAATTTCCATTCACACTTTAACTTCTTCAATTATCTTATCTTTAACTGATAGAACATTTTCCCCGAACTTCTTAAAACCCTGTGGAAGTGGACATGCAAAACAATTTTCTTTCCCATTGCTCTTGACTACACCCCTAGCACCCTGACCTTCCTCTCCTGTCTCTGCCTCTTGAAGGATCAGGCCCCCCTGGGAACTCTGCGTCGTTGGTCTTTTTTCTTCCAGGTTCTAAATCTATCTTGTAGACGAAGTTTGTAACTCCCAGAAGTCAGGTTTCTTCCTTCTTCAACATTCTGAAAGACAAACCATTCAGTGGGAACTAGGCTGAAGCACGGTTGGCTTAGACACTTGGACCTGGCCTCAGACACTGTGGGATACCTCGGGGCCTCAACACTCTTAGCAGAGGAACTTGGTCTCACGTCTACCTCCCGGGAACAGCAGGAAGTTCAGGACCATTCGCAGAATAAATGCATAGATCACGTCAGCTTCTCAGTCTGCACCAGATGCCCTGGTGCCTTTTGCCCCAGTGAACAGATACGATTATTCTTCAATAAACTGTGTTAGTTGGCAAAGGGAGTCGATTACATATTTTCATATTTTGTGTATGGAACCTTTTTTGATTACAGCTTTATATCTAGGTGGTTCTCAGATAGCTGGGAGCCAAAGAGGCTGCTTTGGAGGGGTGGGACTCTGGGTTTGATCCCCACACCACTCCACATGGGGAATGGTCTCTGGACATGCAGATACTTGGTTCAGGATTCCCTGTGACAAGACAAAACCTGCTGTCCATGACACAAAAACAGTCAGTTTTTTGAGATCTTCAGCCATCCTTACAACAACAACAAAGGAGGGGAAGGAGAATAAACAGACAAAGAGAATCAAACTTTGCATTTAGCCAAGACCACAGAATTTTTCTACCACCTATGTTATCTTTAAACATACTGGAAATTTAATTCTACTAAGTTGTTCTTATTCTTTTTAATTATATTTGTTGAAAGTTTTTGCATAAAGTTTATTTCAAATGAAACAAAAATGTTTTATTGTAAAAATAAATTTAATTCCATAGTCTGAGTGTTGAAAGGTTTATAAATATAGAATTTTCTATTTCTAGCAGTCTCCGTGATTATTTACTGAGAGAAGTTCTTATTTGTTGCTATTGTTGTTGGGGGGAGGGATTCGGGCCACAACCAGCCCTGCCGAGGGATTACTTGTGGCTCTGTGCTCGGAGATCATTCTTAGAAATGCTCAGCGTGGGGCTGGAACTATAGTACAGTGGGTAGGACACTTGCCTTGCATGAGGCCCAGCTAGCTTCAATCCTCAGCATCATATGTGGTCCCCCAAGCACCACCAGGAGTAATTCCTGAATTTAGAGCCAGGAGTAGCCCCTGACCCCTACCAGGTATGACCCCAAAAGCCAAAATAACAACAACAAAAGCTCAGGCACCCATAGGAAGTGATGGTGACAGTGGGTTTGGCCAAGTGGAAGACAAATGCCTTACCTCCCTGTCTCTAAGGCCTGTGGAAATACTTGTATGGTTGTGATTTACATAAAAATTCTGGTAAAATAAAGAGCTTTATCTTGTAAGAACATTTTAGCTAATTTGGCATGACTGAAAATTTCTGTTGGAAGGAACATTGATATTAATGTAAGTTTCTAGAGATTGAGTCGAAAACACAAATATGAAAGTAAATAATTCTCTCATTCAGAAAATAGGCACCAAGAGTAAAAGTTCAAATGAATTCCTTTACCAAAGTACTGACAAATGTCTTCCTTCTTTGTGGTTTTTATTGTTTGGGGGGAAACCCACTTGTGGATCTCAGGGGCTATTCCTGAAAGTGCTCGCCAGTGCCCTCTGCAGGCACTTGGGAGAACAGCAGCGGGTGCTGTTGATTGAAGCGGGGTCATCCCTGCGGCATGCTGTGTGTAGACTCTCTCAGTTCTGTGCTCTTTCTCAGTGCTTTGTGACCCAGGCTCCACTTCTTTGTGGCTACATGGATTCTGCTAAAGGAAAGAGTCTCAAAGCTTTCTCCTGCTCTTATGCTGCCAATGATCATCCTAGGCGACTGGGAACACTCCATACTCCATCTTCTCAGAGAGGTTGGCTCACCTCTGCTTTCTGGTCTTCTCCTGCCGCCATGGCCGTCTGTGCATCTACGTCTTTATCCATTCTCAGTCTTACCATGAGTTTGTCTATACTGTCTTTATCCATACCCTTACCTGTACTCTAGCCAATAGTCTATCACTTGTATCACTTGTCATCCCGTTGTTGTCATCGTCGATTTGTTCGAGCGGGCGCCAGTAACGTCTCCATTCATCCCTGTCGCGTGCTAGTGTAGCCCAGTGGCATCTGCTCACTCTAGGAACACGAAGAGCCTCAAATCATTCATTCAGGTCTTGACGAAGAAGTCTGACCATCTCGAAGGTGGGCAGCCACGCGGTCTTTTGACGTCCTGTGGAATCCAGTCAGTAACAGAGTCTAACTATATTTATAACTAATCTTTTATTATTTTTTTTGTTTGGGGGCCACACCCACTGTGCTCAGGGCTTTGTCCTGGCTCTGTGCTTAGGAATCAATTCTGGCAGGTGTTAGGGAGCCATGTATGGTGCTAGGATCAAATCTCGCTTAGCTGCATGGAAGGAAACAACTTAGTCCTGCACCGTCTGTCTAGTCACCATGTTTTTATGTCTTCTCTATGGCCAAATGCTCACAGCTCTGTCCAATATGTGTGTTTGTGTCCTTTGTTCAGAGTATAAGGAGACACTTCATAAAGGTAGTTTATCTTATTAAAAGTTTCATGTCTATTACTGATTATGCATTCAGACATCCTTTTCTTCATACACAATTATTCTAGTCTTTTTTTTTTTCTTTTTGGATCACACCCGGCGATGCACAGGGTTTACTCCTGGCTCTACACTCAGGAATTACCCCTGGCGGTGCTCAGGGGACCATATGGGATGCTGGGAATCGAAACCAAGTCTGCCGAGTGCAAGGCAAAAGCCCTACCCGCTGTGCTATTGCTCCAGCCCCACAATTGTCTTACTCTTGATCTTATAACTTTTATTTTTATCTCATCTCTTTGTATTCACATGTATAAGTCTTTGTCACTATTTTATTTATCCAACATCAATCCAATTACTTATTTAGCAATCATATTTTTAGTATCTAAAAGTGCTTTCTCCTTAATTTATAATGGCAATTATATTCTTAATATCCAACAACTCTGTGTTTCCAGAAATTTTATCTCATGATATATAAAACATTGAGTTTGAAACATTTTTTAGATATTTTTGTTGTTTGGGTTTGTTAATAAACTTTTCTTTGATTTATTAGTAATTATTTTGAGTGTTTATCTGGTCTGGGGTGGTGGGGGCATATCACAAGCTGCTTTCTTCATGTTCTGGAATTTTCTCAAATGCCCTAGATCCATCTATCTCCATTAATAACCAAGCAAAGGTAGGATGACTGTGAGATTAAATACTGGGACTAGGGCTTTCCTTGTGAAAATGCCTCTAGACTGGAATTCATTTATATAAAATGAACTGGTTGACATAGTTGAGTTTACCAAGGCAGAGTAGTGGGTAGGGAAAGGGGAGGAGCGGGTGGGTGGGGATGCTGAGATAATGGTGTGAAAGGGACACCGTGGAGGGTGGAGGGTGTGGTGCTGAAAGTAAGCAAGCCTATCTTTAATAGTCTTAATGATAGGGTTTAGGTTTTAAGTCACTTCATTAAGCATATTGTATATCAGGGTACTTAAAAATGTTAATGAGGATAAGAAGCTTGACTTTCCTTTTTCTTTCTAAGCATTATTTCTGAAAGAAAAATTCTTCAGTTTACGTACAGGTTGGGAGATGGTCAGTGGTTCTTTCATGAACAAGTGAGGTACACTCCTTCTCAAACTGCATTTTATTTTCTTCCCCAAATGTCTGAGCAAGCACCCAGCATTTTCTGATTCCCTATCTTCTCAATGCCTCAATTTTCTCTGTAAATTCTCTGGAATATATTTCTTTCAATTGCATTAATCAATTATTTGCCCATGCATGATTTTCAAATTTTTAGCATGTGTGCACATTTATGGGTTTGTAAACATTATAACTTGATGATTTCTAACTTCTTCACAATGTTATGAGCTTGTAGTAAAAATAACAAATACCTTGATGGAATTTCCATGATATCTTGTAGGTAGATATATTTACCTAATCAATAGGAGGAACTTAAATTGGAAATCTAATTCTTAAAAATCATCATTTGAGGATCAGTTAGATATTTAATTGATTAGTATTACCAATGATATACATCTGTATGGTTTCAATGGGAGTTGACTTTTGATTTAAAGATATATTTCATCCAAGGAGAACACACACACAAAACTATGGTCAGCTAAACTTTGACAAAGGATATGAGAACAGGAAATGGAGTAAAGAAAGCCCGCTCAACAAAAGATGCTGGGAAAATTGGATAACCACCCATAAAAAAAAATTCAGCTGGATCTATATCTCATACCTTACACAAAAGTCAATTCAAAGTAGATCAAAGACCTTGAGATCAGACTGGAATCTATAAAACATACTGAGAAAAATTGAGGCAGGATGCCCCAAGACTCGGCCATCAGAGATTTTTTTAATAATATGAGGCTACTGGTGAAGGCAACAGAATAAAAAATAGACAAATGAAGCAGCTTCTGGTTTCACCTCTAGAAGGTGATTGAACCATTTGGAAAGAAGAAACATCCAAGAAACACTTGCCTTTCCCTTATGTTCCGGAACTAAGCACCAGCCATCTAGTTGGTGACCATCCCCTCTGCATCCATAAGTGCTGCATTTAGACAAACTGAAGTTCTTCCCCGGACACAGTGGGTCGGACGTTTGCCTTGCACGTGGCTGGTCCAGCTTCAATTCCTCCACCCCTCTCGGAGAGCCCAGCAAGCTACTGGGAGTTTCTTGCCCTCATGGCAGAGCCTGGTAAGCTACCCGCGGGGTATTCCCTGAAGAACGGAGGGTTGCACAATAACCACCAGGCAGAACAAGATTTGGAACAGTCCAAGAACTTCACTCGTGATCACTCTGTACGATAATTCTGGCATAATCTTACGGCTAAAGAAATTTCTAGGTCTAACATAAAAATTCAACATCCATTTCTGCCTTCGTCAGCTGTCAGCTCCAAGTCATCTAACATCCTTCAAAGTTTAATCACGTAGATTTGTAGGGCATTTAAGTGTTTTCAAGTTGATTTCAGAAATAAAATTTCATTTTATTCTCAGTCCCTCAGATGTCAAAATTGATATCCCAATTTTAGAGATGAAAGAAGTGAAAGCCAGAGATTAACTACCTTTTCCTGAGTTACCTGTACACCAATTGGCAGGATAAGATTGTCAGTCAACTCTGCTGATGCTTACATTAGGGAAATGTGAATTATCTCTGTTTCGCCTTGCTTTTCATTTTGTTAAGAGAAGCATTTGTCAGGGAGACCCTGATGTGTGTGACTGCCCATTCCCTAGCAAATGCACTACCTGCTGCTCTCCTGTCTTTCTGCTCCAAAGAGTCTGACTTAGAATAGCAGCCCAGGCTTGGAGAGCAAGCTGGCAAGTGTGGTAACGATTCCATTCTTAAAACACTGTTTCCTTAGAGCCTTTGAGGTTAGGCTTGGCTCTGCTTGGGGATTACCTCAGGAGGGGCTCAGGGAACCCTCAGGTTCTGCACATCAGGCCCAGGCCTCAGGCGTCAAGTCAGCTCTCTGCATGCCTCTCCATTTTCAACTCGCTTATGTATGCGTCCGCTCAGCTACTTATTCAAATGAGTTTGTTGAGCTGCTACTTTTTGCAAAGTACAGACCATCATTTTTTTCTCTCTAGCTCTTAAAAGGGTGACACAGCACCTTGGATTTCAGGATGATGTGCCATTAGATGACAAGAATCTTTTGCACTGAAATCAAAGTAAAAATGAAAAGAGATCAAAAATGAAATGGTAAGAAAAGAATCTTTATGTAACCCTACACAAATATAAATACTTGGATCGTGGCTGACTCAGCTGCAAATAGTGGTTGAATTCTCTGCCCAATTTCCTGCCTCATCTCTATGGTCAAGATGTTCTGGTGAGGAACAGATCTGACTTTTGCATGCCCGGGTCGTTGGGCTGTTTTTGTTAAAGGATCCATTAAGCTCAGTAGGTCAAAACGAATTGGTTTGAGGATTACTATTTCATACCTTCTTATTAAGCGCTTCACATAATGAGCAGAGTTTCTAAAATTTTGACCAGACTGCCACTAGAAATAAAATACTTTCCTGGATATGTGTGGTAGCATTTTCTGTCCCTGGAACATCTCTGCTATACATGTAGAAAGCGGGTCGGGGGCAGCTTGAGACATGCTGTCCACAAGCTCGAGGGAAAGTCATTCTCATATCAAACATTTGTCTTTGTTCAATTTTGACCCCTTTACTCATTTTCCTTTTGCTCAGATGATTGTTTGTAATTCATTGTGACAAGGTGCCGAACTCTTATTATTAATAAAGAATGATCTCTTCAATTTGAACGGATAGATCACATTTCCAGTCAATATATGTGCATAGGTGATTGAGGTTCTGCTTTACATTTCTGCAAAGGCTACTTAAGCACAGAGATTGCATTTTGAAAATCATGTTTTTGAATCATCATTAGACATGTTTAGGAAATACTGAAGAGAGAGTGTAGCAGTCCAGAAGACATGGGAATACAAAATGTAATTGAGTTTGATGGTCTCTTGGTAGGTTGGAGTTTCATATATGGCTCTACCACTAATTAAATCCAAGATGCTAGCAAAATTAAGTACAATTATAAGTCTAAATTTTTCTACTGAAAATGAGGCAAGTGGCCTGCTCACATTCCATTTGGGTGATTCCCACTGGTAATTTACTTCTTTTGACTAATGTACTATAATATTAATTTCATGTTTAATGAAGTTATGTCTTCCAATATATATTCAATATTTGTTACAATAGCATTCTATTGCCTAATTGGTTGTGTGTCTATTTTTATTATACCTTATGTAAGTTAAAATTTTCAAAGAATAAGAAAACTGCCTTTTAACTTTAAAAGATTTGTGTTAGTCGTACTGCTGGGAACTATACTAATATAGTTGTACTAGATTATGCAATGAGACTTTGAGCTCTGTGTATGAAGGTCTTAGATAACATCTAAAAGGTATTTTAGTACCTAGTCACTTAATTTTCATGATTTTCTTTCTGAATTGAGGTGCTTTACATTGATTCAGGAACTTAAGGCCATCATAACACATTTGCTGTTGATTTTGTATTATAGTATTTTCCTTTTAAAAACTGGTCTATTCATTCTTTAAATATTTCTTGTTTTTTTAATTAATTGTAAACTTAAAACAAATGAACAACTGGCAGATACATTCCTTATTAATTTTGGCCTTTCTCTAATGTATGAAGCCCATAACATTTAAAAAAAATATTTCTCTATATTGTTTCAGATTTATAATGTGAAACGTAATCATTTGACAATAATTCATTTCCTACCAGATGAGAATCTGCTCTTCTCACATCTGTAAGTCCTGCCCTGAACTTCTTTATCCAGTGCTTTTTTTTTTGTACAAGTTTTATTTCAGGAAGGAATAGCTTAGAATTCCCTCCTCCTTTTATCTTTAATGGCTAAAGATGTCAACATAACTTTTGCTTAACACATTTAAGGCCTTTTCCATTTCAAGTTGATACTATGTGGGTGTCTGATTGCTGGCAGACAGCCTGTTTAATGTCTAAAGCCGTAGACTTTGGGCAAGGATGCCTGGGTACCCTTGCAATGCCACACGCAGTATCCAGAATCAAAAGGCTGCAGTTCTCTTGACATTATCTCATCTGTCATAGAAGTAGATTGGAAATAATTGGCTTCATCTCTTCCAAGTGCATGGGTTCATAATTACTTTTAAAGAATGGTGCCAGTTTGGGCCAGGGTAATAGTACAGCAGGTAGGGCATTTGTCATGCATGCAGATGACTCAGGTTCGATCCCCAGCATCCCATATGGTCCCCAAAGCACCTCCAGGAGTAATTACAGAGTGCAAGGCCAGGAGGAACCCCTGACCATTGCCAGGGGTGTCCCAAAAAGAAAAGAAAATAGTGCCAGTTTACTATGGCTATAGTTTCTGTGAAAAGAAAATTCAGAGCTTGACTTGATTATACTATTTATTGGGCTAAAACCAAGCTGTTCACCAGCAGGAAGACACTCTTAAAAGTAAAAGTGGGGAGTGTACCTTTCAGTGGCTACAGCTCTGTAAGTAAGGAAGAACTTCCTGAATACCCCCTGGAGAAGGAGGGGCACTTCTAGGCCAGCCCTGCTAGATTCTCTCTGAATATTCCTCTCAGCAGATATGATATTCTAAGAGTAGGAGTGAGGAGCAGCATGGACCCTAATATTCTTCAGAGCTTTCAGTGGGGTCCCCTTTCCAGCTCCTGGTCCCAAGCAAAGGAATCACAGAGAAAAGGCACAGACTTCAGGATTGTGGGGGTTCAGGATAATTCTTTTTATTTTTTAATTTTTATTTTATTGAATCGCTGTGAAAAAAATACAAAGCTTTCAGGTTTAAGTCTCAGTCATATAATGATTAAACCCCCATCTCTTCACCAGTGCACATGTTCCACCACCAAGAACCCCAATACGCCCCCACCCACCCACCCCCCACCTAACTAGCTGATGATCTTCACTTTATTCTCTCTATACTTTGAATACATTCAATATTTTGATACAGAACTCACTATTACTGTCTGGAATTTTCCCCAAACTATCAGGCTTGCTGAAAAGGCATCATTTAATAATTTCTTTTCATTGCTGAGAATGAAGACTCTATAAGCTTGCGTGGCTGCTGTTGTGGCTGCGTGGTTTTGGATTTCTGATATTTTAGCTCAGCTCACAGTCTAGATGCATTTCTGTAAGAAGCCGCTCTGGGTGCCAAAATGGGTTAGAAGACCTCTCGGATCATAGTCTTTAGGAGCAGAGGGTCCGTTTTGCACATGGCAGCTCCAGATCTTCCAGGATAATTCTTGAAGTCAAGGAATGAACATACATGCAGGCAAGGTCACATGTAAGTGATATGAACATTGTATCATTGATGTAGGCAACTTGCTGTGGAGACTTCGAAATGTATTTTGGAAATTTATATCTGATTCTTTGCAGTGAATTACAACTCTAGGCCAGAGGTCTTGATTGACACTTGGTTGGCCATTGATAAAATTGGTGGATTCCCAGTTTTGATCAGAAGCATTTTGAACAAGTTAGGTTGTTTAAACACAGGTGCTCTGCATTCTTCTGTGTGTCCTTCTCGACTTCAGAGTGAATTTACTGTTTCCACTATGTTCACTGGCTGGAAACTTGCTTCCTTCTCATTGTATCAGCTCCCCTGTTGGTAGCTGATTAGTCAAGAGTCTGGATCAGACTGGAATAAAGAAAACATGTTTGATATAGAATGACTGCATTTATTTGTGGGGCATAAAACTAAAAACAGTATGATACTAATATTAAAGACCAGGGAAAATGGGTCAGAAGGACTGGTTGGGAATTATCAGAGGGGTGTGTGGGAGTGGAGGGTAGTAAAGATAAAGGAGGGTCTATTAGGATAATCCTAGTTGGAAATGATCACTTTGGACAAGAACTGAGTCTTGGAAGTAGGTAAAGGGATATACATGATGGCCTTTAAGCATCTGTACTGCAAATGAAAATGCCTAAAATGAGACAGAGAGCAAGAGAGAGAGAGAGAAAGAGAGAGAGAGGTGCCTGCCATTGGGGCAGGCAAGGTGGGGATAGCTTGAAGTGGTGGGGAGGAAATGGGGACACTGGTACTGGGATGTGACACTGGAGGAGGGATGGGTGTTGGAACATTGTATGACTGAAACACAATCATGAATAGCTTTAAATGCTTTATCTCATGGTGATTCAATAAAAAACAAATTAAAATGTTTGTTTAAGATCAAAGTCAGCATCTAAGGAATCAAGAAAGTTTAATGTTTTGGTTCCATGAACTTGAAGCTTTGGCCTATCAGTTCAAGCAAACTATTGCTGTGCTTTTTCTTCCCCATGTTCACACAGGCGCTATGGAAGGGAACAGTGGTTTGAATAAGACCATCTCCTGCAAACCAGGTGCATATGAATATATTGCCACAGAATATATATGTTGAGCAACTCTCCTAAAGTTGCAAACTCCGAGGCACATAGATAGACATAAAGAATAGCCCGTGAAACCCTGTCCTACTACGTAAAAATACAGATACCCAAGACTTCAGCTTACGAGAAATAAGGAAAGTTAACATTATCAAAGTCAATTTCTACTCTTTGTGACTGTAAAATCAATTACTATGTAAAACATGAAATTTCAATTAAACCAGGAGGCAAATAAATAGCATTCATGCACAAATGCTTTCAAAAAAGGGAATTTTGGCAACAGAAAATAATCTAGCTCTTTTACTGCCTCTAATTTATTGTCTCTGTATGCTCAATTTTTATTCATGGTTACTTTTTATCTCAACAATGAAATTAGAATAAGATTCCCTTATATTTGCATATTCAGATAAGGAGCAATATGTCAAAATTTATGCCAAGGAAAATGATTGTCCAAATAGCAGATAGGGTATTTCCAGGTTTCAATTTACAGGTGATCTCTCTCTGTCTCTCTCCTTCTTCTCTCTCTCTCTCCCTCCCTCTCTTTCTTTTACTCCCTATATCTCTATATATTTATTTTGATTTGGGGCCATGCCCTATGGTGCTTAGAATTATTCCTGGTTCTGTGCTCAGGGGTCATTCTTACCAGGGCTTCTGGATATCATATGGGATGCTGAGTCAGCCAAGTGCAAGGCAACTGACCTACCACTGTATCATCACTCTGGCCCCATCAGAGTAATATTTGAGAGTTCCCTAATCTTCATATTCCAAAGGTTAGCTGGAAGTACTAAAATAAAAGTGACAGACTCCATGTGAAGGCAACTCCTATCCTTATAGGACATCACCGGGGAACTCTAAGATGATTGGGAATTAGGGTTGAGGGGGTAATGTAGTGGTGTTAGAACCAAGCAAAGATTTCTGCAACGGTGATTCAAGACCAATCAAGAGGGCATTGATTGTAAGTATTGTAAGGAGCGGTGTTGATGAAGTGACAGAATTAACTTCAGACAGAGCTTGGCAGTGGAGCCGGAGTTGATTACAACCCTGTGTTTGGGGTTTCAAGGAACCTTCGGGTAGAACCCCTGAATATCCATGTCCTCCCAGGCCCACATATAGAAACAGTAGAACATCAGCGTGTGGAAAGCGGGGTTTGGGGCGGGGTGGGGGGGCTACATAAGTTCCGGGAGGAAACTCCTTAGAGAAGGGACTTGAGACCCTTTGAAAGAGTTTGCTTCCTCCGTGTTCTCTCTTGTAAGTATCCAAGGAAGACTCCAATGTAGGTACACGCCAGAGTCTCTCAAGAAAGCCTGGGTCTGCGGGCACTTTGCTATCAGACTTAAGCTTCTCTTCCAACGAGAAACATAGTTTGGCTGTTTTCAAGCCCTCTCCTGCCAGTGCATGTGGTGCATTGTTCTAGTAGTCTGAACTAAGAAACTCTTCTAATTTTGTTACATATGCAAATTTCAGGAAAAAAAAATGCCATCAGCATTAATAATGCGATTCCGTTCACCCCAGCTAGCCCATGTAGTACTCTTGGAAGAAAAACTTCTTAATTTTTTTTTTTTTTTTTTTTGCTTTTTGGGTCACATCCATGGATGTCTCCCTTTTTATACAACAGGATGGTCGTGCTGGTTTCCCATTGAGATGGGACTTTGCATTCAGACCGGTAGCATGTGAAGAGCTGAGCCAGTACTGGTGGCAGATTCTTCAGGTGTTCTAGTCCCTGATGTTCCATTTGCTCTCAATGGAACGAACATCTCCGAATGCAGCAGCTATGTGTACCTGGGTCGAGAACTCAACATGAGGAACAACTTGGTGCCAGAACTGTGTAGGAGGAAGAGAGCAGCATGGAATGCCTTCAAAAGCATCGAAGAAGTGGTTAAGAGGATGAAGAACCTCCGGCTCTGGGCACAACTTTTTGACTCCACTGTTCTTCCAGCACTAACATACGCCTCGGAGACCTGGGCCCTAAGAAAACAGAATGAGAACACTATTTGGGTATCCCAAAGAGGAATTGAACGAGCTATGCTTGGAGTATCACGTTCTACCCAAGTGAGAGAAGGAATCCAGAGTTCCAACCTCTGTCAATGATCAAGAATCAGGGACATAGGGGCTGGAGCGATAGCACAGTGGGTAGGGTGTTTGCCTTGCATGCGGCCGACCTGGGTTTGATTCCCAGAATCCCATATGGTCCCTGAGCACTGCCAGGAGTTAATTCCTGAATGCATGAGCCAGGAGTGACCCCGGTGCATTGCTGGGTATAACCCAAAAAGAAAAAAAAAACAGAATCAGGGACACAGTCTCATTTGCCAAGCCGTCAAAAATAAGATGGGCCAGACACGTAATGTGATTCAGAGATGACTGCTGGACTAGAGCTATTACCGACCGGATTTCACGGGATGTCAAAAGACCGCATGACCACCCACCTAGAAGATGGTCAGACTTCTTCACCAAGACCCTGAATAAACAGTTTGAGGCTCTTCATGTTCCTGAAGTGAGCAGATGCCATTAGGCTACACTAGCATGCAACAAGGATGAATGGAGACGTTACTGGCGCCTGCTCGAGCAAATTGATGCATAACAGGATGACAAGTCACAAGTGGGTCACATCCAGCAATGGTCAGGGGTTACTGCTAGCTCTGCATTCAGGAATTACTCCTGGCGGTGCTTGGGACCATGTGGGATGCTGGGAATCGAACCCATGTTGGCAGTGTGCAAGGCAACATCTCTTCCCACTGTACTATCACTCTGGCCCCGGGAGAACTTTAACAGAGCTGAGCTAATGGGACATTGAACCCATTTTCTTTTCCTTTTGAACAATGTTAGGACTGGAGCAGTAGGACAGCGGGTACAGTGTTTGCCTAACACATGGCCAAGCCGGGTTCGATTCCTCTGTCCCTCTTGGAGAGTCTGGCAAGCTACTGAGAGTATCCCACCTGCACGGCTGAGCCTGGCAAGCTACCCGTGGCATATTCGATATGCCAAAAACAGTAACAACAAGTCTCACAATGGAGACGTTACTGGTGCCCAGTCAAGCAAATCGATGAACAACAGGACGACATTGCTACAGTGCTACAGTGCTTTGTTTTTTTGTTTGTTTATTTGATTTTTTGCTTTTTGGGTCCTGAGGCTCTCCACAGCTTCTTTTTTTTTTTCTTTTTGCGTCACACCCAGTGATGCACAGGGATTATTCCTGGCTCTGTACTCAGGAATCACCCCTCGTGGTGCTCAGGGGACCATATGGGATGCTGGGAATCGAACCGGGTCAGCTGCATGCAAGGCAAACTTCCTCCCTGCAGTGCTATTGCGCCAGCCCCATCTGCAGTGCTTTGTAACAATGTTAATTTTATTAATTAGTGGGAGTAAAGCATTGTTCTCAAATCAATTAAGAAATTTAAAAATAAGGGGCTGGAGAGATTTAAAGTCACTCCATATAAGGCAAGGGAGCTTGCTGTGTATGTTACTGAGGCAGGTTCCATCTCTGGCACCCAGTATGGTCCCTCAAGCCCTACCAAGACTGATTCCTGAGTACAGAGCTGCGAGCGCAGCTAGGTGTGGTCTCCCCAATTAAGAAAAATTAAAATATAACAGACACTGCCCCAAAGACAGATCATCTAACAGACAAATGAAAATTTCCACAAGTAGTTAGGGTATACACCTATCAATATTGCTGAAAAAGAAAAGTAGGGACGTGAGAGCTAGTACAGAAATGAAGGCGATTGGTCTGCAAGAAGTGGAGTGTGGTTCAATCCCCAGAACCTCGAATGGCTCCCAGAGCACTGCAGGAGGGACAGCCCAGCATTGCTGGGTGTGCTTAGCCCTTCTCCCCACGCCACACCCAAGTAAGGAAAATCTTAAAAACACCAAAGGTGCAGAGAAAGTAGGGGAAGCGGATCTCTTCTTCCCTGCCGGGAATAATGTACAATGAAGCACCTGGGCTTGAAAACTGTTTCACTATGGGCTCTGCCACCTGACCCAGAAACCCGCTAGCTCTTTATCCCAAACGAACGAAAGCGCTAGTTGCACAAAACCCGGTGAGAAATTGCTCATGCAGACCCATTCTTAATAAGCCCAAACCGGAAGCCAAGATGATGTCCTTTGGGATGAGAGTACTTTAACGACGTCTTCATCCACCATGCAGGTGGATTTCTCAGAATTTTTTTTTTTGAGTAAACATTTACAGTCAACACATAAAACTTGAATTTCCAAGAAACTAGTGGGAGCACAGAAAATTCTCAAAATAATTGCTTTCAGATGACCTTCTTAAAACAATAGCATTATTGAAATGAAGGACAAATAGTGCCTATGACCGGGTGAGGGAGGCGGAAATGAATATGACCATGATAAGAGAGTGCTGGGACGTTCAGGAGGACAGCGTTGTCCTAAATTCCCATTGTGCCCACGGCAATATCCCTGTTGTGACATTTCACTCTGGTATGTTGCCACTGATGGACACTGAGTAAAGCTCACACAGGAGCTTCACAAATACATGAGACGTGTAGCTGTACCAAGTAGAAACTTTCAAAATAACACAAGGATAATGAATCTACTTTAGCACCATTATTCTGGTTATAAATATTATCAGTGATTCAGCATCCTTTATGAACGCTCCTGCACTCATACTAAAGAGGCCCTCTAATTTTTAATAAACTCTATATGTAGTGGGCAAATATGAAAATACTGAAAATCAATAGGTAAGACTCTTGAGACCTGGGTTTAATAGAAATACGGTCCTCTTTAACTCCCCACTAAAACTCTAAATCTTAACTATCTATCTGAGCTAAGTATTAGCCTTCCTTCTTGGAGAATGTTCTTTGCCACATCTCTGAGCAACACCGAGTCTTTGAAAATCTGTGCATTTTATATAGTTTTCTCTTTTTTCCTTTCATTTTGAAGTATGAAAGGTTTTATTTAGAAGTTCTGAGAAAGTAGGAGAGAGGAAAAGAGAGAGAGAGAGTGAGAGTGTGTGTGTGTGTGTGTGAGAGAGAGAGAGAGGGAGAGAGAAGAAAGACGATGTGCTCAAGAAAGAACATAGGCTTCTCCAGAGTGTGGGGAGAGAGAGTCTCAGTACACATCCCGGTATTAAAGTATGAATGTATAAAAATCCACATCTTGAAATGGGAGATGTGGGTGACCTGTGATTTGGCATCACATACACTCAGTGACACGTGCACTTGTAGCACATGGGCCTACATATATGTATATATATAATATGTATATTATATATGCATATATATATATATTGTGGCCAGTCCCCTACATCTCTGCTTCCCAAGCAGTCAGTGTATGTATTTCCCACACATGCAATGGAAACTGAGTCACTGTCTAGAGTCCCCAAGTCTTTGACACAGTTGACTGAATACAGCTGTGAGTGCTTTGTGACACAAGGTAGGATCTTTGAGCTTTATTTTCGGAAAATTAATTTTTTCCTAGCACAGTTTATGAAAAGTGCCTTCTTTATGTGCACCGTGGTTGTTCTGGACCTTTCAACGTGGGGAATTCTCTTTAAATTCTTTTGTTGTCCAAAAATTCCTTGATGTCATGGTTTACAATCCTGGAGTTGGTCCATCACAGCAAGTCTGTTGGCTCCTATTAACACTACAGGGTCTTTATTATTAAGTATGTAGCACTGTCATCCCGTTATTCATTAATTTGCTCGAGCGGGCACCAGTAACATCTCCATTGTGAGACTTGTTGTTACTGTTTTTGGCATATCGGATATGCCACGGGTAGATTGCCAAGCTCTGCCATGCCAGCGGGATACTCTTGGTAGCTTGCCAGGCTCTCTGAGAGGGATAGAGGAATTGAACCTGGGTTGGCCATGTGCAAGGCAAATGCCCTATCTGCTGTGCTATCCCTCCCAGAGAAGATTATTAAGTATAATAAAGAAATATTATTTATTGCATACACAATGGGACTGGAGCAATAGCACAGCAGGTAGGACATTCGCCTTGCATGTGGCCTACCTGGGTTTGATTCCTCTGCCCCTCTTGGAGAGCCCAGCAAGCTACCGAGAGTATCCTGCCTGCATGGCAGAGCCTGGCAAGCTACCCATGGCATATTTGCTATGCCAAAAACAGTAACAACAAGTCTCACAATGTAGATGTTACTGGTGCCCGTTCGAGCAAATTGATGAACAACGGGGCGACAGTGCTACATATAGCAATAAAATGTTCTTAGGCGCACAGTCAATGCATGGATATCAGTGGATGTGTTTATGTCCCTGACCTCCTCTCTCTGCCAGATCTTCTAGTCTGTAACTTGATATCTGAAGAAATAATTTTCTAGCCCCAGGCTTTCCTCAGTAAATTTGTGATCTATGAGTTGTAATGGCATGTGTTTAGTTCAAGAGGAAATTTTTAAATCCATATAAATAAAAAGCTTCTCTTCACCTGATAAACTATGATATTGAATACCGATAAAGTGTAGTCACAGATTGAAACCACATCCTGGGTCAGTAAAATTCAAAACTTTGATCAGAACTTATCCAAACAGAGAGAAGTGGTGCAAGCTGATAAATTGCTGGTAGAAAATTTTATCTAGGTCATAGTTTCTTTTCTACATTACACTCCTGTGTATATTATTATACTGATTGCAACATTACACATGGCTTCATTTTGAGGGAAGAGCTATTCACTGGTACATTCTATTTTACATATGAATATTCTAAATTGTTCATAAATGTTCTACTTTATAGCGGGGTGGTTCCCTGGTGGTCCAGACGTTCCATCCTGAGGTACTTGGCTCCATGGTGCTGTGGAGGGGCAGAGCTAAAGCCAGTGCTGCTCTGGAACCTTTTGAGATGAGGAATCAGTTTCCTCTGAGAGGTGTGGGCTAGAAGACAGGACAGGGGTGTTGGCACTTGCCCTGCTTGTGGCCGTCCCTGGTTTGGTCCCTATTACCACATACAGTTCTCTCCTCCCAGAACCCTCAAGAGTGGTACCTGAGCACAGAGTCAGGAGAAAGACCTGAGCACTGCTGGGTGTGTCTGAAATGCTCCTCAGCACAAAAGGAAAAAAAAATATGTCACAAGGATAATGAGGGCCAAGGAAGAATTTTTTTATGGCATCTTAAAACTCACCACCACCCTCAGTGATATACTGTATCACTGTATCACTGTCATCCCATTGATCATCAATTTGCACGAGTGGGCACCAGTAATTTCTCCACTCATCCTAGCCCTAAGATTTTAGCAGCCTCTCTTTACTTGTCCTTCCCAGCGGTGCCGCATTGGAGACTCTTTCAGGGTCAGAGGAATGAGACCCATGACTGTTACTGTATTTGGCATATTGAATACACCATGGAGAGCTTGCCAGGCTCTGCCGTGTGGGCAGGATGCTCTCGGTACCTTGCCAGATTCTCCATGAAAGAGAACTAGGCTATAAGAGATCACACAGCCACAAATGTGGCCACTCACTTCCGGGAGTGTTGTTTTCAAAAATTATCACACCTCTTCAGCACATCGTGACTGACCTATTCATCCACCAGCCTTTCCGAAATGGAAGGCTCTTGAATTACCATCAGTATGAATCCAGAGCGATGTGATTCCTTTTTTTTAATTCCTCCCTTTCTTTGATAAGGTAATGAAAACCGTGTAACTAGCACCATGAAGCACTGTGACAAGGGGGTGGTTAAACTCAGTCATCATTCGTTGCTTGCCCCTTTGCTAGCGCCAGAAGGCACGATCACAGCCATTGCTGTCCGATCAGCTTGGGCATTCCTGTAGGTCCGTTTCAGCCACTGGACCATACGTGTCAAACTCAATTCAAGCTGCTCAGTCTTCCTCTCAGCTGAAGCCAGATGATAACATTCTCCAGTGGTGATTGCATTGTAGCAGAGATTCAAACAGCACCCTGCATCCTGCTTGATGAAGAAGAGCAGGTGGGATCCTTTAGATCCCGAAATAGGAAAATAACTATAAGCAGCCGCTTTGACTTCGAATTCTGAAAACAGTCACTGGGCACACAAGCTCCCGGGAGTTTATTTCCCCGCCAGCTTCTGATCTGAGAGCAGTTCCTTGCTCTGCCTCTTGGTACACAGAACGGCGCGGGCAAGGTTCTGAACTTGCTTGGATTCCATAAACAGTACTGATGCCGACTCCGGAGACTTCTTATAGGAAAAACCAAAGGTTGACAACAAAAGAAATGAAATTTTCTTAGGTGTATCAGGCATGCCAAGCCAAGTCTCGCGGGCACAGAGCCACAGAGAACAGCCCACAGAGCGCTGCTGGTTTCTTGGTGTTGCCAGAGAGGGCTCAGTGAGACAGGCCTGTCGATGCAGGTGACAGTGCAGGGCCTTGCCTGACGTGCTGGTCCCCAGGTGCTGTTTTCTGTACCCGGCTGATGAAAGTGCTATATTGTCTGTCTCTGATAACATGAGAGTTAAGGAACATATATACTAAGTTGACAAGGTTTTGAAATAACTCTCACTCCATGATCTTTATTTCAAGCCTGTAATCTCAGTTAGATTATGGATGTTCTCTGGGAAAGATCTGGTAATTTTTCAATAATTTTTATGGTATTGTGAAAGCGAAAGTTCTTTTCTCAGATGATAATAAGTATTATTTGACAGTCACTCTCCCTTCCTGTAGAAACTGCGTGACATAATATTGGACCAAATTAAATACAGACGCAGATGTGAATATCTAGATAGCATTAAAGAAATTTACCGAAGTCTGAGATAATGACCTAAACGTTAATATTTCTGGAAAGTACAGAATCAAAAAATATTCACAAATGCGAATGTACTTCTTACTGATATTTTTGATTTATTAAAAACTTAATATTTAAGAATAGTTTTCTGGAATGGATTTTAATCCAAATGCTTAACTAATTTCTAAACAGATTTTAATAGCACTGTAGCACTGTCATCTCATTGTTCATTGATTTGCTCGAGTGGGCACCAGTAACGTCTCCGTTGCGAGACTTATTGCTACTGTTTTTGGCATATTGAATACACCACAGGTAGCTTTACAGGCTCTGCCATGAGGGTGGGATACTCTCGGTAGCTTGATGGGCACTCTGAAAGGGACAGAGAAATTGAACCGGGGTTGGCCACATGCAAGGCAAACACCCTACTCGCTGTGCTATCACTCCAGCCCAAATATATTTTAATGCATATTCATAAATATGACACACTTAATAACAAGTCCTTTAGGAACTTCAATAAGTTTTAGGGGAAACGGTAACACTAGAAAAGGACTTTGATGAGCTTCTAAAACTATTCTATGCTTAAAATGCTTCTAGACAATGACTAACCTTACAATTAAAATAACATGTCAAGAGTTAATGTCTCTGAAAGAATTATAGAAGGGAAAACTAATTTTGATGAATTATGTATATATCATAGGTATATATAAAGTACTAAATTTTGTTATTTTACTGTTATATGTATTTTAAATATATTCCTTTATAAAAACGGCATTTTTGGGGTCAACTAATACAAAAACATTTCATTGCATGTTCATCTCTCCTTATCACTGACTGCTCAACTATATTTGTAGTATTATATTTATTGTATTTAGTTGTATATAGTTATATTTGCAGTATTCAATGTGTAATTATTATAAATAAGAAATAATGCAGGTATTTAAGTGGATGAGTATCTCCTTATTTATATCCTGGGAAGATGGTATTAGAAGAAAAAGATCACTAAGGCTATGTGATGTGAGGCTGATGTTTCAGAATCTTAAGAAAACATGTTTGAATTTTAGTTTAATTGTCTAGTACAAAAGAAATCTTATAGAATTTATTTTTGTTTTGTTCTATTTTTGTTTTATTTAAAAATAAATAGCATTACATGTCAATTAGGAAATACTAGTTTTTCTAATGGTTAACTGAATTACATCATAATATTATTTTGTTGTAATTATATGTAATTATTATGATGTAACTATTAAGAACGCAAATACATTCCAGACAAATGTAGCTGTTTCTTTGCAAGGAGTACTTTTATTTCTACAGGAAACAAAATAATAGTCTCTGTTGATGTTTTGCAACTTAGACATGCTAATTTAGAATATAAGGCATTTCAAATAGAAAACTGCTTTTCTGTTAGCATCTTAAAATAATACTGGAGAGCAACTGTCAAATTAAGCTCATAAAATCAGATATCCTACTTGGTGTTGCACTTACTGACAATGTCATATACATAGGACCAAAAAATAGCACCTAAGATGATCATGAGAAAAAATAATGTTATAAGATAAACCTTTTTATAATTGTGGCTCACAATAAATGGAGCTTCAGACTCAAAGTCAGGGTGACCTGAATTATTTTAATTGATCTTTAATACAATTCCTCACAGATTGCTTTTGTCACTGTTACTGGCATCCTGTTGCTCATCGATTTGTTCGAGCGGGCACCAGTAACGTCTCTCATTGTGAGACTTATTGTTACTGTTTTTGGCATATCCAATACACCACGGGTAGCTTGCCAAGCTCTGCCGTATGGGCTCGATACTCTCGGTAGCTTGCCGGGCTCTCTGAGAGGGGCAGAGGAATCGAACACGGGTCAGCCGCGTGAAAGGCGAAAGCCCAAATGCTGTGCTATCGCTCCAGCCCACAGAGTGCATTATTTCAATAAAATATATTATTTTATAGATTAATAAGTATTAAACAGGATTATATGAATGCAAAATAACCATTAATGACGCGAATGATTGCAAAATTTATCAATAAATACCTTAGAAATATTTTCCGACTTCCTGCTCTTTGGGGCTCTATATTTTAGAAAATGAAATGCAGAAGACATTTAAATAAAAATCATCTAACACTTTACTATGCACAACTTTAACTGTTTATGTATAGATTAAGACCTTGATGAAATGATGTGACCATGCCATTGATAAGAATAAACAGAGGCTAGAGAGATAAAGTTTTGTATCTACAATTAAAATTTGTATGTTGATGTCTGTCAAGCCATTGCTATCCTCGTGGTTGCCAGGTATACCAGTGAGAGAAAAAGCATTTTCTTTTTCTGACAGAACATTTTTTAGGGTTTCTGAACGGTGCATTTCATGAAGACACAAAGCGCAATGAACAAAATGGTTAACTGACTTTATGGCTCTTACACTGAGAAACTTACAGTTGCTGATAACCAATTACTATTTATAGAAAAGGCCACTTGTAAGTGACAAATATCGATGCAATGTTTTTATCTATTTGACATGTATCATTGTGGGGATTGCTAAAACAAAATTCATTAGTTTAACATAATCAAGATAAAAGCACACCCCAGCATGTTCACGTTCTCAAAGCCAACCTTTGACTCCTGTGTATGTTGGGCACCCGGAGAGGACGCGGGGTTGGATGGGAGAGACCGTATTTGCACGGCAGCTTTGCTTGTGGTACGGGATAATGTCTCTACTGGAAGAAAACACGGCAGCGCAATAATCTGCCTCTCTGTTCTTTCTTTCAAGTCTTCAAATGAGGCAAACTGAAGGCGAGGGATGCAATTGTGCCATTGAGGGCTTTGTCCTCAGGGAGAGCACTGTTTCATCATTCCAGCAAGACCTCAGAACCTATGGCCAAAAATATACACGCAAATGTTGCGAGGCTGCTCATTTCAGATACTGGCCAGTTTTCTGCAGTTTATTTCTTGTTGCGCTTTGAGCATATACATTAAGCAATCATTTGACTCATTTCATCTGTTCCCTGCCCCATTTCCCCCATAAATCAGAGCCTATAGGTATCACTGAATCCCACCAAGTCCCTGGTAATGCCTGACTACCTTTCCAAATTTGGAGGGCAGTAACAACCCTTCTTGCCGTAGTGAGTGCTGTGAGCACCTCTACTGGCCAGTCCTATTGCTACTGAACCGTCTTGGAAACGGTTCCCAGGAGAAGCACTGCTGCACAGAACGAGACTTGCGGGGTTTGCCGTCAGTTCCAGTGGTCTCTTACACGCACTTTCCTCAGGCATACTCAGAAAGCAGCGAGGAATCCCGCTAACCCCGTTGCAAGGCGTGCCCGATTCCTGTCTCCCAGCTGCCTCTGACTCTGCCCAGGGTAATCTGCATCACGGGCGCACGCCAATGAGCCCCTCCTTTCCCCAACTCAGCCCTTTGCAGGGCAACCTGGAGAGATCTGCTGTTTAATGCCAGTTGGAGGTGCCCCACTGACCTCTGGTCACTCTGTCCAACGGGGCTGGTAGTAGAAAATGAGACAGACACATAGGAAACACACACACACAGTCACGCACACACACAAACACACACACAAACACTTGCACACAGACACACATGCACACATACGAACACATGCACACACATATGCACACACACATGCACACACAAAACATACACAAATACACAAACACACACTCTCACACAACATACACACTCACACACTCACACACTCACACATACAGACATGTACACACAAACACACAAACATACAAATACACAAGCACACACAACATATGCACTCACACACTCACACACATGCATACACACATGCACACACAAACACATACAAATGCACAACACACTCATGCACACACAACACACACTCATGCACACACAATCACACATGCACACACAATCACACACAACTCATGTGCACACACACGCATGCATGCACACACACAGACTTTCCAAGCTTCCCGGTCGCCTGGGCAGCTCTCTGTAGTCTCACAGGCTAGCCATTCATTCACTGCAATGTGACTCCCTGACCCCTGCCAGACTCCCAACCCAGGAGCCATTGCTTACGTTGATGGGGCTGTGAGGACAGTTAGCGAGTCCATCGACACTCAGTAGGCCCCAGGGAGCAGAGGCTGTGGTGTTTCCCAAGCCTGTCAGAAGGCACCTTCACGTGGAAAGTGCTCTCCGGGCACACTTGCAGCCAGAACGTATCTGTCATCTCATTGCTTCTATTATTTCTGATATTCCATTGTTTCCTGGGTGGCAAACCATTTGTGTTCTGAGACTAAAGCAATTTTACTTAGGAGAATATCCCAGCCCTGGGGTTCCTGTTGGGGTAGTTTCTAGATGCCCCTGCTCCCTTGGCTACGCGCCCTGGGCACTTCCAGAGACTGGTACAGGATGGGAGGTCTGGGGCTGCATCAGTCACTCTCCCTCCTTCTTCACGGAGTCACCAGATGAGGTCGTGCTGCCCCTCTGCTGCAGGTCTCATTGATAAACCATGTCCTGTTGTCTGCAGCCTCCCTGGCCAAGATCCAGGCACTCTGAAAGCTGTCTCTGCTGATTTGAACCGCTCGAGTACATTCTCTCTGGGGTCGAGTTTTCCCTGAGCGCCAGTTGCCTCTGGTCCACCTGCCCTGCCTCACCTGCCCCGTTCCTTCCGGCTCTCTGGGGCCGTCATCACTACAAAGTCCTCTGTCTCTCACTAAGGACTTGCACCTGCAGTCGGGGATGATACAGGGTCCTCGTTCCTGTGAGGAGGATAGAAGCGCCCTGGATTTAAGCCGCCTACTTGCTCCTGCAAATACTTGTAGCTGCTGCTTTGGAAAGCAAACCCTGCTCATGTTTCTCAAAGCAGAACACTTCCCCGGTGTTCTGGAAGGCCCGGAGTCCTACTCAGCATCCTGTACACAGTTTCCTTTTTTCCCTCCCCTGTTGCTGCCCACTCGCTAGTACCCTCGACACCCCTTTGCTTAGCGAATCACTTGCTCTTGATTCTCTCCGCATCTGCCTCAGAGAGGACTCCAGACAGGAAATGAGTTTTCTACGGTGACTAGCTCTGCCCCCCACCCCCGCAAGCAGCCAGCAGGAAGCAGTGAGTCCACCAAAGAAAGGGTCAGCAACAGTGGAAGGGGCTGGACGGTACCTGAGCTTCGCTCTTCCAGCAGCAGTAACGTCCAGGAAGCACTTAAGTTTCCTTTAAAGGATTCCAGTAGATGTCAAGTGCAAGCTCCAGGAAGTCCATTTCTGCTAGAGTGTCACGAAATGGCAAATCACTGTTGTGCAGGATTTAAGGAGATAATAGAGTGGGGGAGCCCCGCCTCTAATTGAATTCAGGTCATGTGGGTGCTCGGTGGCCGGTTCCTCCAAGTCACCACAGAATTCAGGCAGGGATCATGCTCCTTCCCCCAAGTTTGGGCAGTGATCCTGGGGAATAGAGAAGAGGCAGAAATATACTCCAAGGAGCGGGATTTGTGAGTATCTGACAATTAGAAAGACAAAACAATCCCTCTGGCATCTGTAAATGCTTTTTAAGCTTCCAATGTTAATGACAATTTTTTTTTTAATTTTTGGTATTTGGGTCACACCCGGCGATGCACAGGGGTTACTCCTGGCTCTTCACTCAGGAATTACCCCTGGCGGTGCTCAGGGGACCATATGGGATGCTGGGATTAGAACCCGGGTCGGCTGCATGCAAGGCAAACGCCCTCCCTGCTGTGCTATCACTCCAGTCCCCATGTTAATGGCAAAATTTGGAAACTTGGAGCAATAGCACAGTGGCAGGGCATTTGCCTTGCACGCAGCCGACCTGGGTTTGATTCCTCTGCCTCTCTCAGAGAGCCCAGCTAGCTACCAAGAGCATCTCACCCGCACAGCAGAGCCTGGCAAGCTACCTGTGGCATATTCGATATGCCGAAAACATTAAAAAGTCTCACAATGGAGACGTTACTGGTGCCCGCTCGAGCAAATCAATGAGCAACGGGATGACAGGGCTACAGTGCTATATGATTGTACATGTGCACACATCTTTTAACTACAGAGTTCTGTTAAACTCTGCTCTTTAGGTTTTATGACAAGAACTTCTGTCATGAAGGGATGAGAAAGGAAGAAAATACTTTAAGGATGTTAGTGAGAAGGCTGCATGGCAGGATGCCAGCTTTTGTGTATCATAATACAGATCTTTCAGTCATGAGTGTGTATGTGTGTGTGTGTGTGTATGTGTGTATGCATGTGCAGGGTAGGAGGGATATCAGTGACGGTAGAACAACACCAGAGACAATCAGCATTCTCTTTATTCTTTTAAAGTTATTAATTGGTCAGAAATTATGCTGTTTCAGCAAAATCCTAGACTTTCTCTACAACACTTTTCAACTATCCCAGAGTAGAAATAATAAACAGTGGCCACAAGGAATACTTTACTGTCTGGGTAGTAGAGCAGGAATATGGCATTGCCCTATTTTCAGTCATAAACACAGACTGGATGATTATTTAGTGCCCGGTGCCAATAAACTAATTTGAATCTAAATTCTAAATAGTGTATATGGTGCAACATGTAAATCTCTAATGGTAAAAACTCACACGGGCTGTGAGTAGTGATGGCGCATTCTTGCAAGACTCTCCTGAGGCATTAATTTTTCTAAGGATATAACTTAGAAGATACCCTGGGATTATATTAATAAACTTAATTAATACCATTCATCATTAACTCCCCAGTCAGTATGAGAATTCGGCATATTTCTCCCCTGTTGTTACAAAGTTCTTGGTTTGGTATGGCTTTGACCTAGTTTCCAGAGCGCAGCCTTGGCGAGTCATTTCGCCTCACAGCCTCGTTGCCTTCCTCCTTTTCCTGCTGCTCCTGCGACGGTCTCCTGTGGGTTTCTCACTTATCCTCGACCATCACTCCAGGCACTGGCTGCCTCAGTAATTAGTCTGACTTGCTCCTATGGAAACCTGTATCTCACCCATCCATCAGGCACTTAGAGAAGCAAATACATTTCCTATCGCTTGTAGTTATAACCTTCTTCACTCTTTTCTTAAAGTCTTTTCTCTATATATCTCATACACTAATACTCCCAGGCAAGGTATTCTCCTGGCATCCTGGGGAAACATTTTTTCATCCACCAATCCCTAGCATCACCTTCTTCTGAATCATCCGGGGTATACAATCAGTTATTCCTCGACTCCAAAATTATGTAAAAAAGTGTCAATTTAGCATTAATTATCTGCTCCACAAGTAAACTGGAATATGACTGGAGCAAATGAAATCAGGTTTGGTGATGGAAAAAATAATGTTTTTTCCTCTCTATGTCAATTATAAATTCAATAGCACCATAAAAATTTTCTAATATGGATAGTTGTTAGATAGTGAATTAGACACTTCACTAAACTGGAGAGATTTGTTGTAGTATTTTGTATTTAGTACCTCGCTACGATAATGTATATATACATTTGTGACTGTAATAACTATTTTGATAGCCTGTAAACATTTCAGTCAGAGCTATGCAATTGGTATGTAAAACAGGTATGCGAAATCATGGTTTTGCATGATTTTGTTATGTGTTGTATAGTATTTCATCATCGCTGGTAAGACATAATTACATAACTGGATTGGTCCAACACACAAGTGTAGTAAAGTTTTACTTCTGAAAATGACAATTTGGGCATTGTCTTATTTATTGACATTTATAAAAACTTTTCATAAAGTTTTATAAACCCTGAGCATATGGCACCACTGACTATATTTTTTTCCAATTAATTTGTTTCTCCATTAGATTTTGTAAATCACTCCATCCTGGTTCTTCTGGCTTCTGGCTATTTTGAGTTTCTTCTCTCTCTCTGTCCTATTATTCTGATTTCATTTTAAAATTTGAGATTCCATAGGGTTCTTTATTCAATATTCTTTTTTAGATGGGTTTTATTTCCATTGAAAATGGCTTCTCAATGGGATGGTCCAAAAAGAGAATAGTAGTAAAAGAATAACCTAGCACTGGGCTAGACTTTGTTTTTGGTTTTCAAAATTGATCATCAAAATCTATTGAGTTATTCTCTCCCTCCAGGATCAGCTTCTATTCTTCCCCTCCACATGGATAGTTCATTTTTACAAAACTGGTTTAATAAAAGAGGCAGGAGCTGAGCTAAATGTGAACTTCCAAAGAGAAAACCACCAGTGATCATGATGAAGTTCCGCTGTCAATCTTTAGACACACTGGTCCGGACACTTCAATGTCTTATCTAAGAGACACGGACAGGCATTGGCACTCAGCCAGCACTAGCTGTAGAGCTCACCAGCATATGCCATTGACATTATTAATGGGATAATTTTTCTCATTTTACTTATAATTTTACAGATTCCCAGAAATGTCTGAACACAGAATGGTATTTAACATCACTTTTCCCAGGGAATTAAATAATAGCATCCTTTTCTCTAAAAAACCATGGCTACAACTGGTTTCAATGAATCCATATATGAATCACTCATATAATACTATTATATGGAACTTTCATATAGTAGAGAACTCCTGACTTAGACCAATAAGCACTGGTCTACAGATGAGGTGAAATCTATTCAACCCAGCAGCATAAACTCAGAGAGCAGGATAATAAATAGCTAAGAGAAAATATATTTACCATTTAATGAGGAAACTATATGAACGTTCACCCTAGACTCTGCAATTTCTGTATCTTTTTCCACAGCTATACCAATTTTTATATTTTAGCTCTACATGGGTGATGTATATTTGGACGAGCCTCAAGCATGGGGGAACCTGATAAGGAACCCAGGTGTGTGGGACCCTGGGCTGAGATCTCTAAGGCTGCTCAGATCAGGACTGGACATCTTCCACCTTTTCCAGTAGCTAGGCAGTCATACACAGAGACGTCCCCCAGCACCTTGTAATCCCACCAACGGCCAACATCCAGAGACTATAAAACCAAGTTCCCAGAAGCAAGACATCTAATAGCCTAGTTCTCCCTCTTGGAGAACCTGACAAGCTACTGAGAGTCTATTGCCCACTTGGGAGAGCCTGGCAAGCTCCCTGTGGTGTATTCATATCCAAAATACAATAACAGATATATACATACTTCTCGGGGAGCCCAGCAAGCTACTGAGAGTATCCTGCCTGCCCGGCAGAGCCTGACAAGCTACCCATGGCGTATTTGGTATGCCCCAAACAGTAACAATAGGTCTCATTCCCCTGATCCTAAAAGAGCCTCCAATCACTGCGAAAGACGAGTAAGGAGAGGCTGCTAAGATCTCAGGGATGAGTGCAATAGAGACGTTACTGGTGCCTGCTCGAGTAAATTGACGAACAATGGGATGACAGTGACTGTGACATGGGTGATAATGACCTTTAAACCAGTCAATAACGTGAGATTCTTATGCTGATATCCAAGTCATTATATCAAGCATCTTCATCTAGGAATGTAGTTTCTGTAGGGCCTCGTCCAGATTTTATAATTACTCCTCATTCCAAATTTGTTCTTCCTCGTTAATTCACTTTTTCCCATGGCATCAGCATATTAGCAGCTATTCTGCACCTTCCTATACCAATTAAATTCTAACTCCTCTTGATTATGCATCATAAGTATGAAAATAATTTATTATCTTCATTTATTCTTGATTTACCTCAAGCTCTTATCAATTGGAAGTGTATTACTGGAGACGTAATTTCTCCAACTCATTCTATTATTTTTCTGTCACTCTACTCTAAAACCAAAGTATAATTTTAAAAGTCAAGTACATGGGTCTGAGAGCTAAATGGTTGGAATGCATGATCTGTATGCAGGAAGTCTGGGTTAAGCCCCAGGTTCAGCCGGGTACCCCCTGAACATGGCTAGGCACAACCTCCAACACTGAGCCAGGAATAACCCCTAAGCTCTGTTGGGCATGACCCAAAGAGTAAAGTCACAAAAATAGTATAATTATCCCAATATACTTAGTGATTCTAGATTATGTCAAGGAGGAGTGTATTAACTATAGCCTTTGCATTAAATTAGTCCCTTAAGTGGCTTTCTAGATAAAGTTTTATTGAGACACCACCTTTCATATTCATTTATATATTGTGTAACAGTGCTACAAAAACCAAATTGAGCAATTGCCTTTTACAAAGGAAATGTGTTGACACTTGCACTAGAGAATAAAATTTCAGCCCATTAGCATGTCATATACCCATGTAACATTTTGCTCCAATTACCATGTGTTCAGTCATGCATTTACTAAGAACCTTCTCTCTCACTGTTTTAATACAAAAATCAATGAGGTAACTGAATGAAGCATGTTATTTCACAAGCTTTTTATGTAGACAATGCTGTCTGCATATTTGACCCAAAGCATACTCTCCCAATGTTATCCTATTATAATCTTCTTATTGAATTATTATTCTAACTTATTCCTAGAAATTTGTCTGAAATATTATCTTTCAGTGAGTCTGTGCTCCCATATTGATAGAATAAGCCATTTCATTACTGCTGCATTTTCTACTTGTTAACAAATATTTTACATTTGTAAAATTTTAAAACAGATATTAGATTTTACTACGATTATTATCCTAACCATTCTAAGCATTTTCCTCCACGTGATCAATTTTTTTTTTTTTTGCTTTTTGGGTCACTCCCGGCGATGCACAGGGGTTACTCTTGGCTCTGCACTCAGGAATTACCCCTGGCGTTGCTGGGGGGACCATATGGGATGCTGGGAATCGAACCCGGGTCGGCCGTGTGCAAGGCAAATGCCCTACCTGCTGTGCTATTGCTCCAGCCCCCATGTGATCAATTCTTAATAAATTTTTGATTAATGCATAACAGAGTAATTCTTAATTCAAAATAAGATGTATTATATCAATATAATCTATATACAATGAAGACTTAATATTGTCCAATTTTGTTTGCAAACATCTTGTTGTTCACTGACTGTTACTATGGAAGTTCATATAATACATGATTGTAATAAAAAGACTTCCAATTATTGTGACACATTAAATTTGAGTGGAAGAAGGATAGAGTGATAAGTGATATTGCTCTCATGAGTAGGTCCCTAAGGTTGTTTTTCATTTCTGTGGAACATGGGCACAACTTCAGATACTTTGTTGAGAAGCAATTAGATGTTCTATAGAAGTTTTCTTTGCAATGCAAGTGTTGTGATTGTAATTTAACAAACAGCAGGTACTGCTGATGGGTTTTTTTTTTATAATATTGATAATGACACTTTCAATATAATGAAAGTTGTCTGAGATAATGGTTTTACCACTTTTCAATTATAAAATACTAAACCTACAGTACCTGGCTAGTTCACTGGTCATCCATGTTCTGCTTCCAGACTCACTTCGTCTTATCCAGACATGTCTAAGCTCCAGTGACATTCACTTCCATGAAGGTTTTCTGACACCTCCTGGAGCCTGTGGTGTCTTCGGTAGACAGGATCAGTTTACTCTGGAGAGCAGTGGCATCCCTTGAGCTTGGGAGAAAGACCTCCTGGGTATTCGTGCTGCTCTGAGGAGAGGCAGCTATTCTTCCTCGGCCACTGAATCAATGAAGATGACTTTCTAACGTTTTCCTCTCTTTTTATTTATTCTTCTCTGTAATTTTGTTGGAGTCTGTAGAGATGTACAGACAGCAATTCTTTTTAACTGGGTACTAATGTGTCTCATTATCCTTGATACAGTGACATTCTTTTGTGTCTATTCCTATATATATATATATACACACATATATATGTACCTTCATATTGTTATATGATTATTTACCAATATCTATAATGTGTGCCTCATTTTTTGATATATCAATACTAATATGCTCCAAATCCATGCAAAGCTTCAAGGTGGGTCAAAATATCATCTGATTTAAACCAAGTGTTTTGTAGTATCTCACACTAACTATAAATCCAAGATTTGGCAAAATTATATAAAGGGACTGCAAAGTAATTGTAGAAGCCTAAGGTGAGTAATGGCCTTTTTTTTTTAATGTTTTTTAATGTCCGGACACGTAATCATATAGTATTATGTTCTGAGTAGAAAATGTAGTCAAGGAAATGATTATGTACAGCAAAGTGCAGATAACAGAGCAATGTAGAACATTCGTGAACATCGACATTAGTTTATAGAGAAGTATTTCTTACAATCAGGATGTGGAACGTACTTGAACTATTTGTTATTTGTATGTATGTTTGTATGTGTTATATATTGTGGGTACTGAGTACTCGGTACCCCAGGGCCACTGCTGGTGGTCCTGGTTATTTTTTGGTGCCACAGCAGAGGAAGTGGTGTGGCTTAGGCCTCAGAGGTGCGGGGGATTACCTCAGTCATCCTGGTAGTGTGCAGGGTCTCACCACGTGGTGTTCAGGAGGCCGTGACGTTAGCATGCTCCCTGAGTTCTGTGCTATCTTCCAGCATCTGTGGTAAATATTTTCCAATAGTACTTAGTATCAAGGATCAGGGACACTGCCTCATTTGCAAAGGCGTTGAAAATCAGATGGGCCGAGTGAAGAATCCTGGCCGGAGGGCATCACACCCCAGAGAATGCTCCGGACCCCAAACCAAACCAAGCCGATAACACTGGGGTGCCCCTGATGGAGCAGGTGCAGTCTCCCCGTCTTCTCCAGGTGGAATCCCAACGACACTGAACTTCTACTAACAGGACTCTGGTATGTGGGGACCAGGACTATTTATTCAAACCACACGGCCGCTTTTGCGGCTGCGCCACCTTTCCTGATATACAACAACCACTCAGGAACAGCTCCTCTGCCCCTGAACGGCCATGATCCCAGAGGCACACAAGCCAATCTCGGAACACAGCGGCTGCAGGCCGAAGTGCTCCTGGACTTTAAACTGAGCTATGGCCCCGTGCAGCCCCGGGAGGGGAAGGGTTTTGTCCCTCGGCCTTTTCCCCTTTGCGGCAGCATGGTGACCGCCACCTTCCAGAGCCAATTGGACAGAGAGGTAGGAGCTTGCAGTGATGGGGTGCAGGGAAATCTGACAATGGGCGGGGGGGAGATCCGGCTCTGCTCCCCGCCCAAATGAGACCCTGAGCAGCTGCCCATGAACAGCTCCTCCACTCCTAACAGCCATGATCCTAGAGGCACACAGACCAATCTCGGAACGCAGTGGCTGCTCGTAGAAATACCTCCGAATTTAATGACTAAAATACCAGAATTCCAAAACTGCATGGTCACTGTCGCGGCCGTGTGACATCATATGCTCTTCATTATCAGCAATAGAAAACACTGTCACTGTCACTGTCATCCCATTGCTCATCAATGTGCTTGAGAGGGCACCAGTAACATCTCCATTGTGAGATTTATTAATGTTTTTTTTCATATTGAAGACTCCATGGGTAGCTTGCCAGACTCTGCTCTGCAGGACAGATACTCTCCGTAGCTTGCCAGGTTCTCTGAGAGGGACGGAGGAATCAACCCAGGTCGTCCAAGGTGTGCAAGGCAAACGCCCTACCACTGTGCTATCACTCCAACCCAGCAATAGCAAATAAATGATTTAACGATGTCTTTTCAGCAGGTATGATTGTTGGGGGAAAATTCCAAATAATAATAGTGTGTTTTCTGTCAAGAATTGAATGTCATCAAAGTAAAGAGAGAGTAAAGTGAAAATCATCTGCCACACAGGCAGGGTGCAGGGTGGGAAGGGGGGGTATACTGGGTTCTTGGTGGTGGAACATGTGCACTGGTGAAGGGATGGGTGTTTGATCATTGTATGACTGAGACTTAATTCTGAAAGCTTTGTAACTTTGGATCTCACAGTGATCCAATAGAAAGATAATAAAAAATTTAAAATAAATAAATAAATTGATGAGATTTAAAAGTGAAAATGAAAATCAGATGGGCGATTTGGAGATGACCTCTGGACTAGAGCTGTTACCAAATGGATCCTAAGGGACATCAAAAGAACTCCTGGCCGCTCACCTATGAGATGGTCAAATTTTTTGCCAAGACCATGAATGAATGGTTTGATGTTCTTTGTATTCCTAGAGTGAGCAGACACCATTGTGTTACACTAGCATGTGACAGAAAAATGGAAATGTTACTGGCGCCCACTCAAGCAAATCAATGAGCAATGGGATGACAAGTGACAACTGACAAGTATTTAATCTAATTTAGAGAGGGAGACAGTATGTTTAGAATATGGTGTAAGAATTAATGGAAGGACATTGTGTTCTACAAAACACAGGGCATTGCTCTCTTGAAGCATTTTCATAATTTTCCTGTGAAGTCTATAACATGTCTGATGTCTATGGCTGGTGTTGTACTAATGCTACACCATGGTGACCAGAAAGTTCTGAGACAGACGAGTCCTTAGAGGAGAGAATTCAAAGTCACTGCTCTAGAAATATTTCCACCACTAATCATTTGCTTCTATGTTTCATTTTTTAATCATGTAGAGAACTAATTATTCAGTTACTGCAGACATATGAGGCATTGTTTGGAAATTAGGTAAAAAGCATGCATCTTTCATGATGCATCTATGAAATTCAAACTTTCTGATTTGTTGGTCACAATTCTATTTAATTTTATTTATTTATTTTCTGAGACTGGAGCGATAGCACTGCGGGTAGGACGTTTGTCTTGCATGCTGCCGACCTGGGTTCAATTCCTCCCTCCCTCTCAGAGAGCTCGGCAAACTACTGAGAGTATACTTCCCGCATGGCAGAGCCTGGCAAGCTACCTGTGGTATATTCAATAAGCCCAAAATAGTAACAACAATTCTCACAATGGAGATGTTACTGGTGCCCACTCGAGCAAATTGATGAACAACGGGACAATAGTGCTACAGACATTTTGCTTTCAGGCCACAGCCAGTGATGCTCAGGGGTTACTCCTGGATTTACACCAAAGAATTACTCCTGGTGGCAATCAGGGAACCGTATTGGATGGTGGGGATGAAACACAGGTCAGCCGTGTGCAAGGCAAACTCCCTACCCACAGTGCTGGTTCTCCAGCCTCCTCTGACAATTTTAGATAATGCAATTTTCCCCTTGTCGTCACATAATTTTCCAAAAAAGTTAAAAGCATATCAACACTGATTTTATATATTAATATAAAGAGATAATTCTTCTAATATTAGTGAAACGGAGATAGAATGTTATCCAATCATATTTAAGTTGGTGACAACTAGCAAAGAACTATTGAATAAGTTTTATTGAATTCAATTTTATTAAATTGTGATTTAAAATTAAAAGCACAGTGTAGGGATTTACCAGCTATAAATATATATTAGAAGTAATGCAAGTACAAACTAACAATTTGGTTTTTTAAATGTTCTTAGTAAATATAGGTTTACTATACTATAGTCAAGTGAATTCAACTTAGTGTTATAGAAATTGAAAATTATAGACTATATTGAGAAAATTAAAGAATCCATTTAAGTACTTGATGTTATTTGTAAAAAGCTGAGGATAAAAGTTCTGCTTCTCGTTAGGTAATATTGATGCTAGGTAGGCAGTTTAATTCCTGTAATAACTAATGAGCATATTGCATTGCAAAATATATTTCTGTGTTTGGTGGAAGTTGAATTAAACAGCACTGTGAATATTGGTCCCTATTGAAATAAGCAGTTTCTATTCTGGATCTTTCATGAAATGGCTATCCTCTGGAAAAACATAAAAGATTTTGGGAGATTATTTAACACATAAAATAATGATTCTACATTTGGCATTAAAGTTGGAAAGAAAAATAGGACAGATAATTAAGTTTGTTCTATTTTTTGCTTTACTTTTGCATGTATTGCTGAAGAAATCACTTATCTCCTTGCATTTGAATGAGTATAGAAGGGAAGAATCTGAGATTTTTCAGCAGTGGGTTTAAAGCACAGATAGTAGCATTAAAATAGGATGGCTCTAACCTCAACCAGAAATTGAAGTTGGAGGAATGACCGGATATAGAAAAGAATGAATGTCAACAGTATTTTAAACCAGACTGATCCATAAATAAGTAACTAGGGTCTGTATTTAGTCAAGGTTGGAGGAGTCTTGGCAAAGAAGCACATGGGAAAACAGAATATCAAACAGATGGATAGTAATGATGATGATGTTGAGTCAACCCAGAGCAAGCAAGTAGGGCACTAGGGCTCACTATACCTGTGTGCCCAGACCTAAGAAACATCTAAATGGCTGTCATAATTTTCTTTTAAGCATATTTTGTCCCATAGCCTCATGACATTCGAACATTTGAAATTTTCCCATATCTATTTTGATTGCTGAAGAAAACCCAACTAGTTGATATTGTGTGGCCTTCAGTCTCATTTATTCTTTACTAAATATCAATTATTTTATACATAGGATCCATTCTACTCGAGTATAATCTCTGATTAGTCAAGTATAATCTCTGATTAGCTAATTACATCTGCAGTGACTCTATTGCCCAGTGAGATTTCATTCTAAAAGTTTTAATCATTCAGTCTTAGGTCTCAATTGCTCTCCAAATGCCCTTTGATAAGAGAGGCATTACTACCCTGAACAAGTTCCAATCTGGTGAGATTCAAGAGGAACCATCAGGAGCTGGAGCGGGTAGGGCGTTTGCATTACATGTGGCCAACCCGGTTTCTATTCCTAACATCCCATATGGCCTCCTGAGCACAGCCAGGGGTAATCCCTGAGTTCAGAGCCAGAAGTGACCCCTGTTTATCGCCAGGTATGGCCCAAAAAGCAAAAGAAAAAAAAAAACAAGGGCAACCATCAGAGAATACTGATGTATTGATGAGGCTGACTACTTAACTTTCTTCCTTAATGCTAGCATTTGGTGACATTTAACAGCAGGAGACTACTGTGACCCAGGGGAACAATCCTTCAAGAGCTCAAGCTCCCTTCTGACTGGTGAAGTTGGGGGCAGGGAGGATCCATTTCTTTTCACCTCCGCGGTCCCTACCCAAACACGTTAGTCTCCTGCTCCTATGTTCGCTGAGTGTAAGGTCTCTCCTACCTCCATATCGACAAAAGCAAAAAGTGAAAGAAATGGGTGGCTGGGGGAGCCACATTATAGCACAAGCTCACAGTTGAATTTAGCAATAGAGGCTGGGGGGAAGGATACAAAACCTCTAGGACAGAGACTCAGGGACAGGTGAACTGCCAAACCTAGTGGAAATCTGAAGAATTTGTTCTCAGTATTCTGTTCACAGGAAGGGCAAGGCTGTTCTCCTGAAAGTCCCAGAGGTCTTCTTTGGGGGCTTCAGGTCCTAACAAAATAATGTTGTTATTGAATATGATTAATATGAGTCATAAGGTAAAATCCACACCACACATATTGACAATTACTACCTATACATTGAGATCATTTATTTTCCAGTATGATTGGTACACTACTTTTGGAAGGCAATTTTCTGTGATCAAAAGACATCTATGTCCTTATATTTTCTCAAGTAGCATCACTCTTGGCATTTAATTCAAAGCAATTACTGAGAGAATGGGTATTTATATTTATTTTCTGCTGGTGGAATGCCATACAGAACAATGAATTCTGATGATGCCAGCTGAAAATGGATTATTTTCATTCTACCATTTCTGTAGAAAAGTTGTACCATTTCCCGAGAACACAAAATCTGCCCATCAAAATGTAAGATAATTAATTGGCTATCCCAAGAATCCATTGAAAAACACATCCAGCCTGGAGCTTCTACAGCCTGGCCACTTATCTCTTAAAAATGCATATAACATTGAGAAAACAAAATTAGTTCCTCGGCCCTGGAAGGAGCTCATGCAATCAGAAGGCCCTAAAGCTTCATCTTCATTAGCTTCTCGGGAAGTCTGCTTCTGTGTAGAATGTAATTGCTCTCCCTCAGCGGAGAGCATGGGCAGGATGGCGTAATCTCCAAGACGGCTGGCCTGGACCCGCAGAGGAACTGAAGGCTGACTGTTGCTGGCAGCGTGCATGGACTGAGACAAAGAATATTCTCATTAAAATGTCTTCGAAGGAGCAGAAGGATCCAGAGAGCAACATTTTTCAGCTCTTTCCTTCAAAATTAGTTTATTCAAGTTTAAGATATTTACATCGGCTGTCCGCATCTATGGTCTTGGTATATTTGGTGTATATATAAACCACCTCCCCTCCCCACCACTGAAATGAAGTCTTTTAAAAATTCTTTTTTCTTCTAATGTGTCACCTTGATTTTTAGTTTTTAATGGATTCACCATGTGATACACTTACAAGGTTGTTCATGACTGGGTTTCAGTCAGACACTGTTCCAACACCCATCCCTTCGCCAGTGTACATTTCCCATCACCAATATCCCCACTTTCCCTCCTGATAACAGGATGAAGTGACTTAGGATTTGATAAACTCTGTGATTGGGCCAAAGATCAATATTAGACAAGGACTCCCATCCTTTCCCTAAACTTAAAGTTGAGAACAGTTGGCCCTCAGTTTACCCTTTGCCCAAAAGTCAGATGACATAAACGGTCTTCTTAGTTTTAGCCTCTAGCCCTAACTGTTTGGGTTTGCCAGTTAGTCCACACCCCACACTTTCCGCTTTTACTTTCCCCATAAAACCTCCCTCTTATGAATGGGCAGACAAGGTTATGGATTTAGAGAGAAAAGTTCATCCGCCAACCTGCAAGCTTGTCAACAACTCTCTTTCCTGCCCGGTCCCCATGCCTCTTGTTTGATTTGGTCACGTGGCTGTGGGCTGTGCCTTTGTGCTCCCGTCCTCACTGACTCTGCATGTCTGTCCTTTGTTAGCTCAAGGTTAACTCTTCCGCTCATGGCTCAGCCTCACCTGCTGGCTAGGGGTTAAAACCGGCCGTGGAAAACCTGACACTCGAGTGCTGGATCCTTTGGAAGCCGACCCGTGGACAGGACTCTATCATTTCTCCAACCTTCTACTATTTGGTCCTAAATAATTGCTAGTGGTTAATTGCATCCTTCCGAAAGTCCTGTGAAGTGCACAGGTGCTGACCCTCAGAACAGGAAGGCAATGGCCTCTTTTATAAGGACACCACACGCACACAGTCACAGTGAGTTGGGAGAGCCTTCCTCTGATTGGTTGTTTACAAGAAGAGGGAGACAGACCCACAGCGGGGCATGTCAGTGACCACAGAGCAGGGGCTGGAGTGTCTGCAGTGAGTCCAGGATTCCCAGAAGTGCCTGAAGAAACCAAGAAGGGACAAGGCCCAAGTCACATCACTGACGGGCCGAGAGCGAGCCGGGTCCCACTGATCTTGTGTTCAGATCTCTAGTCTCCGTGGCTAGAAAAGACCAGGTCTCTGTCGTATAAGGCACCGAGTGGAGTGTGTAGTATGGCCGTGCTTAATGCCCTCCAGGTGGATGGAGGGTGGGGACAATAGTGAAGAAAAGGGTGATGTACACCAAGTTAAGTCACATTTAAACTACTGGACGATGGGGTAGTGACTTTCCACTGTCTTCATCTAATGATCTAGTTACCCACATCCCTGTCACCTATCATTTATTAGCTCTATGTAGTGGCTGCCCATCCTCCTCCTCCTGCTCCTCCTCCTCATCATCATCATTATCATCATCATAATCATCTATAGAATAACATAGCCTCAGGTAGTTTAGGTTTATTGGGTTACTCACATCACAGTGCTCCCATCCCTCTGTGTTTATTTGTAGCTTCTTTCTTAGTGTTCTGTTGACTTGTAAATATTGTTTTTCTCTTCTCCTTGAGTCCTTTGCATAGTTTATTCAGAGCCATGTCCTTTTTGTATGGACACAGGAAGACTTAGCAAATGCTATGCTTTTGTAACCTGGGAGTCATTTGACTCTACATGATATTTTCCTCCTGGGCATTTGTTCTCTCGACCTAAGCCTCAGCTGCCCTTACTTCCTAGCACCCCAAAAGCAGGGTCCCGACAAGGGACGGGACGGACCCAGGGCAAGTGGTGAGTTGTGTGCTACCCTGGCATCAAGATGGTCCTGGCCAAAGTGCCTAATGCTTAACTATAAGTTAAGAGCTTGATCATGGACAAATGTTGTCATGATCCAAACAGTGATAACTAGATTCGGACCCTGCTTGGGTTAGGAATGATTAATCTGGCCTGAGTGCTGTAGTCTGAGTCTCGCAAGATGTTGCCAGGAGAGCTGCCTTGTAAGCCTCAATGTATCTCTTGCTATGTCCATACAAAAATAACTAGTATTAAGATGTTAATGAGTGTTTGGACTAAGGAGAGGAGAAAAACACCTTAAGAGTCTGGAAGGGGTTTGGAATTCCCTTCAGTAGTGTTGCCTTTGAACCTGAAGGCCCTCAGGAAGGGCTTTCTTATGTTAATTTTGCTACCTGGCTGTGTGTAGCCTAGGGGCAAGGGTGAGAGGAAAAGGGGGAGAGACTAGTGAAGAGGGAGAATCCAGAGCTGCTGTAGATTCAGAGAGAGGATGGTGGAGCTGGCAGTGCGGGAGATGAGAAAGATGGAAGACTGTATAAACGGTAACTAATCAGCAACCAGCTTGGTCCTCGTTCTTCCTTCGCCTGTCCTTGGCCAACGGCCGTCCTGATCCAGCCCATACACAGAGGTTCCAGAGCACCGAACTCGGGTGGTGAGACAGAGCCGCCTGGAGAGCCTGAGAGTGTACATGCTCTTCACTCTTCGAGTGCATTAGTTTTTTACAATCATCATCATCATCATCATTATCATCATCATCATCAGTGTTTTCTCTAATCAAATTTTTATTTACATTGAGTGGTTCTATGAATGAAGACTGACTCAGGGAATGAGCCTCTGTGACTCATTGAAAAGCACCATGTAAGACTCTGACACAGAGTAGGATTCTATGGCAAGGACAATAGGGCAGTATTTCCCAGAACCCTTGAAAATTTGGGGCAGAAAAAATAAGAATATTTAAAATTTTTTAAAAATATTTAAAATATTTTAAAACATCAGATATTTTAAAATATTTAAAATATTTTAAAATGTTTTAAAGTTAGTTTTCTAACTTTAACTTTATATAACTTTAAAACACAGCTCTCCAACGTAATCTTTGCAAGTGTGTGAGCCTTAGTGTATTTCAAATTAAACCTAAAGCAAATGGATATTGCAGAGCTATTCGTGGAGTATTAGAGTACGTGGGTAACTAACTTGGTATTATTTCTCATGCCAAGAAGAGTCACCATGCCCCACCCCTTATCATGACCTCTTATCATGTCACATGAATACACACAGACACATTCAGACACACACACACACACACACACACACACACACACAGTGTCCACATACTTCTCTCAGGAGACTGTGTTAGCTAATACATCAAAAGGGGATTTAAGAATGTGGCTGACACTGACTGCCCCTGGGATCCTCTGTAAGAGGGAGAGCATCCTGGGCCCCCCGGGGGTCCTGACAGTGAAGGGGGGTGGTGGGAGAGTCCGTGTTTTATGACAATATGAGAAAGATGTAAGACTGTTTCAACCCCTCAGGTGGGGAAAGGGGCGACCTAGCTTGGAATAAGGGAAACAGGGAGCCTGGAAGGGTCAGCAAACAGCTTCCCCCTTGGAGCCTCCGGGAGAAACCCAACCTGCTGAAAGGGAGGGAACTTGGTGAGACTGGGTTTGATTTCTAAACCACTCAATTTGCAGTTCGCTCTCCCAGGGAAAGGAAACCAAAGCACTTAAGGAAACTAATGCAGTTAATATAATCTCACCGAAGAACGTAGAAATTTAATAGACTAAGAAAAGTACAAAGGACACACTAGTTTAGAGGACATAGAAGAGCCTTACTTCACACGTAGGTATGACACATAACTGCTACACCATGATTAAGTGTTCAACATGGAGAGGACAAAAAAATAGATGGATGTTTTTGTTTGTTTGATTTTGTTTTTTAAACTAGAACCTTAGATTTAGGGCAGAGGTCCTGGAATTATATAGATGTTGGGGAGTGTATTCATCTGTGGTTTATAAACTTAAGCAGGAATAGTGGAGATTTAGAAAAAAATTTAAAAAATATGAAAAGAGTTTGGGTTAAATGGAGTCATAAAGTCACAAGAGTAATTAAAAAACAAGTGCTCTATGAGTATCCTTCTCTGCACATCCTATTGTACAGACCCTCAATTCTTCCTCTCCGATATCACAGCCTACTGCTATTATTTGCCTCCTATGGCATACCATCTATTTATTTTTTTTTCTTTTTTGGAGGTCTCCCAAGCTATGCTCAAGTCCTCCTCCCTCAGTATTCTTAGCTAACCAGAGAGGTAGTTCAATGCAATTGCCTAGGTTTACCCAGCTCTCTCCAGCAGGAATCAGAGACCTCCAGGTTTTTGTCTGGTGATGCTCAGGGAACAATGTGCCAGAGAGGATTAAACTGGGTCAGTGAACGAAAGGAGTACACCTTCATCTCTGTAACATCTCTCTGGCCTTATGTAGTATATCCTTTTAGGTACTATATCCATACTGTACAGATCATTCCATATGAGCAGCAGTAAAGTGACACAGAAGACAAATAGACATTTACTCAATCTTGAATTTAATTACATTAGTCATGGAGGTCCAATATATGATCTCTTTTTCTGATTGTCTTGGGTGAGATAACTCTGGAATTTTTATTCTTTATCTGATAACAGAGGAATTAAAAGCAAGTCTTTCCCTACTAGGTTATTTTGAAAATTATAGTGTTTGACACAAAGTGATAAAAAAATATTAGTCCAGAAGACAGAATGATAGTGCCGCAGATACGGTATGAGTCTTTCAGGTAGTCAACCTGGGTTTGATCTTTGGTCGCTTGAGCACCATCAGGAAAATTCCCTTTCCATGGAGCAAGGCCTGAGCATCGTTGGGTGTGGCCTAAAAATTAAAACAAAACAAAACAACATTAGTACAACGATTCCAACAGCAACAGTAATTATAACACTGTAGTTGCGATTATTATGGGTATTATGGGTATCCAATGAGGAATGACATTGAAAACCATGTTAAAGAGTTTGTAGTGGGTAGGGTGTTTGCCTTGCACTCGGCCAACCTGGGTTTTATTCCCAGCATCACATAGGTTTCCCCATGCACCGCTTGGACTAATTCCTGAGTGCAGAGCCAGGAGTAACCCCTGAGCATCACTGGGAGTGACCACAAAAAGCAAAAAAAAAAAAAAGAGCTTGAGCTTATTTTTAGAGGAAAAGGGATCCTAGAAGAATTTTCCTTAAAAGGAAAATATTCATTTGCATTCTGTCAGAATATCTTTGCGATTAACATGCTTCCTTTGGAGAAAAGTGCATATCATCTGTCTCACTTCTATAATTATGTAAACAATAGAGAATGAATAAACGAGTTTACAAGGTCTCTAAGACAAAGAACTCGGGAGAGGAGATAACGCCAAAGAGAGATAATGCCAAGCCTCTAGAAAACAGTCAGACGGGCGAATAAGTAGGAACGGATTCTGCAAGGCAAAGAAAATTAAATCTACTGTGTGTCATGGAGGAAACAAATAAATACTGTGTATTATAGATTCCGAAAGTTTCAGAAAAATCTTGGCATCTGTTTCCTATAAAACCCAGTATTCAGGGACAAACTGAAATGAAGCCAGAGAATCGTGTTATAAAAGGTTTTTCTACTTCCACCATAGCAAAGATGAGAGGCTGAGTCAGGGATTCTGGAAAAGTGGAAGGCACCAAAGCTTGTGAATCCCAACTGTTTTCTTATTCCTGGTAATAATCCAGATGAAATTGTTATTGCTTCAGTGAAGAGTAAGAAGTGCTTCCCTTCTTGAAATTAAAGGTTAAGCATCTTCAGGAATACTACTTGAATAACACTCTTGGAAAGAGATTCCCACTTGCTTATTTAATTACAAAATAATTCATCTTGAAAGATATATAACTCAATTTATTGCATTGACTTTGGGTTCAGACTAACTCCAATGCATAATTAGAAGCATAGCACCTACATTAACAGTGCATCTTTCTTATCTCTTTCTTATCTTACCTTATCTCTCCATGAGTAAGCTAATAAAATGACAAATTGACCAGCAAATAATTCCAGATTGATGTAAAAATCAACCAATCACATACTTGCCTTATTTAATCTTTTCTTAATTCACACTCTGTGTCTTAATGGAAACTTTGGGCTAAATTATTCATTACTTAGATTATCAATGGAGATTCTATTAAGTTTAATGTCTTTGCAAGGGAGAAATTTTTTTTTTTTACAAACTAGCAAATCTGCGAAGATAATACAGAAAATAATTGTGGAAATAATATTTTCATGTAAATTATGCTAAAATCATTCAATACTAGACCATTTAGGTTGGAGAAATGCAGTGAATAATTGTTATACAGAATGGTTAAATGTTTATTAAATATATTCTTTTTGATTTGTCATATCTACTGATGTTACTGCAGTCTGAGAGAGAAGAAGAATACTTACTCTGGGAAACTTTAGTAACCAGGTTATTAAACTACATCTACATTATGCATGAGTTATAGTTTTTCTCCACATCACTTCATAAGATACACAGTTACATGCCAACCCAATGTTATGGATGTAACACTCCACTTTAGCATTTTGCTCACTCCAATTCAAACTAGATTTTAAAGACTTCTTTCCCAGGTAACAGGCTGGATTTAACTAGTTGAACAGTGAGGAAAAATTGACAAGTTATATGACAAAAACAAACAAACATGTGCAGGATTTGGATTAGGTAGCACCTAACTGCAATTCCTGATAGAAAGGTCAAAGAATGAATGGAGCCTTCCTTTATCCAGGATCACTTCCTGGGCTCTCGATGAGAGTTGACTATCTCTGAGGGAGAAGAATCTAAACTAGAAGGCGTGGGGATTTGGGTGACAGACTAAAAACTCCAGAATCTGAAGCAGCTGAAAATTGTAGAACAGCATTTTGGAGAGGAGACAAATATCTAGGAAATCACTGGATTCTCTATTAGATGTCGAGGCTCACATCCACAATATGCGCACAAGAGCAGGCTGGATCAGGGACTCTGAGCTGGGCTACCAGAGCCAACAGACAAAAAAGAAAATTGTTCGAGTTTCCGTCAGTTATAAAGAGGAATCCACGAGGATTCTGCAGGGTAACCCGAGAAACCACCAAGAGAGCTTTTCAGTAGTAGAGACAGATTCTACCTGACTTAGAGCAATTTGGCAAAGTTTAAAAATATTTTGAAAGACTCAAGTGAAATTTTATAAAGTAATCAAAAATTTATATATGTATATAGCAACTTTAAAAATGCAATCCTCAAGATGCAATAAAAATACCAGAGGTGGGACGGGGGAGACAGTGCAGCGGTATGTAGGTGCTTGTGTTGCACGGAGCCAACCCAGGCCTTATCCTCCAGTTGCACAGAGTTCTTCACGGCCCGCCGGGAGTGATAGCTGAGCTCAAACATAAAAGTAAGCCCCCAAACTGTGCTGTTTGTGGCAGCAGAAACAACAAAAATCCCTGATGTAAAACACTGAATGCAGAAACAACACATAAATAAGATAAAAAAATAATATAGTAGAGACAGTGGTAAAATGAGAAAGAGGGTTGTGGTTATAACGTGATTACACCTTTATTACACTATATAAAAAGTGTTGAGGAGGGGCCAGAATGATAGTACAGTGGGGAGGGCATTTGCCTCGTGAACGGCTAAACCAGGTTCAATCCCTGGCATCACATACGGTCCCCAGAGCACTGCCAAGAGTAATTCCTGAGTGTAGGTCTAGGGGCAACTCCTGAGCTTTAATGAGTCTAACCCCAAAAGAAAAAATAAAATATTGAGGAAAGAAATGAGATGTAAGAAGACTAATTTAACAACCTAGAAGTTAGAAATACTTATAAAATAAAAATTCTGATAATTGGGATTAACAGAATCTCAGACATCACTAGAAAAACTTCACGAATGCAAAGGGAATATTAGTCATAAGTGAATATGAATATACATCTATTGGCAATTTCCTAAATGGAAGTCAAAGATAACATGTCTGAGAAAAAAACCGAACAGTTCCAGTGATCAATGGGGCAATATTATAAAAGAAATGTAGAGGCATAACTAAAACCATATGGGTGAAGGAGAGAAGGGCAGATACCTACTTGAGGAAATAATGACTCAATATTCCCCAATTGTAATGACTCAAATAATGTGAAACTGGTACAATAGATTCAAGCCAATCCAATACGGATAAAGCCAATATGGGTGATAATGTTCCTTAGGTTTTATATTCTGTATGGATTACTTTTCTTGCTGTTTTACCAATTTTAAGAAAAATATTTCTCTAAGGTTGCATAATTGACTGCTGAGTTTATTTTTGACAGTTTCACTGTGTTTCTCCTGGTGCATAGTATGCTCATTGTTTACTTAGCCCTTGACCAAGCTAAAGGGATGTCAGCAAGGCTGTGACCTAAGGGAGAGCTTAGCTCAAGGCTTAATGCAGGCAAATGTCATTTATGAATATGAGCTCAAAACTCTAAATAGAGTATTAGGACATATGATGAAATAATATAATAATGTAATAAATAATATAAATTATGTATGATAAGTCACAACCAAATTAGGTTTATCTCAGGAAAGCAAGAATATTTTAACATTAAAGAAAATCCCACAATGTAGTTCAGTAGACCAAAGTTGACAACATATATGATCCTTTCAATTTAAATGAATAAAACTTTAGTTTTTTTAATGCTTCTCAATAGATTTGAGATAGATGGAACTGAGCCTAATAAATGGTATTTGTATACAACTTTAGATATCGTTATATTGGGTGAAAAATTGAACACATGCATGTCAGTTTTTAGTAAAAACTGTTGCTCCTTTCCCACAATATAATGCTATAGATCCTCTTAAGAGAAAAAAGGCAAGAAAAATAAAGAAAAAAGAAAAAGTTTATGAATAAAGATATAAAATTATCTAAATTTACAGATAAGACGAAGTCTTATTTAGAGAGTCATCAGTAACCCACAAAAGCCAATGTATAACTGAGTTTAGAAAAATATGTAGAGATAAAAATTAATATTTAAAACTTGTATTGTTATTTAACAACCTTTCAGATTGATGTTTAATAATTTTATCTAGGCTGGACAATAGTACAAAGGTCTTGCATAATGCCCACCCACATTCCATCCCCAGACCCTGAGTGCTGCAAGGAGTGATCTCTGTTTCCTCTAAGGATACCTTTTTGTAGTGTTTTCATATCAAACAATACAAAATATTTTATTTTGATTCTGCTTTGGAGGAGGGATTGGGGTTCAGGATGGAAACATTCGAAATATGGAGGTGGGAAGCTGTAATGGTGATGGGGTTGGTGCTTGAATATTAAATGTAATCAAATACTGTGAACTACTCTATAAAATAAATAAATTTCATTGTGCCACTGTATCACTGTCATCCTGTTGTTCGTTGATTTACTCGAACGGGCACCAGTAATGTCTCTATTACACTCAGCCCTAAGATCTTAGCAGTCTCTCCTTACTCGTCTTTCCCAATGACTGGAGACTCTTTCAGGGTCAGGGGAATGAGACCTATTGCTCCTATTTTTGGCATATCGAATATGCCACGGGTAGCTTGCCAGGCTCTGCTGGGTGGACAGGACACTCTCAGTAGCTTGCTGGGTTCTCTGAGAGGTATGTATATATCTGTTACTTTATTTTGGATATGAATACGCCATGGGGAGCTTGCCAGGTTCTCCCAAGTGGGCAATAGACTCTCGGTAGCTTGTCAGGTTCTCCAAGAGGGAGAACTAGGCTATTAGATGCTGCGTGCTTCGGGAGCTTGGTTTTATAGTCTCTGGATGTTGGCTATTGATGTGAATACACAGTGCTGGGGGCAGTCTCTGGGTGTGACTGCCTAGCTACTGGAAAATGGGGGAAGTGGGTAGAAGAGGCCCAGTCCCAATCCGAGCAGACTTGGAGATCTCAGCCCCAGGTCCCGCATACCTGGGTTCCTTTGCCGGCTCCCCTGTGCTTGAGGCTCGTCCAAACATGTGAGGAGTGGCCCTGAGCACTATCTATCAATCAATCTATCTATCTATCTATCTATCTATCTATCTATCTATCTATCTATCTACATATATATAACAGTATATAACACTACTATATATATTACTATAAATATATTATTCTCTATGATTTGTTGCCTACTGTCTGAACTCCATCAAATATGGTGTGGTAATTTTGGAAAATGGGTAGGAAGTGTTATATAATGTGTCCAGAAAGTGGCCTGGAGCATGGCGGTGGTTGGGTATTGGAGGTTGGCTGCCAAGGCTGGGTCCCTTAGGGCGGGGAGGATTCTTACCTGCTCCCCTCTGGAACACCCCGACTTAAAACAGCCAGGAAAAATAAAATAAAATAAAAAGAATATATGTTTGTAGGTTCTATACTCTGAGCATATTCCTTAAATATTTTGGTTTGGTTCTTTCTTTACTTTTTAAGGAAGGCAGTAAATTTATCCAATTACTTTTGAAAGAAGTGGAGCCAAAAAGTACAACCAAATTTTATCAGACTATTCCTTGGTGATTCGCAAAATACTCTGTGTCAGAACACTAAGTTATTGTGCTTTCTGGGGGCATTGCAAATGAAACCTGCTTCAAAGAAGTGCATTAGTCTTGGGAGCTCTAGACTTCCTACCAAAGTCATGAGTACCTTAGTAGAGTGCCCATGAAACATTTTATAAATACATGCATATAATTTATGCATCTGTGTTGTTATAAAGTCCATAAGCATGAATCATACATGAAAAATCTGCATATATAAAAAATATAAAATTTTTTATCTCATTTCATTTTATATTTTAATTTTATTTTTGGCTTTTATTACTTCTATGTCTTAATTTTAGTTAGATTTAGTTAGATTTTCCTGGTTATTTGGAGTTTTACATTTTACCCTTTAATTAAATGTAACATACTTAATATGTGTTCAGAAACAGGACCCCTGTTTTTATTAAATATCAGTATTTAATGATACTGCCTTCTTTGAAAGATAACTGGTCATGCAAATCTGATGGACAGAAGCGAGTGCATTTAATCATGCGACTTTTTTGTTGTTGTTGTTTCCAGGGGCTCAGGGCACAAGCTGGGTGTTAAAGCTATTTTTCTATGCTTTGTTCAAATTTAGGTTCTCGTGCCTGTAAGCCCTGTGTTTTATTACTAGGATAAGTTGCTGCCTCCCCATCAAATCTCATTCAATTTTCAAATTTCCAAAAAGCAAAGCTAGCACTTGTTAAACCTATAGTTAAGCCTATGTTTATTCTTAACCCCATTATGCTTACTTGTAGCACTGTAGCATTGTCATCTCATTGCTCATTGATTTGCTCGAGCGGGCACCAGTAACTCTTCATTGTGAGACTTGTTATTACTGTTTTTGGCATATTGAAAACTCCATGGGTAGCTTGCCAGGCTCTGTTGTGCAGGTAGGATACTCTCAGTAGCTTGCTGGACTCTCTGAGAGGGATGGAGGAATCAAACCTGGGTCAGCCATGTGCAAGGCAAATGCCCTATTCACTGTGCTATAGCTCCATTGTGATGCTAGGCTTATTTATACTAATAATATAATATAGAATATCTTAATTCTATATTATTAATTAATCAATTAATTGATTGATTAATTAATCAACTAATAATTGTGCATTTAATATATTCATCAAAAGCACGCACAACTTTCTAAGGTGTTGATATATCTTCATTTCTATTATTCATTCATTTTTTGGTGCTATTCAAATTTCCTTCTCATTATATTTATCATTCTAGGAATGAGAAAGAATTCTGCACTTAAACAGAGATGGAACTAGCAAGTTCAAAAATAAATGCTCCTCCAGAGTAATCTTATTCATAGAATTTTTTAACAACATGCTAAAGGAGGGCGTGCATATTGTCTACAACTTTAGGCAAGGTAACAAACAAGTTCATGCCTACTTTTCTAAATGTGACTTTCAGAGCAATTCCTCTGCCATGCCCTGGTCAGACAGTGAATTTTTCTTCTTCTTACAACATTATGCTCAGTTGAAGGATCAGCCGTCAAGATGGAAGTGACAAATTGATTGATGACGATCAGGAAAGAATCGAATCACAGCCTCTGGATGGAACCACGGCTGCCGCTTCACTAATATCAGCCCAATTTAGTTGTGTCTGAAAAATCAGCAAATAGGATTTGAAGCAAAATCAATGAGAGGAGAGATGAATAAAGAATGTGCCATCTTGGCGGTGGCACCTTTGGGACAGTAGCTGCCTGGGCAAGGGCAGGTGTGCTCAGTCACCGTGACAGAAAGGGGGATGTGCTCCAGGTGCAGTCTCTGGGTGGGGTTCTGGAAGACAGGACACAGGAGAGGGGGCTCACTGGGGAGAGAGGCCACCTAGCCAATGGGCCTCAGGCTGGCAGGGGGGCAAACAGGAGGCCTGGCGGTGCTGGAGGCTGCAGAGGTGACAGAAACTAGGACAAAGGCAATTCACCCTCTGCTTAACGCTGCTCAGGCTTCATTGGGATTCCTCCGACCATCTGAATAAAATGTACATTTGAATACACATACTCATTCTACTTTGTGTGAAATGACTCCTTCGGAAGAAGACGAAAGCAGCTATTTAATTGGGTAGGACATCGGTAATCTGCTTTCAGATGTTCGGATAAATAATAGGAGGCAATCTTCACAGAGTTGAAACCATGCTGTGAATACCAAGATGCACAAATACCTATGAAATTGGAGTTTTGCTCGGCCGCCTTCAGAAGTGCCCGGGCTGTGCTCCGAGGGTCACATGTGGTGCTGCGAATCTGAACCCTGGGCAGAGCTGCCACAGGCAAGGCCCAAAGAAAAGACCGTATTAATATTTGGAATTGCACAGTTTTGAAAAATAAAAGTTTAACAGATAAATAAGTTAAACTACTTTTCAAGTAGGTAATATGAAAACTGTGTGTAATGTGCTGCTAAACTTATAGTTCCACTTAGAGCTATCTTTTTTTCTTTTTCTTTTTGGCTTTTTGGGTCATACCTGGCGATGTTCAGGTGTTACTCCTGGCTCTGCACTCAGGAATTACTCCTTGTGGTGCTCAGGGGACCATATAGGATGCTGGGATTTGAACCTGGGTTGGTCGAATGCAAGGCAAATGCCCTACCCGCTATGCTATCACTCCAGCCCTTAAAGCTATCTTTAATGATGATTTATACTGTTTTGAGCATTGATTGACATTTAATTGAGTCACCAAGTATACAGAAAATTATGGGAGAGATATTTAGTTTGCAGGTAGAATTGTGTTTTCGTAAACAAATACTAAGTATTTCAGTATAACTTTTGCCTTAACTAAGCCAAATGCTGATCCAGAATTGGATACCAATAAAGTCCTTAAAATGCAATAATTATCTTAATCTTAAACCCAAACACACATACACATCTAAGCACAAAATAAGAAAATAAAACCAATTTATAATTTATATATACAGGTATTAGAAGTATTAACACATTATTAAAATCTTATAATAATATTGATGATTAAGTGGGTAGTATATATGCTTGGGTTTTACTTTTCAAATCAATATTGTATTGCATATGCTATTTGAGACAAGAAATATTTACTTATTTGAGTATATCATAGTGTATTTAATATTGTGTCACATCAAAGGAATTATACATACATTTGTATTATTTTTTGGTCACTGTCACTGCTTCCTGTTGCTCATTGACTTGCTCCAGCGGGCACCAGTAACGTCTCCATCGTGAGACTTGTTACTGTTTTTGGCATATCAAATACACCACATCAAACTTGTCAGGCTCTGCCATGAGGTCGAGATACTCTCGATAGCTTGCTGGGCTCTCAGAGAGGGGCGGAGGAATCGAATACGGGTCAGCCACATGTAAGGCGAATGCCCTACCGCTGTGATATCGCTTCATCCCATTATTTTTTGTTATTGTTTTTAATTTTGTTATTTGTTTTCATTTTTAGAACATACCTGACTCTCTTCAGGGTTCACTCCTGGTGATCTTAGGCCATATGCAGTATCAGGAACTGGTCTAGGCCAGCACCTTAACCTACTATCTCTTTGCCCCCATATTGTTAAACTATATTGTAAAAATATATTTAACAATATTTATAGCATCAAGCATATTATATCATCAATATTTTCAACATATACAAATGAAACAATAGCTTTTTATTAAAAATTTATATTCATCAAAATTAGTTTTAATGAAAATATACTATTATGTAGGAGAGTAGAATAACAGAATTGCTAACTGCTAAATTATTGTAGTAATTTTACTATAGTTTCTAAAAATAATGAACATAGTTTAAAGAAAATTTAAAAACAGTTTTTTGTAACTACAACAATAAAGGTAAGTTGGAGTACCACAGTTACTTAAAATTTCTCATGTATTTTTTGTTTGGGAAATGTAGACTTAGGATTAATTAGGAAAATGTTATAATAGATCTTAGAAATAGGAAAAAATATCGAGTTTTTATACAATTTATTGAATATATACATGCCTGTACTGAGGGTAATGTAATTCTTAAAATCTGATCAGTGGACACATTTTTAATATTTTACTATTTCTGTAAACTTGATAATGGACGTAGCCTATTAAAATAGGCATTAAATCATCAAAATAGTAAATTAAATTTCCATGATTTTTATCACAATAATTTCTCTTTATTTATTTCAAGTTTATGATGTCTTTAAAGACAAGATTATTTAACACATTACCTTGAAGGATGGGGCAGAAGCCAATAATCAGGCGGCTGGTCAGACTTGCACATCTGGCCAGCTGTTCCCGAGAGGAATAAAATGCCGACACCACAGGCTTTTCATTAACAAAGGGACTTACAAGTTGGCTTTCTGAGTAAGCTTGTAGCCTCTTTTTCATTACTGTTCAATTAATCCAAATTTCACCACTGGAAGTATAAACCTGTAGAGAAATTGTACAAAGATGACTCACAGAATTCATCTTCAAAGAGTTAGGAACTGAGAAAACTTTACTCGTCCCGAATTTAATTGAATTGAAACCTGTGAGCTCTGGAGTTTTTTAATTTTTCAATTTTAGTGTAATTATGTCTCAAGAAATATTGAAAGTTAAATGAAAGTGTGCTTTTACAATCTCCTGCATATGAAATTTCTAACAATCTGCAGAGGTATATACTTTAAATGGATAAGATATCTGTTTATAAAGGATGGGGGAAATATTTAAACCATGTCTTGGAAATAAATGTGAGACCTTAAATAGCAACAACAATTTTGCCTTCATATACTTTATTATGGTTCTGTGTGTTACATGAAATTTCACTTCTAGTCAGTCCTCTTTGAGAACTGGTTCATGGGTTATGAGCAAGTGCCTTCACGGGTTTAGAATCTGGTAACTTAGCAGTAGCTGCATTTGAAGCAAGATGTGTAAGACACATCAGCACATATTTTCCAAACTAGCTGGATGCCTTGGAAAATGTCTGTTGAGAATAACGTGTAAGAGAAATGCAATACTAAGGTCTGTGACATCTATGACTTCCCATCAACTCTTAAAAATGATCCAGCTTGTGTCTTGCTAGGGGGTGTCAAATTGCACGTTAAGCCTAATTAGGTGTGCCAGACAGGCATTTAGAGAAGTTCTATTCCCATCAGCATTTTATTTTATATCCTCCTGATAGTAATTTTACCATTTAATGACATTACAGAACTAGGCATGTAAGAAAAACCAGCACTTTTGACTTTGTTCTCCAGGGACTGTTGTGAAGTCTTTGCACTCTGTATAATTGCATCAAGCAAGGAAAATGTCAGTGCTTTGTAAACTGTTTATTTTAATACAAGGCTTAAAATTTCACAATGCTCCTCTGGAAATAGAATTTCATCTCACCCCCCCCCCCAACCCCCGCCCCCCAATCAGGTCTTATACCAGAATTACAATCTAGGTCAACTAGATACCTTGAGATCTCATTCTCCTAGGCAGAAAATATACAAAGTTCAAATGATCATTTTGACTGAGAGAAAATTAGATTTCATCCCATGGAGCAGAGAGCAGACAAATCAAACTATTAATGCATCATTTGGGTATGTATGATGATGTGAAATTAGGGATCTGTTTTTTAGACCATTATTTAGATCAGAGGTTCCCAAATTTATCTGGATGACCATGCCCTTTTCAGCAAAATTAAAATATTTATAGCCACCTATGGAAATCTAACAAAACTATCACCACAATCTACTATTGTCTCCCATTGTCCAGCATGCCTGAGGCATCTCTTAGGTACTTATTTGTGAAGCATTTGAGGGTTTGGGGAAGTATTTAAGGTTTGCCTCTCAAAATACAACTCATACAAATAGAAATCTTCAACAATCTTTTAAGTAAAGCAGTCTTTGATTTCTCATGAGAGTTCAATGCTGCCAAGGAAACGGATTTAATTAAAATATAAATAATAACATCTCTCAGGAGGACTGTAGCCATCATCTCCAGAGTCAGAATCATTTTACTATTTTGTGTTTTCTATTCCAAACTGTTACTGACATCTTAATTCCTAGGTCTGAAGTCTAAGTACTGAGGGAATTTTGTATGCCTTTTGGATTTGGTGTTGATTGTAATTAAAACAGATGTTTACCTCCCAAAATTATCACACCTGTGACTCCCTTTATTTTTTTCCATAAAATTCCCAGTTTTTATTTATAATAGATAACCTAGAAGGTCCTGAGCTAGCTAGACCACTCTAAACTCTTTGCATCCTCTGTAACATTCTTGAAACTTGACAAGTAACACAAAGACCCAGTTTTCCCACGAAAACCACACAAAGTGAACCTTATCGTCTCCTCCATCAAACTGTACTACAAAACAGTAGTAATTAAAACATCCTGGTATTGCAATAAAGACATACCTGCAGACTAATGAAAGAGCTGAATTTCCTGACACATACCCTCAATTATATGACCATCTAATCTTTGTTTAGGGGGCAAGAAATGTGAAGTGGTTCAAGGAAAGTCTCTTTAACAAGAGGTGCAGGGAAAACTGGACAGCTACATGCAAATAAAAATGGATTTTGACTTCTATCTAACTTCATACACAAAAGTCAAATCAAAGTGGAATAGATTACTCAACATTAGACCCAAATATATAAGGTATATGGAAGAAAATGTAGGCAAAACCCTCCACATTATTGAGGCTAATGGTATCTTCAAAGATGAAATGCCACTGACCAAGCAACTGGAAGCTGAGATAAACAAATGGGACTATCCTAAACTAAAAAGCTTCTGCACCTCCAAAGAAACAGTCACAAGAAACAAAGACAGTATATGGAATGGGAAAGATTATTCACCCAATTCCCCTTCTCATAAGGGGTTAATAGCAAAGATAAACAAGGCATCGGTTGAACTTTACAAGAAAAAATCACCAACCCGATCACAAAATGGGGAGCATAAATGAACAGAAACTTTCTCAAAGAACAAATTCAAAAGACCAAAAGGCACATGAAAAAAGCTCTTCATCACTAATCATCAGGGAGATACAAATCAAAACAACAATGTTATATCATCTCACATCACAGAGACTGGCATACATCCAAAAGAACAAGAACAACCAGTACTAGCGCAGATGTGGGGAGAAAGGAAATCTAATTCATTGCTTGGGAATGCTGACTGATCCAGCCTTTTTGGAAACAATATGGGCATTCCTCAAAAAACTAGAATTTAAGCTCCCGTCTGACTCAGCAATACCACTTCTGCGAATCTACAATGAGGGCCCAAAAACACACAGAAGAAACACCTGAGCCTCTATGTTCATTGCAATGAACAATAGCCAGAATCCAGAAACAACCTGAGTGCCTGAGAACAGACAAATGCATAAAGAAACCATGGCACATCTACACAATGAAATACTATACAGCTGTTAGAAAAAATGAAGTCAAGAAATTTACCTATAAATGGGTGGACATGGAGAGTTTCTTGCTGAGTAAAATAAGTCAGAATTAGAGGGACAGATATAGAATGACTGCGTTCATTTGGGGCATATATAATATATATGTATACAATATGTGTGATGTATATAGTATATACACACATATATAGTATATACACATATATAGTATATACACACATATATATGTATGTATATACATATATATATATTCAAGGCCAAGGGAAACAGAAGCTTGGAGGAATGGTCAATGGTCAATGGATGGAATCCATGGCAAGTGTGTGTGGGATATAGAATTGATAAGTTAGAGAAGGGACCCAGGATGACAGTAATAGTTGAAAATATCACACTGAAGAAGAACTGAGTGTTAAAAGTGGGTAAAGGGATATGCATGGTAATCTTTCAAATCTATATTGCAAACCACAATACCCAAATGGAGAGAAAGGGAAGGGAGAGGGAGAGGAGAAAGAGAGACAGACAGAAAGAAAAGTGCCTGTCCTAGAGGCAGGGTAGGGGTGGGGAGTGATGGGAAGGAAACTGAAAACTGGGGACGCTGGTTCTGGGAAATGTAAGCTGGTGGAGGGATGGGTGTTGGAACCCTGTGTGACTGACACTTAACCATGAACAGCTTTGTAAGCATCTATCTCACAATGTTCAATAAAAATAAATAAATAAATAAATAAATAAATAAATAAATAAATAAATAAATAAAGTAACCATAGAATTAGAAACATTTGGGCGTGCTTAGTATGTTTACATTAGTATGTTCAACCAAAGTAAAAAAATAATTATGACTGAATGATTATTAATAGAAGGCCGTGTTTCTTTTCCGGTATGGTAGACATAGGAACAAGGCACCTTGGTTGTCCAATGTTAGGAAGACATGAGAAGTCCAGTCAAAACTCAGCAAATAAATGGAGCTTTCTGTGAAACACCCTCTTGGCAGAATTCTGCGCCTTGTGGCGGAATTTAGGAGGGACACTTCCCCCTTTGGGCCTGAGGATGAGAACACAGATCAACAGATACGTGGGTCGCAGGCCCAAGCACAGAAGCGAGTGCACCTGGTCTGAGCTAAATGGGGGATAATAAAATTGCACTGTTGTTAATTCCACACTTTAAGACATTCTTTACACAGAAATATAGACATTTAACTACACAAAAAGCGAGGCTTTAAATTTTCTAGACCATAACAAATTTAAAATATAGTGTATTTTTAATTATTGTAGAGGGTTTTCTTTATTTGGTTGTAAAAGATAGAATCTTCTCATCTCAAAATTAATAGTATTGCATAAACAACATATAAACTTAAAGTCCTTAAGGTCACTTTTTTCTGTCTAGTTTTACTAAATTTGTATTGACTTTATTGTTTTTAAAAACATAAGTGTTTGCTTTATTATAAAAGCAGATTCTTTTGGCCTATTGCTCTTTTTTTGAATATTCTTTGATTTCTCTCTCTACCTTTTCAATACTTACTCTGATTTCTATTCTGTCTTTGTCTAGTTTTTCCCCTTTAGCCCTCTTTTTACATATATATATTGTATGGCTTTCAAGTATGTATTTTATGACTATGTCAGGAAGACATGTCTATTTGCATTGAAATTCATCATAAACAAATGACCTGACAGAGTTATAAAATGGTGAGGTATACCTAATGCAATCTAATATAGGTCAAATTACAGGGACTGAGAATATAACAAAGCAGTTTTTTCTCTTAACAAAGACAAAGTTTATATTTTCCTATATTTAATTATGGACTAAATAGCAACCCCATTTAGAATCATTGGAAATGTAATTAAAACTTAAGATAAAAGTTAATTTTAAATTTGGGTAGATGTTAAACATTATGCCAATCTTCTACCCAAAAGTGTGTAGAAAAACTTATTTTTTACATGAAGTAAAAAATTAGTAGACTACAAATAGATTTATAAAAAGGTGAAGAGTCAAATTTATTGGCAGCTTCATTTCTATTGTTTGTCTCTAGTCAGTACTAAATGTGCAAGGTTCAGGGATGATGGACTGCCTCTGAGAGAGAGTCAGCAAGCTGGCAAGGCTGAAGTGCGATGCTTATTCTGCTAATATAAGCCATTTTTAAAGTCTTGACTGTAATCATTTTTGAGGAAGTGGTTATCATAAGAAAATCCAGAGACGCTTGGTTAGAAGCAAGACGAGAGGAAGCAAAACACTGGAATCATCACAATACAAATTTAAGTTTAAGGGAAAAAAAATTTTGAGATTTTGAAATAATTGGTAAGGTATATTTTCTTAGTGATGGAATTATATTATTTCCATCCTTATAGACTCTTAAATGAAAATCGATACAAGTTTATAATCTATCCCAAGACACACTGATGGATAAAACCTCAAATTTCTTCTGAGGCCTAAGGAAAATATTTTTCATGAAAACGTATGATTATTCAAACTTCTTGAATAATAACATTACTCTAGAGTTGGTGACATCTATGTGCAATATCTTCTGTACATCATTTGTCCTTTAAATATTATGTATAGTCAAATCCTCATACCTGAAAAGAATATTCTCAAGTGGCATTAGATTTATAGAAGAGCTGTAACCATGGTATAGAAAATTTCTGTATACTCACCCAGCTTCTTTTATTCTATCATTCTATTTTAAGTAACCATAGTATAAATATGGTTATAATAAGGTTCAGCTTACGGTCTAAACTGCAGAATATTCATATATTCCACCAGACTTTCCTCTAATGCTCTCCCTAATTCAGGATCCAATGTCCAGTGTCCCAGTTTTCCCATGATGCTTTGCAGTTTTCTCCAATGGGTGTCTATTTCTTCATCTTCCCTTGTATTTCATGACCTTGACGTTAAGTTTTATTACTGATTCACTTTGAGATACACAGTAACGAAGTTGTTCATGGTTCAATTTCAGTCATAAGAGTTCCAACACCGGCCCCATTAACTGTTTAGCTGTGTACACGTCCCACCACCAATGTCCCAGGTTCCCTCCTGCCCCAACCCCACCCCTGCCTCTATTGTAAACAATTTTCTTCTCTCTCTTTCTTGCCTTCTTTCTTCCTTTTAGCATCATGATTTGCAATACTATTACTGAAAGGGTGGACTGGAGCAATAGCACAACGGGTAGGGCATTTGCCTTGCCCGTGGTCGACCTGGGTTAAATACATCCATCCCTCTCCAAGAGCCCGGCAAACTACTGAGAATATCCCACCCGCAGGCAGAGCCTGGCAAGCTACCTGTGGTGTATTTGATATGCCAAAAACAGTAACAAGTCTTACATTGGAGACGCTACTGGTGCCTGCTCGAGCAAATCGATTAACAATGGGACACAGTGCTAGAGTGCTATTACTGACAGAGCATCATGTACATCACTTTTAGCACCCAGTTCTTGTCCAAAGTGATCATTTCCAGCTATTATTTTTATTTTCATGGTGATTCCTTCTCTGTCCTAATCTGCACAACCCCAATGCCCCATCCTTGTGGCAAGCTTCCTACCATGCACCATCCCTCCTGTCTCTGCTTTCTATTGTCCTTAGGTACTAGTCTTATATTTTTAATTTATACTCCACATTTTATGTCTGTACTTTATTCTTCCTCTGACTGATTTTGCTTAGCATGATGCCCTCTATGTCAATCCATGTATAAGAAAATTTCATGACTTTATTTTTCCTAACAGTTGCATAGTATTTCACTGTATAGACATACCATAGTTTCTTTATCTGGTCATCTGTTCTTGGGCACTTGGGTTGTTTCCAGGTTCTGGTTACTGTTAATAATCGTACTGTAAAGAACGTAAGTTTGCAGATGATTTTGTGTGTTGGGCTTTAGGGTTCCAAGGGCATACTTCCAGAAGAAGCATTTCTGTGTCAGATGAAAGTTAAATTTCTAGTTTTTGAAGAATGTCTATATTGTTTTCCATAAAAGACTAAACCATTTGGCATTACAACAAGCAGTTGAAAAGAGTCCCTTTTTCACCTCATATACATCAGCACTGGTTGTTCTTGTTCTTTTTGATGTGTGCCAGTATCTGTGGCATGAGATGATATCTCATTGGTTTGATTTGCATCTTGCTAATTAATGCTGTGGAGCATGTTTTTCATGTATCTTTCTCCTTTCTTCTTTGAGAAAATTTCTGTTTTCTCATTTTTTTCTCCTCATTTTTTGATGGGGTTAGATTTTTTTTTTCTTGCAAAGTTCTACCAGTGCCTTATATCTTTGATGTTAACCCCTTATTAGCAGGTACTGGGGAAATATTTTTTCCCATCCCATGGACTGCTTTTGTATTCTGCTCATCATTTGCTTTGAGATGCAGAAGCTTCTTAGTTTAATGTAGTCCCATTTATTTATCTTTGCTTCCACTCTCTTGGTCAGTTGCATTGCATTTCTAAAGATGCCTTTAGCTTCAATGTCAATGATGACCTTGACCGTTGAGTATTGATTGACCTGGATTGTGTTGACTGCCCCTAAACAGGAGTTTTTCAGATGTTTTCTTTCTTTCTAATGTTTTCTTATAAGATGACGGATCTTTAACATTTTGAGGAGGAAAAATACCATAATAACATAGAGATAAGCATTCTTAAAAATGTTCTATGAGGAAAGACAAGCTATCACTGCAGTATACTTATTAGTTCTGATATCATGATCATTTGTTTAATATTATGATCATCAGCTTTTCGACTTTAAAGAAACTGTTGTTCTTCTCATGCTTATATGTCAAAAGGCGGTTGCTAGGTGCAAAACACTCTAGATAAAGAGAATTTAGAATTATCTCTTTGAGAGAGGATTATCAAGCATTTTGTGGACATATATTTCACAGTAATTAAAAATTAGATGGATGACAGCTCTTGAAGACAGGCTCTTTTCTTAAAGTTTTGTGTTCTAAGAAATTTTCCTATTAACCCATGCTATTTCCCTACTATACTGATTACTACTATCTCCTAATGATAATTGTTTTTATTTTGCTTATTTTTTTTACCTTTTCATTATAAATGCCTTAGTTGAAAGATTTTCTACTAGATCCCTACATATTTATTACATTGTTTTTTACACATATTGGCTTGGAATCATGAACATTAATTTAAATCTATAGTCTTAGTCTTATGCCATCCTTATTTTGTTGTTCACCTTATCCTAGCAGTGGCTATTGGAAGTTCTTTCAGGTTTTACCCTGAGGAAATTGATTTTAATTTAATCAAAATGGTAAAAAGTAAATCTGATATAGAGCATTAAATAAATGTAGAGTCAATGGATAAATAAGTAAATTCACCTTTTTCAGGGAGGAACTTGATTACACTATTAAATTACTACATATACTCAAACTGAGGTCCCAGTTTTAATATTTAAACTGAATGAAAGTACATACTAGCTTTTGGGCCACACTCAGTAATGTTCAGGTGTTATTCCTGGCTCAGTGCTCAAGAATCACTCTGGCAGTGCCCCGGGGCCCAAAAGTGGAGCCAGGGATCATGTCTGGGAAGGCTGCATGCAAGGCAAACAACTTAATCCCTGTACGATGCCTCAAGACCCCCCAAAAGGTATATTTTTGTTCAAGTAAAATGCATTGCTAAAAATTCTGTAATATTGACTCCTATTTTATTAATTTATGAAATAGCTCAAGTCAGAACAAATTATTTGTGCTCAATATTTAAAGTTCTAAACCTCAGTTTATTGAATCCCTGTGATTTTTTAAAGCTATGTATTTTAAGTGACAATCATGGAAAAGCCAAGGATAATTAAGGAAAATAAATAAAAGGTTGAGTATGTCTATTTACTCAGATCAATTTAGGGAAATTTTGCATATAGGCAACAATGTTGTTTTATTCTTTTATTTTTACTCATGGATTACATTATGTTTTGGAAAATAATTTGAAAGCATATATGTCACTGTCGCTGTCACTGTCATCCCATTGTTCATCAATTTGCTTGATGAACAATAATATCTCCATTGTGAGACTTGTTACTATTTTTGGCATATTAAATACGACACAGGTAGCTTGCCAAGCTCCGCCTTGCGGGTGGGATACTCTCGGTAGCTTGATAGCCTCTCTGAGAGGGATGGAGAAATCGAACCTGGGTCGGCTGTGTGCAAGACAAATGCCCTACCCGCTGTGCTACCGCTCCAGTCCTTGAAAGCATTTATCTAGTGATAAATTTATTCTTGGTATATTTTCTAGTTATTCAATTGTAGACTTGCTAATCCTTATGCTTATATAAGCCAACATAACTGAGTGGATCTGTGATTTCACACCAGGAATGTATCTGAAACTCTTTTAGGAACAACTAGAGAACACGGTAGGCATTATTGTAAGCAAACATTTGGAGGAATTTGTAAGCTTGATGCCAGCAGAGACTACTGTCTTCACTGTATATCATCCAATTGTCTTAATTTTATAACACTATCCAGGTTTCCAGCTTTTAATTTAGCCTTAGAATTTGTTTAGCTACAGAAAATATGTACAAAATTTTGTTATATTGAAAGTTAAAGTCTGGTATTCTTAAGACCATCAAATATATATATATATATATACATATGTATATGTATAAATATAAATTTTTATTGCAAAAATTCTACTATTAAAATGTTAATATTAAGTATAGGCTTTGGGTTACATGTGTAAAGTTTTTGAAGGATGAAATACATATTTAAAATCTAAATGAAGGAAAAGACACTGATAGCAAGTTATAGGTGTAAATGAAATATCATTGTTCATTGGATTTTATGTATTCAAGGGATCATAAGGATTTCTTTTTATCTCTCATTCAAGACCAGTGCTTGTGGTCTTCTCAATCTTAATTAAGGCATATTTTAAACCATATTATTAAATTTAAGTAGCAATTAACCATGAATTATATAACAAGTAAATGAAATTTTTGCCAATATTTATCAAGGAACAAACTCAATACTTAGTTTAGACCATGATAGCAAAGATATGGGCATGTCATTTGTTTTTGTTTGTCTGGTCCTTGCTAAGTCTCCAATGTAAAATAAATGTTTAATACATGATAAATAAGTGATGAGATGAAATTCAAGCAAAATTGTGGCATTGCCTTTTTAGTAAGTCCTGACTTCTTTGTTTTCATGCTAATAGAAACTAATACTGCCATTTTATAAATTGCACAAATATAGTGCTAAAATAATTTTGTTTAAGATATTTTACATTAGAATTTCTCTCATAATGTTATCTTTTCTATTTATTACTGTTCATGGCGCATTTCCTATATTGTTTGTAATGGAAACACCTAAGATGACTTTTAGACTAATCTCCAAAGAGACAGTAGCCAAGCTGCAAAAATTCATGGATATGCTGGTTTTCAACCAGAAAACTCTGAAGTCTTCTTGGAGTGAGACTGGGCAGCCTCCTCCCTGCCCCCTGCCTCACTCACACCCCACCATCAGCCACCATGAGAACCCACAGGCCCAGGTGTATAGATTCTGGAGTTCCTGGAGCATATGTGACCACGTGACACCTCTGAATTTCACAATACTGACTTCCCAGGAAGAGCACCCGAAATTAGATTTGAAAGTAACATAGAAGCCAACGAAGCTCAATAAATAAAACCATCCTCATAGAAGATTCAAGTAGCAGCAAACAGCTCAGTAAATCGTCAGACAAGGACCCTTGGTGAGATAGAACAGTTTTACAGATATTTATTTATCTGAAGAATACTTTTTGTAATTCCATTAGCCATTTCGTTGTAGCAGGCATTAAACTGTTGTGCCTGCTAACGGGGGATGGACTTAGGGGATGGACTTAGGGGATGGGTGGGAAATTTGGCCGTGTGGAGAGAAAGAGACAGGTTGTGCAATTGTTGTGGGAATACTGAATGCTCGTGACAACTGTATTATGACTACTTTGTAAACCACAGAGTTTAGAAAAAGAAAAAACATAAATTTAAGAAATAAGGTAGACTAGGATAGAAAGAAATGCCGCGGTGATGACCAAAGAAATGTGCCCAAAGGTAAATGTTAGTAGTAGGAAAATACAGGAATAGGACATAGATTTTAAAATGTTTTGAAAAATCTGCAAATATTGAAATTACTTTCAATAAAACTTACCCCATCTGTGTCTATTATAAAAAACAAAAAGTGGCTGCCAGAGATAATGTTAAATTGCTATTCATAAACCAATTCAAAGCATATTTTCTCAATTTTGTGTTTCTGTTTTGTGTTGCCTATTATTTTATATTTTTTTTCCTGAATTGAAACTAGGACCTCAGATTTTCAAGGTAGTATATAGTAATATACAGTATATAGTAATATACTGAGCTATTTCCCTAGCCCCCATGTTGCAGATTCTTAAAAGAATCTGGAGTTTTTGCTAAGGTATTTTGGGCCAAATGCTATTTAATTCATGTTACGTTGAGGGGAAAAAGGTGTTAGACTCCTTGTATCACTGTCTTGGTATGGATTTTAAAAACGGGAATTTATTGATACAGGGAGCATACAGAACAATCGTGTGTGCTATTTAGATTGTAAAAGGTTCTTTAATCATCTCAAGAAAGTTGAGGTTTTTGGACCACTTTTAAAGGTAAACAAAATACATACATTTTATAAGTAACATAACATAATACATCCAGGTCTTAGGTCACCTCTGGGTTTGCCGGGATAGGCTCCCTTGGGCTCCAGCTGGTTAGAAGCACCAGGTCTTCATAAAAGCCCAGAACATTCCAGGTACCAGTTTTTTTAGTTAATCTAATGAGTCACACACTAATGCTACGGAGACAGAATTCTATTGGTTTACTGCTGAGAGAAGGGATACTCGAGAACCCCCAGGAGAGCAGCGGCTAGGGGCCATGTGATGCTCTCCAGCTGTCCACAAGCCACTGGTCAGCAGTGAGTGGTCACAGACCTTCTGGTTCTAGGAAGCTGGAGGTGCCTGTTCAAAAACGTTAGATAGACGGTCGTTTAAAATGGAATCTTTGCCAAAAATTCTGTTTCATCAAAGTGAAATTGGGTTCATGGCCAGATAGGCTTTCCTTGCATGTGACCCATCCAAATTCTATCCCTGTGTCCTGTGAGCACCACTAGGAGTGATCCCTGAGCACCGAGCCGGAGCAGAGCCCCCAGCACAGCCCACCCCCCACTTCCTGTTTCTGCCCCCCCCAAAGCGACACTGAGTTAGGAATTTACAAAGGTGAATATCTGTGAGGCGCAAGAAATAAATAGACACATCTGAGATTAAGAGCGGATATTTTGAAGAAAAGTAGATGATTTTGATGCAATTCACACACAGAGTTTAGGTGATGAGTTCACAGAAACATTGTAATGAACAGATTCCTCTCTCCCCAACGTGAATTTGTCAGAAAGAAAGGGTCTGGGCATTAATGGCATTGCGAAAAGAAAAAATGTCAGCCAGAAAATGATTATTTGCTACAGGAGATTTATGTGCATTTTTAAAAGATAAAAATATTTTATTCCACTTCGTTTACATGGTATGTTTATCAAACTTACTTCTTTAAAATTACTAGAACACGCTATTTTAAATATATTCTTTTAATTCAGTTAATTTAATACAAGTGCAGATTTGATTGCTAAGTAAATAAATAATTTAAGTGTATTGTTTAATGAATTTTGATGGATGACTTCAAGCAATCATCTCACTGAAGATGAGAAGATATTAGAACAGAAGGTATTTCTGTTCCAGTAGCACATTTTATTTTCACTTTTATGTTTGGTGCATGATCTATTTTGGTTACTCATTCTTGCAAAATGTGCATAATTAGTGAAACAAAAAAAGAAAAAATATATTAAACAGAAACAAATATTTTACAGGAACATAGAAAATTTAAAAAATAAATGATTTCTAAGCAAATGCATGTATCTACATAAAGTCTATAAGTAAACAGATTTTTAAAATTTATTTTTAATGAATCACCATGGGGTACAGTTACAGACTTATAAATTTTCATGCTTACGTTTCAGTCATACAATGGATCGAGTGCCCATCCCTCCCCCAGCGCCCATTCTCCACCACGGATGTTCTCATTATCCCCCCCACCTCCCCATCCCCTCCGCCCTCCCCCACTCTGCCTCTGTGGCAGGCACATTCCTTTTTACTCTCTCTCTCTCCTTTAGGGTGTTGTGGTTTAAAATGCAAGTATTAAGTGGCCATCATGTTCGGTCTATAGTTTACTTTTGGCACGAATCTCCCATCCCGAGTGGGCCCTCCAAACACCCTTTACTTGGTGGTCCCTCCTCTACCTGAGCTGTCTTTTCCCCCAGTATGTGAGACCGGCTTCCAAGCCGTGAAGTAAACCTCCTGGTCCTTATCCCTGCTATTCTTGGATTTTAGTCTCCCATTCTGTTACCTTATATTCCGCAAATGAGTGCAACCTTTCTCTGTCTGTCCCTCTCTTTCTGACTCATTTCACTTAACATGATACTTTCCATGCTGACCCACTTGTGAGTAAACACATTTGATAGCAAGTTGAGTCACTAGCTGTGAGGCAGAGAGAGCAGAGTGCTGGGGAATTTGCAGCCAATCCAGGCTAGATGCTCGGTACTCCTTACGGTCCCTCAAGCACTGCCAAGAGTGGTCCCTGAGCACACAGCTAGGACTGAGCCCTGCTAGTTGTGGCCAGTGAGATAAAATGACTGTGCTAATCATTTCAGTCTGGTTTATTTTACGAAAACGTATCAGGAGTTTTAAATAATTGCCGGGGTCCTGAGAGATAGTGCAGCAGAGAGGGCGTTTGCCTTGCTCCTGGCTGACCGGGTGTGATCCCCGGCACTCCACGGGGTTCCCCTGGGCAGTGAGTCAGCAATAAGCCTGAGCACCACTGGTGTGGCACCAAAGCAAAACAAGACCAAAATGCTGTGTGACGTACTCAGTACACACTGCTCATTGCTCTGCCTCAGACCCCAGACTACCAAAATTCTGTATTTTCCCCAGACACCCAGATTGGCAAAACTCTGTTTTCTTCCACAGCTGCTGTCAGGGTAGGACATTCTTGAACTCTCAGGACAGAAAGTACAAGGAAGCATCACAGTACAGGAAGGAAGTGTTATCCAAAGGACCCATTTACTGGGGCAAAAGAGGAGAAAAACGATGAGAACCCAAGCAGATTCTTGAGGATAGTTTGGCCGAGTCTTTCTTGACTGCGTTTGCTGATACACGTAGCAGGATGAGGTTTACTCAAGAGTTTTCTGAAGAAATTTGGGGTTTTTCTAAGAGGTAGAAATCCCAACCCTTTGCAATCATTTAAGACTCTACCCAGGTTGCCATAACAAGTATAAACTCCCTTCTGGCAGGCTAGAAGCCTTTCCATCAGCAGGGGCAGAAAAGGATAGACAGTTTCCTCCGTGTGCACGAGCGCTGAAGGTCCTTGGCCTGCACGGGCACTTGGCAGTGAGTCAGGTTTCAGTTCCGGCGTGTAATCACAGGACTAGCTCTGACTTTCAGTCAGAGGAAACTATTATGTTTCTCTCTTCTTCCTTTTTAATTAACTTTTACATAATTTCAATTTTTATTTTCTTTTGCTGGTGAGATCTTCTTGTTTTTGAATTTTTTAATGAATTTAATTTAATTTTTATTTATTTATTTTTTGTTCTTTGGGTCACACCCAGCGATGCTCAGGGGTTACTCCTGGCTCTGCACTCAGGAATCGCTCCTGGCGGTGCTCAGGGGACCATATGGGAGGCTGGGAATCGAACCTGGGTTGGCCTCGTGCAAAGCAAATGCCCTACCCACTGTGCTATCGCTCCAGTCCCTTGAGTCTTTTTAAAATTAAAAAATGTTATTTATTCTAAGTATTAATCAAATTCTCATAAATTTCAAAGATAATAACATTCAAACAGAAAAATATTTTGCCCAATATTAAGCAATCAGCAAATGCCTGAATAGATATTGAACCTAGGTTGGTAGAAATCCAAGTGATCTCAGTTGTCACATTGAGAAACCAAGTTTGAAATTAAAAATTTCCTGACATGTTACATGTCCTAAATTTTTTTAAAAAAAATATTGGCAAATGCATTTGACTGCACTGAAATTAGATGGTAACTTTCACTGTATTTTTAAAAATAATTTTATTTTTGGTTCAATCATTGAGGTACACAGTTACAAAGTTGTTCATGATTGGGTTTCAATCATATAAAGTCATATTCAGTCATTTTAAATACAGACTCCCTTAGCAGCTTTCAAATATACAACAGAGTCACTAAAATAGTTGCCCTGTTGTGTTTGGTAATCTCAGAGTTTATTCATCTGAAAAACTAATCATGAGTTCCACAAGAAAGAGAAATGAGAGAGGCCCTGAACATCAGCATGTCACGTAAAAAATAAAATTGTAAAACATCTCTAAATATTTTATCTAATTCAGATCTTTTTGGACATAATTATGTCAAAAATTGAAAACCACTAATGTCCTATTGTACAGTTATAGAAAACATGCAGATAATGAAACTGATTGAGGTCTAAATATGGTTTTTAAAAGTTCTATTTGCAAAATTCAACAAATTTGTGCTAATTTTGTGACGTATTTATTTATTCTACATTTGAATGATCGCTTCTAATTGCTAATATTAGGAAAAGTAACACTGCAGCACTGTTGTCCCATTGTTCATTGGTTTGCTTGAGTGGGCACCAATAACGTCTCCATTGTGAGACTTGTTGTTACTGTTTTTGGCATATCAAATATGCCACGGGGAGCTTGCCAGGCTCTCTGAGGAAATGGAGAGACAAGGCAAATCCCCTATCCACTGTGCTATTGCTCAAAATAACATAAAATAGCAAATCTGGATTTGGTAATTTGCAAAATGATGCACCCCTAGCGTCTACTTTTTATTTCATAGTGCTAATTTCTTATTTTGTTTGATTAACTTCTTATTCAGAAAAACTAGGCCTTCACACGGGCAAGGCAGGTGCTCACCATTACACCATCTTCCTGGCCCCTGAAGTAGTTTTGTTTGTTTTTATCTTATTTACTTAAATCAAACAAAACTGGAATAATAGGTAATACATTTACAATTAAATATAGACTTAGATGAAGACTGTTCTTCAGTAAATATAAAATTTTTATAATTGTTTATCATTTTAAAATGTGAGACCATTCTGAGCTTACAGGGCATACAAATGCAGGGGGTTGCCAGATTTGGACGAGTTTGATCCTCGTGTTAGTATTTGCTTGCTTCTGTTCCAGACTAGGGGTTTAAGCATCAGTGGGACTGGCACTGCTCTGAGTCCAGGAAGGATGGGTTCTGCATATTCAGCATTTGGGTACTCGGGAGCGAGTCCCTGAGCTGCACCTGTTTTCTTCCTCAGCCTTCAATGGTACCTTGTGTGTCAAAACGGAAGTAATTGTCTTTCAGGGGTGAGAAACTGATTCCTGCCCTCCTGGTTCCTGTCACAGTGGAGACGGCAGTACTCTAGATTAAGTCTCCTACTGGCCCATTATGACATTCCCATCGACTCCAGGGCCTTTTTCAATTTTTTCTTTTAGTATTCTTGTCATAGGAAAAAACATTTTAAAATGTTAGTACCCAATCACTTTATGGTTACCATATCAATACCATTTAGCTCCGTATTCCGCACAGTGAGCAGTCATTTTATAGTTGATTTGTGAGATGATTTTTAATGTTTTAGTCTATTATTTTAAAGACATTCAAAATATAAGTATGCTATTCATCACTTAAAACCATCTTAGTAGCTTTGCAAATTAAAGAAAAAAAACTAATTCCTTGGCACTTTTAGCCTTAATAATGAAATTATAAGTATTCCTTCATAACTTGGAACCTAAGTGGTTACCTGGAATTAGGAAATACATCTATTGCCTTAAATCAGCCAACCTTCTTTCAATTATTATCATGCATAAGGCATTCTGCCTTATCATGTATAATGCACGGGAGAATGTGGGGATGAGTGAATGAGATACAATTTTGCACTTTTAAATCTAATGGGAAAGATTCATATTTAGATAGCTTCTGAGGTGCAATATCACATATGCCACAGGAAAGGAGAAGCAAATTCACGACCATAACTTCAGTCTGACTAACTTTTGCCCAGTTTCAGAGAAAGATTCTAATATGATTTCTAGTTTGTATTTTTCTCCCTTGAGATTTTTTTCCTTGAGTTTTTCCCCCTTGAGTTTTTTGTTTTGGGGCCTACTCCCCACTCCGGAGGGTCATCCCACCACCCACACTGGCCTCTGAGAACCTTCTTAAGTCTAGTTGGCTACTTTTGATTTTGGATAAAATTGTTGAGATTTTAAAAAGAGAGTCCACTTTCTTTACCTGATTGACATTTCTCTTACGTCTTGGAGTGTTGGAGCAATAGCACAGCAGGTAGGGTGTTTGCCTTGCACATAGCCAACCCGGGTTTGATTCCTCTGCCTCTTTCAGAGAGCCCGGCAAGCTACCGAGAGTATCTCGCCTGCACGACAGATCCTGGCATGCTACCCGTGGCGTATTTAACATGCCCAAAACAGTAACAAACAAGTCTCACAATGGAGACGTTACTGGTGCCCGCTTAAGCAAATTGATGAACAATGGGAAGACAGTGCTACAGTGCTATAATTGGAACAAATAACATACAAATGCCCGTGGATATACAATAGCATTTAGAACTGAAGCCTGTTACACTTCACTTTCTAACAAAATAAAAGAAATTATAGTTTAATAAATAACCTTGAAATATTCTTCTCTTGTGTAAGTGCTGGAAGAGTAGGATATCTGAACATAATAACTAATGTTTTGTGGACAAAAGGATTTGTACAGTTTGCTTTCTCTAGAGAAAAGTGTCTGTTAAACAAGAAATATTCTCCTTGTAAAGGAAAGAATCCCTTGGCTATTTCATTTTTATGTGATTTAAATATTTAATTCTAAGAAGACAGGTAAATTCAGACCACAATCCTTTTTGACTACATTCATATAAAGCTCTAAGGTGCCTACATTATTTACATGAGATTAAATATTTCAAAAGTGAAACGTTATTTCTACTAAGAAGCTACTCCCAATGTTGCTGTCATCATTTCAACTTCTTTATATTTATCAATTTCAGTGTATTCCCTCAAGGAAAGAAATGTTTTCTACATGAGAGGGACTGAATATTTTCTATTCTTGGTACCTTTAAACTTGGGGTGCCGTTATGTTCTGGCCCCTTTGAAGGGGATATCTGGACTTGCAAAGGCAGTAACTCACACAAGTTCTGACATACGGAACCTGTGGAGAACGGAAGTAATGTGGCTTCAGTGAAAAATGGGCACAAACCTACCAGCCACTCTCAAAAATAGGCACAAACAGTTTCCCCAAAAACTGGAATCTAAGAATCTGCATCTCTGACATCTATTTCTCTTTTGCAATAAGGAATAAAGTTATATTGCCCATATTAACTGATGTTGAAAACATAACTTTTATTTATTTATTTGCTTTTTGGGTCACACCGAGTGATGTTCAGGGGTTACTCATAGCTCTGCCCTCGGGAATAACTTCTGGTGGTGCTCGGGGGACCATATGGGATGCTGGGAATCGAACCTGGGTTAGCTGTGTGCAAGGCAAACACCCTACCCACTGTGCTATCTCTCCAGTCCCTTGAAAAAACAATTTTAATGGATAAAAAGATTGCTTTTATAATTCATAAACTCAGAAAGCTATGCTTATCAGGGTTTCCTTTTCTCTATGTAGTTTTCTTGATCTGAGCCTCAGTTTCCTGAACATGCACCTTTATCTTCATGTGGTATGAATATTTCCTGTGTCATTTTTATCATTGCTGTTAATAACATTTCAAGTGCACTGAAGTTTTATCTAGTTGTAAAATACATAAAAATTTAAAACATTGATTCTATAGCCAACACACTCCACAGGTATGTTTTTATTTTTCTGGTTATTGGCATATTCCCACTCATAAAATTGAGGTTAAGAAAAGGCAGACCTATCTCTCGGAGCTATACAACTCATATTCCCGTCAATTCAGATTGCACTCAAGAAGTAGAAGTGGATTCATTAAACTTGCTCATAAACAGCTTTATTCAAGCACTATACTCAATTATATTAGCACAACATTTTCAGATGACAAAGTGTATCCAGTCTAGTCTGTCTTACTTCCTTTATTTTTGTAATCATTGCCTTCTGTTTTTCTACTAACTGTTTTGATCACTACCACAAGGTAATTTGTATGTAATATAATTATTAGGAATTTTGCATACAAAACTCAACATGTTAAAATATCTTTCTCTGAAATAATAAACATAAAGATGGAGATTCTAGTCATTGTTCTTCCATGTGTATAATTATCAATCACAATTAGGAAAGATGATTTGCAAAATGGCTTTATGTTATCAAATTGAACATTGATCTAATATAAATGTATAATAGTTACATATAAATAACATATGAGTTTCCTTGCTATTAAATTTCTTCCTCCCTTCCTTCTTCCCTCCCACTCTCCTTCCTCCCTCCTTTCCTTCCACCCTCCTTCCCTTCCTTCCTCCCACCCTACTTCTCTTTCTCCCTCCCACCCTCCTTCTCTCTTTTCCTTCCTTCCCTTTGTCTTCCCTCTTTCTCTTCTTCTCTTTCTTTCTTTCTTTCTTTCTTTCTTTCTTTCTTTCTTTCTTTCTTTCTTTCTTTCTTTCTTTCTTTCTTTCTTTCTTTCTTTCTTTCTTTCTTCCTTCCTTCCTTCCTTCCTTCCTTCCTTCCTTCCTTTCTTTCTTTCTTTCTTTCTTTCTTTCTTTCTTTCTTTCTTTCTTTCTTTCTTTCTTTCTTTCTTTCCCTCTTTCTTCCTTTCTTTCTGCTTATCCATCTCATCCTCCCCTTCTCTTCCTGCCCACTTCTTTCCACCATTTATCTCTTCCTTCTTTCCATCCTTCCTACCTTCTCTTCCTCTTTGTTCTATTTAATTGAGCCAATGCTGTTCTATTTAATTAATTAATATGGACTGTATTTATTAGATAAGTCTATGATTTTTATATGAAATTGCTTTATAATATTCATAACACTGTTTCTAATCTTTCTCAATAAATCTTAGGGGACTCAATAAAAACTCAGGGGCCAGAGAGATACTGCAGCAAATAGGTCATTGCCTTGTTCACAGCTGATTAAAGGTCAATCCTTGGCATCCCATATATTGTACCAAGCACCCCTAGTCAGGAGTGAGGCCTAAGTGAAGGGATAGACGGAACTCCTGATCACCATCTTGTGTGGCCCCAGAACAAAAACTAAAAAAATACCCACAAAATTTTACCCTGATTATTTCAATTTTAGTATGGGTAGTTAGTCAGTGTTCCAAATTAAATCCTTGAAATGGGTTCTTATATATATTTATAGTAAAGCATTTTCAAATCAAGAGCAAACTTCATAACCCAACTTCTATAGATCACCATGAATTATCGATCAAGATTAATAAATGGTTGTCGAAAATAACAATTAGTTCCATTTCAAAATTAGTAGAATGTTTCATATTTCTATTTATCATGCTTCATCTAATTTATACAGAAATTATAATGCATTTTATAATTTACACATAAACTCCCAGATGACATCAACCATGAAAGAAATCAAAACAATAATCCTGTGAAGAAATAAGAAGAGGTAACACTAACAGAGACAGAGGCCACTTGAGCCACGTGATACTGAGGCAAGACACGCTGGTTCAAGCTAAATATCTTGTTGCCAAGTGAAACAAAATCCAAAGTCCATTCTAAACATTGTTGCATCTATAAAACAAAAAGGCAACACTTCTTTTATTCATTTTAGTTGTCCATAAGATAGAACTGTGGAATATTTAGGATGGATAACAAAGGAGGCTACATTGTTAGTTACCTGTCGTCAGTTTTTTTCACTTTTGCTCTGAAGGTGTTTACAGCAGAGACCACGCCGAGGGTCTCAGGTAGAGCCCGCAAAGTCATCTGCTCCCGCTGGAGGTATTTTGAGCTGGGAGCAAGAAGGACTACGGGGAAGGAGTAGCTCTTGTCTTGGTCTCTGCCTTTGCCCTTTCATCTAATCTTCATTCCCCAAGGTCTGGACCTTTTCCTACAAGAATAGAGCCAGAGAGATGGGTACTCCAAAGTCCAGATACACCTGGGAACACGTCCTGTCTATCTCAAAGTCACATCTTGCTATACCTCTGTGTCATATTAAGGCCCATTTCGTTTGTTGGTTCCTCCAACTAGAAATTTTTCCCCTCTGTCTCTGTTGCAGATTTTGTATCCGCATAATTGTCGCTCTCCTTTGAGCAGAATTGATTTTTCTTTTTGCCAACCAACCTGTTCTGATTACTCATTCAAACCAAGAAAAATCCAGAAGGGTAGAATTTTTTTCCCTATTTCCTGAGTTCTTCTAATTTTAAATTTGATCATTAGAATTTAAAATAGCAGGCAAATGACACGAGGCTATTAGTTGATATAGAAGAAACTGGTCATTAGTAATAGGAGCTGTGGTTCATTTATATAAAAATTGTTTTAGATAAAATAAGCTAAATATAAGATGACAAAAAAAGTAAATTTGTGTCCATTAAAATTTAAAAATCCTAAATGTTACTATAATCCAAGTAAGAGGTATAAAAATATATTTGTAACTTTTGATAAATGGCAAATAATATTAACTAAAATGTCCCTATCATTTTTTGTAGTGTTTATCAGACAATTCAGTTACTCTCTTGAAAACTTCTAAAAAATCTTATCTTTAATTGTTGCTTTTCAATTTCAAATAAAAAAGAAATTCTTGTATGAGGATATTATTTTATACTATTTATACCTTAGCTTATATGGCCTATACATTGTTTACTCATCTATGAATTAATGTTTCAGGTACGTATTTTATGTCTCTGTTTACTCATTTCTGAAATTGTGGGTGAGGTGACATGATTACAAGTAGTGCTGATGTTCCACCTTATGGTGACCATACTGAGTCACCCCCACCCCTGCACTGGTCTGCACCAGGCTGTCCATTACTGTGTCATTTCTAGCCCATGGTTTCCTTCCCTTGCCCCTGCTTGGTGACCTCAGTTCTGTACTCAGAGCTGAAGAGGTTGTTGTCCTTGGATGTCTTCCCTTCCTCGCTTTGTTTCTTTCTATGCCACACAAATTAGAGCGTCAGGTAATTGTCTCCCTTTAACTAACTTTGTAATGTGACCTACTCTAGCTCCATACAAGTTTCAGTCAAAGGCAAGATTTAATCATTTTTTGCACAGATGAATATTATTTATTGCGCACACACACACAACTTTGTTTTACCGGTTGTTCAGTTCGGTTTTGAAGCTGCTCCTTGTAACGCTCAGGTGGCTCAGGGCTGTGGGGCTGGAGCTCAGGAGATCACGTGCCGTGGCGACTGAACCTTTCTATCTTGCTGCAAGACGTGCCCCCGCCCACTGAGTTGTCTCGCCGGCCCTACCACCGCTTCTTAATCTGCTCATCTGTCATTCTCTTTTATGTTTCATAAGACGGGTTTTAGCATATTGACTAATCGTTTGGAGAACAGTGCACAGGTGCTAATCTCTCAAGGGAATCTGAAAACTTCCCACGATCAGCACATGTGCTGGTAGCTCAAGGAAGTCTGAAGTTTCCCAAGATCAGCAGTCACATCTCAGTATTTGGTAGCATGGTAGTTTCAGGTCTCTGTGCTACTTGTATGATATTGAATTTTGAAGTCTTCTTCATGGGACAGCAAGTCACAAAAATTATTGGACTTGGGGCTGGAGTGATAGCACAGCGGGTAGGGTGTTTGCCTTGCACGTGGATGACCCGGGTTTGAATCCCAACATCCCATATGGTCCCCTGAACACCGCCATGAGTGATTCCTGAGTGCATGAACTAGGAGTGACCCCTGTGCATCACCAGGTGTGACCCAAAAAGCAAAAAAAAAACCCCAAAACAAAACAAAACAAAAAAAAGAAAATTATTGGACAAGTGAATATTTTTAAGATAATTACATGTATAAAAATAAAAAGAAAAAGAAAGGGCGAGGCAGGCGAAGGAAGGAAGAAGGCCAAACTGGTTGCTCGATCGGTTTATTTCATGTCCATCTCCATTCTCCTCTGATTCTCCTCCTGCTTCTTTCTCCCCCATCCTACTTCATTCTCTCTCTCTCTCTCTGCCTCTCTCCCGGCTCTCGGTCTCTCAATCTGTGGATCTGGCCCCCGTGGATCTGGCCCTGTGGATCTGGCTCTGGCCCCCAACCCACTCTTCCAGCCTAGTTAAATCTCCACAGCATGAGGGGGTTGGGGCATACACATAGGTGTGGTCAGCAATAGGGTAAGGTTCTTTTCCCTCAGGGGATGCTTCTCCTAGGACTTAATTCTCTTTCAGCAGGAGGATCCACCCAAGGGCAGAGTCCCATGAATGTGTTTCTCTTCTCCTCAGCCAGCAAACATATAAGAATTCATAATATTAATTATTTTGTATGGACACAATAAGAGATGCATTAAAGCTTATAGAATTGCTCTCCTGGGGCCATCTCAATCTCAGACTACAGTGCTCAGGCCAGATCAGTCTTTCCTATCCCTGGCAGGGTCCCAGTCTCATAATTACTATTGGATCATGACAGCATTTGTCTATGATCAAGCTCTTAACTTATAGTTAAGAATTAGGCACTTTGGCCAGGCCCATCTCGATGCCAGGGTAGCACATAACTCACCGCTTGCCCTGGATCCTTCCCGTCCCACGTCGGGGACCCTACTTTGGGGTGCTAGGAACTGAGGGCAACTGAGGCTTAAGTGGAGAGAGCAGATGCCCAGGAGGGAATATCGAGGCCAATTAAGTCTTAAGTTATAAAAACATAATATTGTCTTCTTGTGTCTATACAAAAAAGACATAGCTTTAAAGTAAATTATTCAAAAGGCATAAAGAGGAGAGAAAGGCAATGTTATAATATTCAGTGTCCTAGGAAGTTCTGACCTTACCAATTAACAGAGTTTGATTAAGGGAAGAGCAGATAAACTGGTAGAATTGGTTACAGATAAACAAAAGAATGGGAGTGACTCGGGAGCACTTTGATGGGTGTGACTGATAAACCTAAGCTCCTAGTGGCAAGGGGGAAAGGACAAACCAATGATATCCAACAATTACAGATCATCTTCTGTATTTAGATTATATTATCAAAGGTATATATATATATAATATGTGCATATATATGCATATTTATGTATGTAGACTGTCTTTAGGGATTTATCTTCTCTTAAAGGCATTTTCATTTCTCCTACCAATATTTCAGGCTCCTGGAGTGTCAAGACTTAGACAATTGCCAACAAAAATATAAGCTGGTACTTGGGCACTGCGGTGGGTGTTGACTGATAGTCTTCAGGTCATACCTGGTGACTTCCCACTTTATTGCTGTGAAGATTCATTCCAGTCACCGTCTCTCTGGTCTGTGTGTTTGAATAACTGGGGATACCAGTATCAGCCAACAACTTAATTATAGATTTTTTAAAAAAAAATTGGCATTCATCTTTTCTCTTTCCTGGATACACTCTCTTCTAATGCCACAAGTCACAGTAAATTGCTCATTAAAGTTCAGGCAACGTTATGAAATGGTTGCTACCATTTTTAGGCAAAGCTCTCGGAAGTACAATTAGAGGGAATATTAGGACACAGAACAATGGAGACAATTATTTCTGAAGTTTATTAATGTTAATTAGCATATGGCATCTAAGACAGCTGCTGATACTTCATTGCTAAATACTCAGGGACTAATTAGTGTTTGATGTTAATTAGCTTCTTCTCCATGTGCGTTGCCCTTAGACGCATGTGCAGTCACCACCAGGCTATTAAGAGTCTGGCCAGCATTCTGGAAGGGCATGATGTGGCATTTCGGGTTCTGCTACACTCGATGACACTCCCCAACATAAACACACTTCCAAGAGTTTTCACAGAAGCTCTAATAATTAGTAATCCTTCTCCACTTAATCCTAATAAATCACAGATTTCTAAGTGCAGCAGTCAAAAAGATCCTTTATCTTATCATGCTTTTTATTATGAACATTATTTTGACAAAGTAATCCAATACTAGTGATCCCAGATAGAAAAGTATTGGGATACTAATTTATTTAATAACAAACCCATTTTGCGTGTGCCTGTCACTTTTTACTTGGTCAATTATTTATGATTAAAATCCATTATTAAACAAATATATCAAAAGTGCATAGTTTCCCCATAACCAACACAGTGACTTCTTTTTAACCAATTCTAACTTTTTCTTTCAAGAGAAAGATGAGAGAAAGAGAGAGAAAGAGAATGAGACAGAGGAAGAGAGAGGAAGAGAGTAAAAACCAAGAAAAGGAGCTACCATCATTGAAAACCATATCTTACAGACTACAACAAAATAAATATAAAATTACCCATAAAACATGTATAACAAGGACAGCAAGGAGAGAACAAGTATAAAGGGAAAACTGGTCTATACACACACTTAACATTTTAACTTGCATTAAAGCATTTTTTCAGTTGATTCCTCATGAGGACATCTGAGCTTTCACGAGAAGAAACTCATTCATCAAAGAGAATACTGCTTTCTCCTCTTCCAAATGCTTCTTCTACATATCCCACATAATTTCTATCAATATTTCTTCTGGACACTGAATAAAAGTGTCAAACACATTAGATTTTAGGAAGTAAAAGATAAAAGGCACCAAAACTGTAAATATTGGCTATTTAAGAACTCTGAATATTGAAACACACAAATTCATACATATTACACAGTGCAGGAAAAGCTACCAAACTTGGTTTCAGAGTCCTTATATCAGTAGGTTTCTGGGTTTCACATTCCTTACCTGGAACACTGAGATTGTTCTCTTCCCAAAGCAGATGGTTGGGATTGATTGGTCTGCCTGTTTTAAGGGGCTCTTGTGTCAAGGGCCTGCAGGACTAATAGCTTTTTTTTACCATTCTATTTGTAAGATTTTTGCAATAACTTTGCTTACCCTCTTGTACCAAATGCTGGTGACAAAGACCAGTGGCAAGTATTACATTGCGAATGTTTTAGCTGGACTTGCCACATTTATTATTTGCCAGTAACTCTAGTACTGACTCTTTCTATTCTGGGAGAGTCTATTTATTTCATTTATCTTTTGATATTCTAGAAAGTCAGGAAAACAAATGAATTTTGTTTTTTATTTAATTTTTTATTAGTGAGTCACCGTGAGGTACAGTTACAAACTTACAAACTTTCGTGTTTGCATTTCCGTCATACAGTGATTATTTACTCATCCCTCCACCAGTGCCCATTCTCCTCCAATGATCCCAGTATCCCTCCCACAGCTCCACCCCATCCCCCACCACCCCACCCTGCCTCTGTGGCAGGGCATTCCCTTTTGTTCTCTCTCCTTTTGGATGTTGTAGTTTGCAATAGAGATACTGAGTGGCCATCATGTTCAGTCTATAGTCTACTTTCGGCACGCATCTTTCAACCCGAATGGGTCCTCCCAACATCCTCTACCTGCTGTTCCCTTCTCTATCTCAGCTGCCTTTTCCCCCAGCATGTGAGGCCAGTTTCCAAGCTGTGGGGCAGACCTCCTGGTCCTTATCTCTACTATTCCTGGGTGTTAGTCTCCCATTCTGTTACTTTATATTCCACAGATGAGTTCGATCTTTCTATGTCCCTCTCTTTCTGACTCATTTTACTTAACATAATACTTTCCATGTTGATCCACTTACATGCAAATATGGTATTCTCAACTCTGAGTTCAAAAGATTATTTTCATGACTTAATAGTATCAAGTCAGTTTCATTGTTCTTAAGTTATCTATTACTATGTTACTTGAGATTTATTACCAGATAGAGGGATGGTAAAAATTATTTAACATTAAGGACTTTTGTCTTTGCCAAAATGACCTTAGTATTCTCTATTCTTGACTGACCTTTTGTGTATTTGAAAACTTAAATAGTTTGGAGGTAGTCAATTCACTTTTGATTTGAGATGTAAATGTTCTCCCAGTCTACTGTGAGTTTTATAATCCAGAAATGCCATTCTCAAATATCTAGAAGGTTTTTCAAAATGCAAGATGAAGGATAGTTCCCAGCTTTCAATGTCCCCTGGAGGGTAAAATCTACCTTGCCAGTTACTGAAGTTATTTCCAGTGAACAAACTCAGAACACCTAATCCACTGGCTTCTCCCTCCAGCATCCGGCAGAATCTCTAATTCACCCTCAGAGCGTCCTCTCCTCAGTCTTCTGTTTCAGTGGAACTGAGTTCGTTTTCTTTATTGCAAAAGTCTTGAATGAAGTCTTTCTTCCCTGGTACTCTGTTCAGTGCAAATTTCCCTTAACCCTCTAGAACTGATGTTATTTTAACCACCATAAAAACCTGAAAAAGAAAAGTACTGAGAGCATATTTAGATATTTTGTCTTTGAAAAATTTGAGTAACATTTCAGAAATGTATGTTTTTATGATGAACATGATTTAAATGTAAACATATGGGACTAATGTTACATACTTTACCTTTAATATAAATATAAATAATATAAACTGAATCTTTTATGTAAAACTGAGAAAAAAACAAGTAAGATTCCACATTGCTCTGAATAAGAAGTTTCTAAGTGGTGAGCAATATGACTTCAGCAATCATGCTTTTCTCAGAACATTTGCTCTCCAATGACACAGTTTCTACAGTATCTATGCCATATTAATGAAGGATGCCTGAAAGAGAAGTTACACAATTGTATCTACCTCCTAGCTTGCTTTGCTTCTGTTATTACTCTATTGGGAAAATACATAGGTCATTTATTTTGCATTAGATCACCATGTCTTGTGCTACAGAGTTACATTCAGTTCAATGGCTCCTCCCTAAAATCTGTCCTGACCTTCCTAGGACCCCCTTCTCTTTCTGAAGATCCCAAAATTCGTTGTAATTAGAACATGGTTTGTCTTCACAAATAAAATTCAAAAGACCTTTTTGAATCATTGCTCCTTACCAGAGAGCAAGAGCTTCCACTCAGAGAAGACTTTCTTTTCCTGGCTGCTGACCTGAGTTGACTATGCTTACAGTAAGTTGCAAATCAGATGTTGCTAAAACGTACCTAATTATTTTCTCCTGCTGGAACATCTAATTTAGCTAGGGGGGAAATAAGAAGTCTCCTTAAAAAAAAGAAGAAGAAGAATTCTGTCTGAATGTAAGTAGATTGGTGGTTTTAATGAGGAAACATGCCCAGGATTGGTGTGAAGGAAAGCCGTTGGAAGTGATGAGTCAGGAGGTCACAACTGGAACTCTAGACCATCACTGAGTGGGGATGGTGACACAGGTGATCTGTGACCACTGAGCTGGTGGGCTTCAACACCCCAGTTTCTATCCCTTTTTTTCCGAGCTTTTGGTTTGTGTCTTCTCCACATTGAGTCTGCTTTCATATCTATGTGGAAAGGGGTGGTTAACCCTTTTCAGTTATTTCTCCTTATTTGTAGGAGAAATCACAAATAGCTATGGAGAGCCCCAGAGGCCATTTAAATAACTACATTATTCCATTAGTACAAGGAGTGACTGGGAATTCTAAACTGGTTCAGGCTTATCCCCTTTAACTGACATGCAAACGTTCTTGAGAATCCTTAAGGGAAACTATTCTATAAGTTTAAAAATAGACAAGCGAGGGATGGTGGGTATAGAGAGAGTCACTGACATGTATTGCAAGTAAGTACTATCTGAAACTCATATTTCCATATAATTCCTATGTGAAATAACATTCTAAGAGGATTCAACCTCAAAAAGGAATTAATTCTCAATTCTCTCTCTGAACTTTGATTTTATTGTGAGGCATCAAATAAATGATTAACCTAAGGTGCATAATCATGTTGGTTATTTACTCAAAATTTGGTGCGGTTTACAAAGTCCCCCAACTGTGATAACTTTTAATTGTTACACATTATCATTGGACTTTCAATGCTCAACTCAATGTAGTATATGCACGTGTTTATTTTCAATGCAGCACGCCTTACACATGTAATGTAATGCAATGTTACTTCAATTAAAATGGTAGTTAAAAGATGTATTAAAAGTCATTCCATTATAAGCTGCAGATGCAAGAATGCCATGCAGGAAGATTATCCATGTTAAGCTCCTAGAAGAATCTGACACATAGTTTCCCCACAATAAGCATTTCTTGTATAAATAAACCAGCCAGGCAGTCACTCAGATATTTCAGTTATTTCAATAAAAATGGATTCTAGGACCAGAGAGCTGGAACAGCAGGTTCAATCCCTGTAGCACGTACAGTCCCTTGAATAATCCCTGAGCACTGCTTGCTGTGCACTTTCTTCTCCAAAAAAGACGTATTGTATTGCAAATTTTTTGGTTAAAGGCATTCATTACAAGAATAAGAAAATGTGGTTTCTCATTTAATATATAATATTATAATTCAAAAAATATTTATATAATATACAATCATTTTATGTAATGTAATCCTGATATATTATACAACATTATTGTTATTATTATTATTATTATTATTATTATTATTATTATTATTATTATTTTGCTTTTTTGGTCAATCTGGCAATGCACAGAGGTTACCTTCTGGTTTTGCACTCAGGAATTACTCCTAGCGGTGCTCAGGGGACCATATGCGATGCTGGGAATTGAACCCCGGTCGGCTGCGTGCAAGGCAAACGCCCTACTTGCTGTGCTATTGCTTCAGCCCCCAATATATGACATTATTATTTAAAATGTTTTAATGCTGATTCATTGCGTTTTCTGTTTAAATACAGATCAAGATATTGGCATTATTTTTCTAGTTGGAATGTATTTGCAATATCCTAGATATAAGCCTCTCTGATAACTGCATGGAATTGGTGACCGTCCATTACTTTCTTAGCAAATCATAATTAAAATACAATTTTACTTATTAAATCTAATATGAAAGAAATATGCATCTATTACTTGCAGTAGTAAGACTATTTTGGAAATTCCGGATCTGTTCATGGTTAAAATTATCAAGATTAAAATAGTTCTGAACACTTTCACAGTATAACCAACTCAGAAGATCTGTAATATATAATTTATATACATTTCTTACATGTATGGTTAAAATATGGAATTATTTAAATTAGTAAAGTCTTTTTAATAATTAAATTTCCAAAATTTAGCCTTGGCAACATGGGTACAAAGTGTTAACATTTACACTAATGTTAACAGTGTCCTGTTCAAAGTACCTGCATCCCACCATCATCAAAGTGCTTCCCCGCACCGCAGTCAATAAGTTTACTAAAGGCTTGATTTGGTCAGTTATAATTCATATTGCCCACCACATTTCTCTTTTGGCCCATCTTGATTGAATTATAACTGAAGCATAAAAATTGTGAGTATTTAGAGTATAAGACTTGGTGATGTAATACATCTACGTTATGAAGTGATTACCAAAAAATCAGTATCAATCCTAGCCCTCAAAGACGTCTTTGTTGTGTGTTGTTGAGCTCTAAAAGTACTCATCTAGTCTCTAAGCACATCCCAAGTACCCCACGCTATTGTCGACTGTAGGATAACATTGCTTTGTCCTTTCTGTCTTGCTGCAGGGAACGTGGGTTTATTGGGTTGCTCCCATCACAGTGTAAACACATCTTCTGTGTTTACTTCTAACTTCTTTCTTTGTGTTCTGTTGGCTTGTAATTATTTTTTTCTCTTCTCCTTAAGTCCTTTGCATAGTTAATTCAGAGCAATATCCTTTTTGTATGGACACAAGAAGGCAGTTAATGCTATGCTTTCGTAACTTGGGAGTTAATTGACTCTGGATGACATTTACCTTATGGACATCTGTATGTGTCCATAAGGTAAGCCTCAGTTGACTTGACCTAAGCCTCAGTTGCCCTTACTATTCTAGCACCCCAAAAGCAGAGTCCCGAAGAGGGACTGGATGGACCCAGGGCAAGCGGTGAGCTATGTGCTACCCTGGCATCGAAATGGGCCTGGCGAGAGCTCCACAATACTTAAGTAAGATAATAAGTACTTTATTATATTATTATTATTTTAATAATATGACTAGATGAGTACTTTTACAGCTTAACTTAATACTTAACTACTTAATACTTAATACTTAGTTAAGAGCATGGTCATGGACAAATTCTGTCATGATCCAAAAAGTAATAACCAGATTCGGACCCTACAAGAGTTAGGAAAGATTAATCTGGCCTGAGCATTGTAGTCTGAGCCTGTGGTAAGGTGTTCCCAGGAGAACCACCCTACAAGCTCAATCTATCTCTTACTGTGCCCATACAACATAACTAAAATTAAGAAGTAGATTTAAAATGTTGATTAAGATGTTAATTAATTTATTGGACTGAGGAAAGGAGATAAACACCTAAAGTGGTATTTTGCCTGTGACCAAAGGACAGGTTTTCTTATGTTGATTTTGCTACAGGACTTGGTGTATCACCTACCCCCAATGCTGGGGAGTTGGGGAGAGATGAGAGTTGGAGAGAGAGAGAGAGAGAGAGAGAGAGAGAGAGAGAGAGAGAGAGAGAGAGAGAGAGAGAGAGAGCAGGGCAGCAAGATGGAGCATGGAGAGACTGGGAAGGGGGACAGAGGGAGAAGAATGTAGGGGAAGAATGAGGAGCAGGTGGGTGGAGAGACAGAGCCCAGGCTGTGAGATGTGTGAGATGGAGCGTGGAAAGATGAGCAGGAGAGACGGGAGGAGCCGGGAATGAGGGACAGAGTGAGACTAGAATGGGGGGCTCAGAGAGACTGGAATAGGCGTGTGGGGAGAGTGGAATAAACAGCAACTGATCAACCAATCAGCTTGGCCCTCGTTTCCTCCTCCCTCCGCTCCTCCGCTCATGATATGGGTCCCCCAGGTGGGGAGCAGCCTGAGACCACCGAACCCGGGAGGGGGAGAGCCCTCAGGGCTGTTTCAAGAGCCCCCGGAGATTATACAATCGACTGTATTTTTCATGCTGTTCATTATTTTATCAGATTTAATTTTTCCCTTGTTGAAATTTAGACTCCCTGATTTACAGAATGTCTACAATATTTTTCAGGCATCCAATTTCCCACCTCCAGTACCAACAACCTGATGCTGACCCGGAACCTCCCACTTTTGGTCCTGACTCATCGACAGACACATTTTTAAGTTTAGTTGCTCTTGATTGGGTGCGATACCTAAAGCATTGTTGGGACTGGAGATTTAGATCTACACAGATACTTCACCTCTGCTCCTCAGAGAGCCCAAGGTCCTCACCCTGTTGTTACGTTATGCCCAGACATCCTTTTCTTGTTTTTGGTTTCGATTTCTCACTTCTGGGGCACTTTCATTTCTGGGTAATCTAGTGACCTTGTTTTTACCACCTTTGCTACCTGTTAGTCCCTAGATATTTTAGGCCTTACCTGACTTGAAATATATTCTAAGAACTACAGAAATCATAATAGCATGGTGCTGGCATCAGGATAGACTGCCAGACCAAAGGCTTAGAAGTGAGTACCAAGTGATAAATCCTAAGACACACGGACAGCTAATTTACAACAAAGGAGCTTGGCCCATGAAATGGAGTAAAGATACTCTTCAACAAATGGTGAAGGGAAAGCTGGCTAGCTACATGCAGGAAAAAAATGAAACAGGCTCTGTGTCTTGCACTTCAGATAACGGTTGATTCAAATACATCAAAGATTCTGAGTTTAAAATAGATTTCATAAAATACATTGAAGCAAATATAGGAAGAGTAGTCCCGAATTTAGAGCTCCAGATTGTGTTCAAGGACATGATTCTACTGGAAACAAGCAAACAAATGGGACTACAGCAAATGAAAAAGGTTTTACACAGTGCAAGAAATGTTGGCTGAAACTAAAAGACACCCTACAGGCTGAGAGAAGAGAGTTACACACAATACTGTCACTGTAGCACTGTCATCCCATTGCTCATCGATTCACTCGAGCGGGCACCAGTAACATCTCCATTGTGAGACTTGTTACTGTTTTTGGCATATCGAATATGTCACAGGTAGCTTGCCAGCCTCTACTGTGAGGGAGAGATATTCTCAGTAGCTTCCCGGGCTCTCTGAGAGGGGCAGAGGAACCAAACTCGGGTCGGCTGCATGCAAGGCAAACGCCTTACCCTCTGTGCTATTGCTCCAGCTCACTTACACACAATACATCAGATAAAAAGTTAATATTCAATATATACAAATAATTAACAAAGATAAACATTAATAAATCCAATAATAGTATTATAAATTTGAGAAATGAAAATTAACAGACACTTCTCTAAAGTAAATAGAGGAGTGGCATGCAATGAAGAAGTGTCTATCATCATTAACTAGGAAAATCCAAATTAAGATGACAATGAGATATCATTTTATTTCTTATGAATGAATATTTGTTCATGTAGGTCACCATCTCAATTTCCCCATCACCCAGTGACTGTTGGTTAACAGTTTGTTGTTTGATTTACTATGTTACACAATAGGTGAGACGATTCAGAATCTGAGTTTTATAACTGGTTTATAAACCTCATAACATGGTAACATTGGTTCAACTATAATTTTTTTAATATTTATAGAAAAATGATATTTTGCCATATATAATCACTTATATTTTTAAAACTATTTGCTTTACTCACCCATCAACAGACACTTAGGTTGTTTTTGTAACTAGGGCTTTATCAATAATGTGGCAGTGAAAAGGAGACCTCAAATATCTATATGAAATCCTGAGCTTGTTTCCTTTGGACATTTATCTCAAAGTAGAATTGTGGTATCATATAGTAGTTTAAATGGAGTCTATTTGTTCGTTTTCAGTAATTTCTGGACTGTTTGGTATAATGGTTGTACGTATCTGTATTCTGTTAACAGTGTGGAGAAGTTACCTTTCCCCAAAACTTGCTCCTACAATTGGTAGTTCACTAAATAGTTCCTTATGTCCTTTCTAAAAGTTGAGATGACTGACTTTTATTTTCCTATTGTTTAGTGATGTGTTGTAGTTGAGTGGTTTCAGGCTTGACTACAAATGTGTTCCTCTTTTCAAATAATCTCTGAGCAATGGCACAGGTTGGGGGGGGTGGGATGGGAGGTATACTGGGGTTTATGGTGGTGGAACATGTGCACTGGTGAAGGGATGGGTGTTTGATCATTGTCTGACTGAGACTTAAACCTGAAAGCTTTGTAACTTTTCTCAGGGTGATTCAATAAAAGAAAAAGAAAAAAATAATCTCTGAGAAGATTTTCTGTCATGAGGATTTGAGATCCACACAGCAACACCACCACCACATTATATTTTTCTTTGCATGCATCTAAACAAATTGGATGCATCTAAACAGACCAAGACACAGGACCAGGAGGACTCCCCCTTTCCGATTCCCCTGCCCTTGGAGGGTTCTGCTTTGCTCACTGTGAAGGCTCCATGGGACAAATAGTGGGATCGCAGATTCAATCTCTGTGTCCCTGGGGATTTAAATTTCTACCAGTCTACACCTGACTATTATAAATTCATTAAAATTTATGATACTTTTTAGCCTTACCACTCTCTTTGAGATGATCCTTTCTCTCCTACGTTTTCAGCCGAAAAGGAAACTTGTTATGGTCTGTTCTCTCCTTGCAAAGCCTTCACATTTTCTGGAGTTTAGTTTTATTATGTCTCTTTTTATCCTCGGGTCTATGATGGATAGAAAAAAACCTGTGTGATTTTATAACATATCCATCTTGTCCTTGTTCTCAGGTGGTATAGCAGCCTCTAGTGATTTTTCAAGCTGAGCTGAAAGCCCAGGGCTGTATGTTGTTTGCTTTTTAAAACCAAAATCTTACAGCTTCAGAGTTATGAGGAGCCCATGTTTTTCTACCTTGCATGCTGTACTTTTAATTAGAGACCCACTGCAGTATTGTCCTGTATTTCCCATCTGCCACTCTGTTCCCATTCTCAACATCTCTGCATTGAATGGGTTAAGTGACACTTCTAGTCACTCATTCTATGCAGATGTCAGTTATTTGCCATTGGATCATCATTTATGCCTTCCAGCATGTTTTTGAAATGAAGGGGAAAAATAGGTTTTGTAATGTAAAAATTGCAGAGAGCTATAGGTAGTCACAATAGTTCAATAAGTCTGCATAAACTAAAATTTGCATTTTCTCTCTTAAATTCCTGTTTATGTACCCAGAAACTACTGAAATTATAAGTTAAAACAAAATAATTAGCCTTTAAGTAGTTTCTAACTGACCCGTTCTCTAGAGAGATACTTTTAGAGAGATACTTTCCTCAACACACTCAGTACACTGAAAGTAATTAGACAGAATCGACATCGTGTACTTCCTTAGAAAATCATTTATTCTTCTGTTTACTTTTTTATGAAAATCTGAGATGGAACCTTTTTGTGCACTGACCCATTGATAAATTCTATGTAACTATTTCAGAAGTGGTTCTTGCAATTAGTATCTTCTTTGTGTACTGTGCAGCTTGGAGATAAGTCAGTTGGCTTTAAAGGCTGATATTTTGAACATTCAATAAATATCAACAGACTTATATTTTATTTTTTTCTTTTGCTTTGGGTAAGTCTATTTGTTCAAATATTCCTTTTATCCAAATTAAATTTGTTATTGTCATCTTTTTATTAATTGACCTTGGCTGGTTTACAGTTATAGCTTTCATTCTATCCTTATAACAGTGAAAATTAAGTATAGAGTTACTTGAATTTCAATATATAAATTTATAAGTATAGGGTATTTTTCAAAGAACAATCTCAATTTTGGGCATCAAGCTCCAATGAGTTATTTTTGACTGGGTATAAATTCATTCCATGTTAGGTCTGCTTGACTAAACTGCTTAAATACTCTCTAACAAGGGTACTTAGTGCTAATTTCTATAACAATTAAAAAAATGTGAACCACAGAAAAAACATGCTTATTTACTACTTACATGGCAGACAACTTAGAGTGAGTGAGTGCCTCCTGCTGAGGGGAAGATACCTCTCCTTTGAGGTATTTTGCTTGGTTGCAAAGGTCAGCTGAGGCCAGGCCAAGGGGTCTCTGATGCTATTGAGTCTCCTGATAGAGAGAAAACATTTTCTTTCTTTATGTTCCACTGAGCATTGGTAGTATCTAATGACGTCTGCAAAGATAGAGGAAGGCATGAGGAACATTGATGAGTTTCTGTGATTCTGATGACTCGGGTTCAAGTGAGGTTTGAGCACTTGCTGGATTTAGGTATTATATTCTGTTCTCAACAATGTATGTGAAGTGGGGTTGAGGGATGGTACAGCAGGTAAGGAGTCTGGCTTGCATGAAGCTTTGATCCCCAGAATACCATATGGTCCCTCGAGCCCTCCAGGAGTGATGCCCGAGTGCAGAGCACGAAACAAGCCTTGAGCAGCACTGGTTGTGGTCCAAATCCCCCAACTTCCAAAGAAAAATCATGTGAGGGACCAGAGATATCAAACACAGAATAAGAAGCTTGACCCTGGGACTTGCTACTTGAGGTTTCCCAGCACTGCCAGATCAGGCAGTGATTAGGACTCTGGATCCCTGAGCACAGAGTCAGGAGTCAGCTTTGAGCATTGCTGAGTGTGGCCCTACAACAAACAAAATCCATGTGAAAAGAGCAAAGATTTCTAAGCATCAGCTATAACAAACTTTAGTCTACTCTCTTATTTAATTATCACAAGGATTTTCAATAAATTGCCTTTGTAACCTATAGGCTAATTTATTGCATGTTAGATACTAACGTGGCTTCTAAGCCATCATGTCTATGGGACGTCATAGAAGGACCCTGTCAAGGCACTGAGGAATAGCAAGGCGGTTAAGGTTCTTGCCTCACATGCAACTAACGCTGGTTCCCCCTTTTTAGTTTTTAAAAAGTTTGGTTTTGGGTTAATCCAGGCAATGCTCAGGGGTTTACTCCTGGCACTGCACTCGTGAATTACTCCTGGAACGAATCAGAGCACTGTATGAGAGCCAGGAACTGAGCCTTACCCTCTTCTGCTATGGCTCCAGCCCCTCACGGTTCCATCCTTGCGAGCATGTGTGTGTGTGTGTGTGTGTGTGTGTGTGTGTGTGTGTGTGTGTGTGTGTGTGTGTATAGATGCATATTACTTAGCTCTGATGGGGATGGAGGGCTCAAGATTGTGCTTATAGGGATCAAACATGAAGCAAGTACATGCAAGCGTGTACTAGCTGTATGGTTCCTGTGGTATGCCTCTTTAACAACTTTGTGTTGCTTCAGAAGAGTGTTTTCTATTTTCAGTATAATTTTTAAAAAATTAATTATTTGCAAGGGAATTACATAAGAAATCTGACTCCCTTGGGTTGGAGAGAAAGTACAGTGGGGAGGGCAAGAGCCTTGCACATGGCTAACCTACGTTTGACCCATGGCACTGCTTAGAATCACTTGAATCTTTCTAGAAGTGAGCCCTGAGCACCATGCTGACGTAAGCTCTGAGCACTGAGCCTGGAGTACACCCTGACCACAGTGGGTGTAGACCTAAAAATAAAAAATAAAAATCCAGCTCACAAGATTAAGATAAAATGTGCATGCTGACTTTTAGTGTATTCGCATATCAGGAGAGGTACTGCTTTGATTCATTCTATTTAATTTTACTTATAGGTAAAAAAAATTGCTACATACTAGAAACACTTTAAAAAGTGATATAAACACTTATTCAAATTTCAGGTCTTCCATTTATTCTAAAATAATAAACAAAATACAGTAGGATATTAAATATTTATTATCCATATAAGTTTTGTTGCTTATATTAGACTTAGAGGTACACAACACTGCATTTTTTTTCTAGTAAATATCTTGCTCTTTGTTGGCAGTTATTTATATTTGGCTTATAATTAGAGTTAATGATTCAGAAGTCTAAATTAACAATGGAAAATTTCTATATTTCTATTATAAACTATTATTATCATTCTGTGTAAATAATGATGATCAATAGACAACACAGAGAGAAAAATGTCACTTTTTTTCATCATTAACCACATAATTTATTAATACCGGTAGACACGTTCATGAAAGACAGTTACAGAATATGTCTTTTTCATAGAAAGCATTGATCAATGTCTGATATAGACTATTTGCTGATTTATTGAAGTACTTGAATATATATTCTGAATCTATGCCTAGAGGTTAAAATATATAATCATGTTTTACCAAAAAAATAAATTGCTCTATAATCACTTGGGGAAGATAAGCATTATGCAAATATGTACAAAAATAATATAGAAAATATTAAACACTGAAAAAGATAAAGTTGATCAATGTAGTTGGAAGGTATAAAGGTATCCTTTTTGAGAAGTATTGATGAAGAAGATGGAATCTGAAGGAAAGAGAAAGGCACTAATAGGGAGAAAGCAGAGCAGTGTGATTTCTAGTCAAGAAATAAAACGAGGAGCAGATGCTGCTGTTATCCAGCCGTCTCTATGAAAACATGGCGGGATATAGTCTTGTTGGGAAGAACAGGCTGAGATATATCTATGGAGCCAAGTTAGAGTTATCACCTTGCTCCCTGAAACTAAAGTATCTATTTGTCAGAGCATCAAATACTTTGCATTCTCTAAGAATTTGTGAATAATCACCAAGTTCAACACACAAATATATTCTCTTTCTACAAGAGACATGTGCTGCAAGTGAGGCGAACCCAAAAGGAAAACCAATTAAAAAAAAAAAGCACCAGCTTTAAGGTTAATAGCACTGTAAGTAATGAAATGATATTTGAGAGTAGTGGAGTTAAACTGATTCTTTCCAGGGCATCTGAAATTTGGGTGAGGTCTTCCTGCAGGTGGCGTTATTTGAGGGGCCGCTCCAAGAGAATGAGTGAGTAAGCTGCACGACTACCGGAGACACAAGCATTCAAAACCCAGAGATCTTCATGTGGGAGCAAGTCCCCTGTGCTCCAAACAAAGACCGGGTGTCTGCAACAAAAGTTATGAGAACAGAGATGCAACAAGAACCAGTCAACTGTCTTGCAGACATGGTGGGACACTGACTCGTGGCTCTTCAAATAACTGCAAGTTCAGAAGGAGTGGGACAAAAATGAAAGGGAGAGAGCTCGCAGGTGGGTCTTCCAGACAAGAAGAGAAAGGGTGGAGTAGTGTTTGGACCGGAAGAGACTATGACGCAATCTTCGACCTCCAAACAACTCTGGATGCTGTGAGAGAAGAACATGGTTTGGAATGAGTGAAGTGGGACTATGCATGCCATCTGCTGGCTCAGCAAATGCTTCCTGGCTCTGGGAATACCGAGCAGAGGTGTGCGGGCCACAGAATCCAGGGAGAAGGATCTAAGAAGAAAATGGGAATTCTGGGAAAAGAATGGAAGGAGTGGACGAAGCACATCATTTGCGTAGGGCCAGGGGAAGGTTTCTGAAACTACTCAGGAAGAGACGCTGGGGTCAGCCGCCAGGAGGTGGTGGGACATTGAGCAACAGTTCATCAGGGCTGCAGAGATGGGGGACCCCAAACAGGGAGTGTCTATTATGCTATAGTTGAATGGCAGGGGCAAAGGAAGACAAGGAGTAGAACACACACACACACACACACACACACACACACACACACCAGGAAGCACTGTAATTCAAAAAGATAAACACATGGAAATCTGCTGTTGGCATTTCTGATGTTCCATCAACTTCATTCTTCCCATAGAAATTCAAATGCTTAATGACTGGACTTGAAGATTTATTTCTAGAAGGCATAGCCATACTGAAACATTAATTTATTTAAATGGATAAATGCTATTATTGGGGGGCTCTCGCTCCCAGCCATGATCAGGGGCTGTTTCTGGCTTCGTTTCCAGGATGAACCTGGGCAGTGGACGGGCATCAGGTCTGATACGTCAGATCACGAGCCGGTGTTCTGGGGCTGCGAGCAGGCTGGGGCCTTACCTCCTGGACTCTGTCCCTGGCCCCGGGAGTTGAAACTGATGTGGCCGAAGTGACTTCTAGTGAATGGGGACCAGGATGGAGCAGACGACGATCAGACGACGAGACTTCCTTCCTTCTTGCATTCGCTGTGAGCTGAATCATTTTGAATGTTTCTGATAGCTCTGGGAGGACGAGGGTTGTTTCTGCCTGTGCATCGCTGGTGCCAGAGGGATGAGATTGGAGTAGAGTGTCCAGGTGGGGAGAACCCACGTGGGAGCTGCGGTTGTTGTCCAGACAGGCTCCAAAGTTATCACAAGAGCAGTTAATGCGACAACAGCTATACTATACTTAATAGCAGGAATTTTCAATCAAGGCATTTAAGACATTTTTATATTTAATATAAAAACCTAAGAGTCAAAACTGAGGTTTGGGGGCTGGAGTGATAGCACAGTGGGTAGGGCATTTGCCTTGCACTCGGCCAACCCGGGTTCAATTCCCAGCATTCCATGTGATCCCCTGAGCACCGCCAGGGGTAATTCCTGAGTGCAGAGCCAGAAGTGGCCCCTGTGCATTGCCGGGTGTGACCCAAAAAGCAAAATAAATAAATAAATAAATAAAAACTGAGGTCTGAACCTCTCAGTTAGCCAACCAAGTATATCTGTCTTTTTTTTTTGTTTGTTGTTTGTTGTGTTTCACTTTTGGCCACACACCAGCGGTGCTCGGGGCTTACTCCCGGCTCTGAGCTCAGGGATCACAGCAGGCAGGATTTGGGGGACCCTATGTGGTCTGAGGGATGAAACTCAGGTTTGCCTGAGCAAGGAAAGCTCTGAGCACCCCCACCCCCAGGCCCGGAGCCATCACGCCAGCCTGAGCACTGCAGATTTATAGTCATTCTGGAGTCATATAGTTCTAGTTAAGCAAGAATTTATGAAGTCATTATGATTTTGTGTGATTTTCTCAAGCTTCATTTTCTTTGGATAAGTAATTAGACACATTTATTCATCATATATCAAAATACCCTTTGTCTTCCAAGATTCCAGATTCAACACAAAAGCATTCCAGTGTTAAATATGGCTGTGGAAGATTGTTTCTCTCCAAGGCCTAACAAGCTCTTGCTTTTGGTATAGCAACTCAACCCAATGGGGAACCAGGACCCTTTCACACACCGTGGGGTGTGACTCACCCTCCTGAGACACTCTCCCCCTAGCGTGTCTGGGAATGGCATGTCTTGGTGAGATAAAGTGTTTTCCCACAAAAGTTGTGCATTATTATTATAAGGAATGTTCCAGTACTATTTCATTTCAAATGCCATGTCTCAAAGGTGTTCTTCAGGGGGACGCCTCACTACTGGGTTTCACAAGCCCCCTTAGACGGAAGCACCTGGCAATCTATTACTCCTCCCTTCGACTTCTCAGGGGCCCCCTGGAGAGTGCCTGAGTGACTATCTTCAGAAGAAGATGGCATTTGTGCCAAAATAAAAGCTCAGACAGAGAGAATGGCAGGACTAGGAAGAGCCTCATACAAACCAGACTCTGCCTGTTGTTTTGCATTGAAAATAAGACAGCAATCTTGGGGTAATTTGTCTGTGTTTGAAATCCCCTGGCATTGCAGGGAAATGTTCTTTAATTGACTGGTAAATCATTCTAAGCTGAGTTCAGCAACTTATTTTTCTTGATTTCCTCTTTTCTCTCTGGTGTCGACAAAGGGAGGACTATTTTATGGTAACCGTTGCTTTCTTCTTCTCCTTGAATGACCTGCCTAGTCTTTGCATCAGATAAATAAGTTCAAAGGAGAACTAGTGGGTCTCAGTGTGAGAATTAAGACTCTCCTGGAATTAAATAAGAATAATATCATAGAATTATTAAGTTCCAGGCTTCTTATTAGCAACTGATGAAATGCAAGCTTTCTAAAAGTTTGACTCCCTCCAGCGAAATTCGAAAAATAGTGTGTTTCAAATAACTAGGTTAAGTTTTTCCTCAGACCAGACCGGGGGTTACACTGTACCAACGCAACTGTGAAGTCAGTTAATTGCATGAAATATCAGTTCCACTACACTGATAAGCAATTTAAGAGAATCTATTTTAAGCTTCTCAAAATGGCATTGTGCAGTGGCTGATGATGGCTCTAGCGCGAGTGATCTTGAGAGCCAGATGCAGGCGCAATTATCAAATTGATCTCATCTAATTTCCATGTCTTCTCCTCCTCTTTGGGCCGCTCCTGACTATGCTCGGGGCTTGCTTTTGCCTTTGTGTCCAGGATCTCTCCTGGCAGGGCCTGGAGCACCATATGTGGTGCCAGTGGCAGGACTTTGGTCAGCAGTGTGCACGGCAAGTGCCCTACCCTCTGCCTTGCCTCTCCACCCCTCACACCTTTGTGAGCAATTTTAACAACTTCTCATGCAGACATTTCCTATAAGGTCCTTTTGAGTAACTTCCTTTTCAACTCGGAAGCAAATATTCTCACTTTCATTGAGTATAATTTGGTTTCTTTGTAAAATGATAGAAATTACGAAAAGCTTTTCTGGCACAACAAAATTCATCTTAGGATATACGATATACCTTTCATACTGGAGCGATAAGTCTCTCAATGAGAAACGTTACTGGTGCCTGCTCGAACAAATCGATGAGCAACGGGAGGGCGTTTGCCTTGTACTTGGCCTACCCTGGTTTGATTTCTTTGTCTCTCTTGGAGAGCCTGACAAGCTACCGAGAGTATCCTGCCTGCACGGCAGAGCCTGGTAAGCTACCCATGGCATATTCGATATGCTAAAAAGTCTCACAATGAAGATGTTACTGGGGCCCACTTGAGCAAATTGATGAACAGTGGGACGACAGTGCAGTGCTACCGGCCAAAGAAAACTTAAAACAAGTTTAAGTCATTTTGATCTGTTTTATTTGAAAGAACAATTGAATTCTTTGGATTACACTGTTCATCTTTATCTTTATTCAGCTTTAGTTTGTTACCACACATAGAGCAATTTCCAAATCATTGAACAGTCTTTGTTTCAAAACTACACTTAATCCAATAGAGCCATAATTCTGCCCAATGAATCAGACCCGGCATATCTTAGTGCTTAATATTTTTAGTCCTTCTGGGTTGTTATGTGCTACTGCAACCTATTCATTCATTTTATTAATTTTATGCTCACCATTTGAAGAACTAGAGTGGCTTTGGGAGCTATTGGTATGAATGAAGCATTATTAAATTTTACTGTATTTTATTATTGCATGACCATTATGCCAATAAACATATTGAAAGAGAACTATTGGTGGTTAACATGTAACCAATTCCTAGAATAATGTTATTTGAAACCTTAATTTAATGCATGACTAGACCTTGTTTTATAGACACAGTAGATTTAAATAAAGACTCCATCAATTTTACTTACAATAACAAAGACACTAATAAAGGAGAGATGTTGATGTTCAATTTATTGTTTGAACTCATAGATAGCATTGAAGTGAAAATAATGTATTTGTGCATAAAGACAGGAAAGGGGAAAGCATAGGAGGGTTGAAGGACTTAAGAGGCATTAACATTAATAATATTTTGGTATTTTAAAATATCTTATAAAGTGTTATGTTTCTATAGCTAAAAAATTCTTTAAAATGTGAAATAGTATTTAAGTGGCTCAGAGGCAAGGCTGATTGTCTACTACTTTCAATTGCTTTGAGATCACTGATTTTGGGTCACTTTGATTATTAGACCTTTGACTTGGGAAAGGACATGGTGCCATTCACTAATTCATGTCTCAGACTTTAAAATCTTCATATTTCATAGGGTTCATTATTGAGAGAAGCCGATCAAGACCAAGATTTAATCGTGTTGACATCAAGTATTGTCGTCCCATTGTTCATCGATTTGCTGGAGCGGGTACCAATAATGTCTCCATTGTGAGAGTTGTTACTATTTTTGGTATATCAAATATGCCACGGGTAGATAACCAGGATCTGCCAAGGGGCAGAATACTCTCGGTAGCTTGCCGGGCTCTCTGAGAGGGATGGAGGAATGGAACCCAGGTAAATGCCCTGCTCACTGTGCTATTGCTCCAGCCATATACTAATGACAAAAGGAAAGTCAGACCCAAAGTAACATAACAAACAATTGCTAATTTAAGTAAATTTTGTTAACATTTACTCATCTTTTATAAAGTATTATACTGACTAGTCTTATTTAGAATTCTCCTCTAAAAATTATGCATTTCAAAATTTTGGACATACTGATTGTTTCCAAATACAAGAACACCACGGTGGCATTTTGAGACGTTCTTATAAATCTGAAAATAGATTCACTTTTTTCCACAGAAAAAGCAATTTCAGTATGCATTCAACTATTTTTCTTGCAGTTTAGTTAATCAGGCACTATCTTCAGGTAGTGGAAATTTGTTGAGGTATAACTAATAAACAAACAGTTCATATTTTCGCTTTGTAATGAATATATGTTACTTTGGTATGGTGCACCTTCTGGCCTCATGAGCACTGTGGGGAGAATGCAGTTTGGCCCGGTTTAAGGAATAGAAACTTCTCAGTATTTTCAATGACTGTAATATTCTGCGGATCAAATTTGTGCCTCAAGAGAGCTCACAGAAGCATTGCACAGTAAAAGGAGATCTTGGCATTCGTGACTAAGCAGTCCTTGGAAATATTTAGCTAATAACAAGCTTTAGCATTTGGGAGAGAAGAAACCTGTTTTTTCCTTCTCTTTCCATTTGAATGCTCAGTCAGCCCGTGTGCAACATACAAGACTCAGGCTCGCTGGAAATATTCGCTCTGGTGAAGCGCGGAGCCAGCAGAGGCTGCGGTGGAACTGTGGTGAGGTCAGCCAGTGCGCGTCCAGGAGGGCGACGCTGGCCACTCCCTTCCAAGTACCGTGCCTTGCCGGGCCACTCGCTCCTCCCCGGAGATTGCCGAGTCAAGGTCCCTTGCCTCGGAGGTGCCAGGAGGGGTTCGGGCAGTCCTGCTTCCTCTCTTCTCGTAAATTCAGCTCCTGCACGTGACTTCAAGACCTTCCCCAAAGGAGGTGTCTCGGAAGATGAAGGAGAAACCTGTATGTAGCTCATTCCTCCCACCCAAAGCATGCAAACGGGACAGCAGGCATCCCTCCTTCAGATCTCCGGGGGTCCGAGTCTCTGCACCTTCCGTTATTCTGCCCCTTCATGCAGAATCCTGCGTGCCCGGGTGCTGGTTGGTGCCTGTCCAGATGTGATAAGGGTGGGGTGGGGGTGGGGAGACCAGGGAAGCCTGATGAAAACTGAACAGGAAAAGGACTTGCTTCTGGAGGTTTCCTTTTGCTGGCTGTGACGTGGTGTGTGTGTGTGTGTGTGTGTGTGTGCGCGCGTCTGTGTGTGTGTTGGTGTGTGTGTGTGCGTGCATCTGTGTGTGTTGGTGTGTGTGTGCGTGCATCTGTGTGTGTTGGTGTGTGCATCTGTGTGTGTTGGTGTGTGTGTGCGTGCGTCTGTGTGTGTGTTGGTGTGTGTGTGCGTGCGCCTGTGTGTGTTGGTGTGTGTGTGTGTGCGTCTGTGTGTGTGCGTGCGTCTGTGTGTGTGTTGGTGTGTGTGTGCGTGCGTCTGTGTGTGTGTTGGTGTGTGTGTGCGTGCGTCTGTGTGTGTGTTGGTGTGTGTGTGTGTGCGTCTGTGTGTGTGTTGGTGTGTGTGTGTGCGTGCGTCTGTGTGTGTGTTGGTGTGTGTGTGCGTGCGTCTGTGTGTGTGTTGGTGTGTGTGTGCGTGCGTGCGTGCGTCTGTGTGTGTGTTGGTGTGTGTGTGTGCGTGCGTCTGTGTGTGTGTTGGTGTGTGTGTGTGCGTGCGTCTGTGTGTGTGTTGGTGTGTGTGTGTGCGTGCGTCTGTGTGTGTGTTGGTGTGTGTGCATCTGTGTGTGTTGGTGTGTGTTGGTGTGTGCATCTGTGTGTGTTGGTGTGTGTGTGCGTGCGTCTGTGTGTGTGTTGGTGTGTGTGTGCGTGCGCCTGTGTGTGTTGGTGTGTGTGTGTGCGTGCGTCTGTGTGTGTGTTGGTGTGTGTGTGCGTGCGTCTGTGTGTGTGTGTTGGTGTGTGTGCATCTGTGTGTGTTTGGGCCACACCCAGTGATGCTCAGGGCTTACTCCTTGTTCTGCTCTAAGAAATTCCTCCTCCTAGAAGTGCTCGGGGACCATAATCGATGCTGAGGACTGAGCCAGGTCCGCTGCGTGCAGGGAAATGCGCAGCCTCTGGACTCCTTCTCCGGCCCTGCTTCAGTCCTTCTGTCCCGCCAGGAACCCACGGGGCCCTGCACCAGGGGAAGTGGGCGTGCACACTGGATCTGGAGACTGCCTAGGAGGTTTCTCCGACTTTCCCAGAGTCGGTCCTGTGGGTCCCGAAGAGACCCCAGGTCTGCTGGCTGGTCACGAGGCTGCGCCCTCAGCAGCGGAGCTAACTCCTGGGTCTCCCTGCCAGCCAGGGTCGGTGTCCACTCCCCTCTCCTAGGATGCTTTATTGCGCTCTTCCGGGTCCTCAGTAACACAGTTAACTCGCTTTAATGCGTTATTGATCACTGTTAAGTGAGATTCATTGGCTAATAAAATTGACAGGGTTTGTATCTTCTGCACCGGACCTTTGTCTACACCGATCTTTCAGACCGTGGAAGCGGTTTATGTGCCTTCCGTTTGCTTCTCTCCGACTCGGGTTTTGCTTTAGCACGGTAACTTTGCGGTAGATGCATTCTTAGTTATTTACAGACTTGAAGTATAAGACAGTAGCAATAGGAGATATGGGCCAAATTGGGGTCACTGTTGCAAAGAGATTTGAAAGGTCTTTTAAATCCATCTGCTATAATTAGGCTAAAATAAAAGCTGAAGAAACATAGTGAAGCAATCATTCGGGAGCAACGCTGCTCTGCCTTAAATAAATTATTCTAACATGCTTTTAAAGGTGTTAATTATCCGGTTGGAGTGATGGGGATGTGGCTGACAGGGTCTAGTCACTGGCACCCCACATGGTCCTCCATCCACCACCAGGAGTGCTCCTGAGCACAGAGCCAGAACTATGCCCTGAGCACCGCCACATGTGGCCCCCTCGAAAAAGTTTAAAAATAAGTAAAGGTTTAATTATATTCCATGATGAAAAGATGAATTAAAACTTTCTTTGAATACAGGATTTAGGAAAAAAATAATTTAAAAATCTAGGAAGTTTAGAAAAATTGTAATTAAAAAAAAATCCCTCCAAGAGGGATTGAGATGCAAATAATCAATGTTCTTTAAATTCCACATTTATAAAATAAAGATGGAAAGAACACTTCTGGGCTCCTTGTCATTAATAGTACATTCTTAAAAATACTTCATTAAAATCATTACATTCATTATATGCCATGTTCTTCAAGATGAAAGAAATGAAAGGAAAAGCAGAAATCGTGCTAGTTCATGGTAAAATGTATAGCTAAAGCAATGACTCATATTAAAAGATAAGTGAGACTCTGTTTGGACTTGGTTTTGATTATAGTAGAAACCTAGAAAAGCATGTATATTTTAAGTGAAATTCCCAAATATTTATTAGTAGTGTTTAAATTTTTCTGTAAATTTGGATAAGTCCCTAACAATTGCATGACTCATTTAATATTGTTGCAGGTGACTTTATAAAGTGGGTCGTGAAGGAGGGAGCCTTTGGAACACAGCGCCTCCACCTGGCCACCTCAGGAACTGTTTTTTTGTGTCAGGACTGGTCAAGTCTTCTGGGAGCATCTACAGGGCATGGACACACGTGTTCCACCAGACCCAAAAGCCAGGTCAACGGGTGCCTAAGCCCCCTTACTGTGCACAGCAAAGGTGGGGCAGCTGTGGAATTAGTTAGGCTGGAGTGAGGAATTGCTCTTTGCAGGAAGGAAAATTGACCCCAAGCTCAGCGCAGGCGGTTTAGGAATGTCACCTTTCCTAGCAGGAAAGAACTTCAGGAGAAGGTCAAATATGGGAGCCAAATAATTTTTAATTTTAAAAAAGATGAATGGAGAGAAAGTGTGAGAAAAGAAAGAGAAGACAGTCTTCCCCAGAGAGAGAAAAAGCAGAGAACTGCTTTGGGGAGGTTTTATACAGTTCGCCCACCACATCTGTCTTGAATAGCACAGCGGGTAAGGCATTTGCCTTGCACAAGGCCTATCCCGGTTAGATTCTTCAGCCCCTCTGGGAGAGTCCGGCAAGCTACTGAGAATATCCCGCCCACATGGCAGAGCCTGGCAAGCTACCCGTGCCGTATTCGAGATGCCAAAAACAGTAATAAGACTCACAATGGAGACATTACTGGTGCCCACTCGAGCAAATTGATGAACATCGGGATGACTGTATCACTGTATTTTACTGTCTTTTCACTGTATCACAGTGATACTGTGAAAAATAACCTCAAGGCAAAAACAAGTTAATCTGGGTGTTGTGAACAGGGAAAGTCTTGGACTCAGCTTTCAAAGTCTAATCACAACTTTTAGATTCTTTCTTAGCTTCCTCTTTCCTTTCCCCTTTCTCTAGGGGGTGCCTCAGTTTCTCCATTTCTAAAGGGTTTAGGATTTGCATATCAAAGAAATGTGGTCCTCCTGCTTTTGAATTATTTCAGGGCTAGGCCATTTGACCTTAAGTTTTGTTATCTCCCCCATCTCCTTACCAAGTCCCCTGTCTGTCTGCAATATCTTAGAAAATTAAGTGGTTTGATAAGTGGTTTGAAAGCAATTATTGTGTTAAATATCTTAAAATATTTATGTACAAATGCATTTCTAGGAACATTGTATTTAGAAAATTTCTTCACTTAAAATTGTAATTCAAGTATTCAATAAATACTTAATTATTTAGAAATATTTCACAATCAAGTCAATCATTAATTCTAGTCCATCAGGGAAATGAGAGGTCATGCATAGTTTGTATTTACAAAATTTTGATGTATTTTATACAGAAACTTTAGTACGTATATGTTGTTTTTCTTTCTTTAGCACTAGTATAACACAAAATTTCCTTCCACATCTAAAGACATACCCCATTCTGTTAGGATTTTTCTTTAGATCTCTTTTTTCAGGGGCAAAGAAAGTGAGAGAAAAGCCTCCAGGAAAACCTAGAAGAGGCTCACTTTCTGTCAGACAGATGGAAATGATTTCATATCTGCAAGATTAAATTTGGTACCTTTGCAATAAAGCAACCAGAGAAAGAAACAGCTTTTTAAAAAGTGCAAAAGGATTTACTTGACAGTTTATGAATTATAGTGCAGGTGTATGAAGAAAAATTTACACCCCCCTAAAAGAGTCTAAATCCAAAACAGGAAAAATGACTGAGGGGGGAAAAAAATGAGGACGTCTAAGAAAAATGACAAGTTAAGACAGAATTTAGCTCTTCAAAAGAATTGAGACATTCTTGACTTGTTTCTTTAATGATAGTAGTTATTAAACAGTCATTAGGATGACAATGAGAAGCAGGAGAGATGGGGAAGAACCTTAAATATATTGATAGTGCCAGGGCAGCCATATTTTAGGCATGGAGCTTTGTAAAGTACCGTTAGGTTTTCCTGTTCTATCCTGGTCCAATAATCCTAATCATTTCTGAGTCAGTGCACGGTGAACTTGCAGGTGTTCAAAGTAATCTGCCGCTGCCATCTACAAGGAAGTCTAAATATAAAATTGCCACGTTATCATATTACTAATGGGAACTGCTGAATAATTCAGAACCAACAAAAATACGGAATAAAACATTGTCCCGTATTTCTGCATGATAACTCAGGGAGGTATTCTTCTTCATTCTTATAACCAAGTTAAATGCTGTTTATTTTTCTCTGATTTATTAGGAATTTTGTTTCTTCTGCTTTTCATTTGTTATGTCAAAAAAAGAATGAAGAAGCGGATTAGCAGGAAGAGAACTAAAATAGAGACGAGATTTAGCAAGTGTTTCATGCTCCATGTTCTTCAGTTACAAAGAGGGTCAAGGACTTGAGATTCTCAGAGTTAAATGTCAATTTCTTGTTACAGATATAGAAGCTGTGATAATTTAAATTTATACCACAGGGATTTAGAATATGTCTTAAGAGAAAAATTTCAACAATCTGTGTTACTGCATTTTGTGTTTAAGATAATTTATGTTACATTCTTGCCACAAAATTTGAAGCAAAAGACAAAATAACAATTTTAAGATGTATGTACTGATATGTAATTATTTAAGCTAAATTTTGCTCCTTATGTTTAAAAATATCTAGTTTTCTTGGAATACATACCATGCAATTATATTCTTTTTTTCTGAATCAAAGACTTGGATATTGGATATGAAGATTCCAGCTATCACCAGAACACTATTATTATTGGGAAAAGTACAAATAATAAGTACTGGTAATAGTAGTACTCTGGTTGAATTGCCAAAATCCTTGTACTTGAGTAGAAAAATAGGGGTTCAAATTTTGAGATAAAGTCATACAAGGTTTCAGATTATATTTTTTTAAAAAAGTGGAATACCTTGATATAGCATAATTGTGGTTATGGAGAAAATTATACCTAAATTTTTCTCATATAGTTTGAATGATCTGAATATAGAGAAAAGCTATTGCTTAGTGTAGAAGTTTTATGTATGTTGTATTCATAACCCCCAAACCAAACATTTAAGGCAATTGTTTCTAAGGTTTATATATCTCCTAAATAGCAAATAACTAAGGTGATAGAAACTTTTAGCTTTTTATTAGAGTTCATTGTGAAGCAAGCCAATGGGATATTAAAATTCTTGTTCTCTATTCCCAGGGTGTGGATCCCTGGCTGGCGGTAATGTCTGAATGACTTTCCTCCCCTCCCCTCCCATCGGCAAATAAGAGGAAAAAGATCTGCAAGTGCTGTCTTCTGAGCTGCTCAGCTTTGCACATTAGAAAGAAGGCATGGAAAGTGCAATTGTTTCTCTGGTGCTTGTTTGTTTGTTTTGTTGTACCCTGACCTTTGCATAGTAAGCTTCATGTCATAAATAGAACTTTGAAAGTTTTGCCTGAAGACAATGGAAGTAGCTACCATCACAGTTATTTCTTCTACAGGCACATACTCCTCATGAAAACAAACATCCCCGCCTTTTCATTGACATGAGCTGAGAAAAATATATGAGTGACATTAAAAAAAAAGAAGTTAACTAATGTTTGAACCTTGACAAGTTATCTAAGAGCAGCATATGAAAGAATAGATGCATAAGAAGAATCGGCTATAAAAATATATCTCCAGCTATGACCAAAAGCAACTGATTTTGTTTTATTTACTTTGTTTGTTTTATGGGAGCCACACCTGGAGATGCTCAGAGCTGACTTCTGGTTCTGCCAGAATTACTCCTGAGTTGCTCTTGACAGTGCTCAGGGAACCACATGGGATGCCCAGACAGAACCTGGGATGGCCTTGTGCAAGGAAACTGCCCTCCCCACTGTCCTATAGCTCTGGCCCCAAAAGTAACTGATTCTAACTAGTTCCAGAAATAGGAAATGATTTTCTAGATTAGATGGTTTTTCTGGATTTTCAAATAACCATATAATTCATTTTGGCAGAAATATTATTATAATATATTTGCATTCTTTTAATTTTAGCTGTTTCGTTACAATAGATAACTTAGATAAGTGGCTATTTTTTGTATAGCTGTTGCCTGAGAATTCTTAATTTTATTCATGACTTAGTATTACTGTCCCCAACTCAATATTGTGTGCAGTTCTACTTCGTTACATTTTTTTTAAACACAGCCTTATGGAAATGAAAGTTTGTGGCTTTGGGATATATTTTTGTCTTCATTTTGTGCAGAATTTGAGAATAATTGTGCGACCCAAATGATATATACACATTACATAAAATCCTATCTTGTTCTTGGATTTTGGCACCTGTTTGGCAGATGATGAACAACCAAATAAAACGAAATCAGAGCAATGTAAATGTTGTTTGCCACAAGGGTCAGGGAGTAAGGTCAAATGGTTAGTGCTTAACTAATAAAACCACTGTCACGGTCACTGTCATCCCGTTGCTCATCGATTTGCTCACGTGGGCACCAGTAATGTCTCCATTGTGAGACTTGTTACTGTTTTTGGCATATCAAATGCACCACGGGGAGCTTACCAAGGCTCTGCCATGTGGGCAAGATATTCTCAGTAGCTTGCTGGGCTCTCTGAGAAGGGTGGAGGAATCCAACGCGGGTCGGCTACGTGCAAGGCAAACGCTCTATTCGCTGTGCTATTGCTGTAGTCCATTATGGATGGAATAAAACTAATCAGAACAATGTAAATGTTGTTTGCCACAGGGCCAGGGAGAAAGGCCAAAAGGCCAGTGCTTTACTTGAGAAAGCTGGGCCGGTTCCTCTCAGCACACCAGCCACCAGGCCAGGGGTGCGTTCTCACAGACTCCTACAAAGAAACGCATCAAAAATGAGACTGGCATTTTCCAAGTCTTAATATTTACATAGAAATGTTTAAAATAGCATAATTATTAAAGCATTAAGTGAAATTTTCCAAACTGGGTTCTATGAATGTTGAGTAATTTTATTTTCTTTGGTTGAATGATTTTAAAAGGTCTAAGAAATGGTTTGATAGGTCCTAGGAGAGTGAATTTTCTTTTTCTGTGTTTGGGGAAGTTTAGCTTTCAATGTGTCTCAAAAATCTTTGCATTCTCCCTGGGGTTTGTTATTACTGTTACAGATATAATGAGAAGCGTGTCTAATCTTAAACGTCAGCGAGATAACTGGTATGTATTTCTTTAAAAAGTGACTTTTCTTCAAAGTAAACATTTATCTAAACTATATGTGATCTGTTTACATCACTGTATCACTGTCATCCCGTTCATTGATTTACTTGAGCGGGCGCCAGTAACTTCTCCATTCATCCCAGCCCTGAGATGTTAGCAGCCTCTCCTTACTCGTCTTTCCCAACGGTTGGAGGCTCTTGCAGGGTCAGGGGAATGAGACCTGTTATTGTCACTGCTTTTGGCTTATAGAATACTGTAGGATAACATAGCCTCAGGTAGTTTAAGTTTATTGGGTTACTCCCATCACAGTGCTCCCATTCCTCTGTGTTTATTTGTAGGTTCTTTCTTAGTGTTCTGTTGACTTGTATATATTGTTTTTCTCTTCTCCTTGAGTCCTTTGCATAGTTTATTCAGAGCCGTGTCCTTTTGTATGGACACAGGAAGACTGTAGCAAATGCTATGCTTTTGTAACCTGGGAGTCATTTGGCCGAGCATGTGGAAAGCGGCTTGGAGCATGGCAGTGGTTGGGCAGTGGAGGTTGGCTGCCGGGGCTGGGTCCCTTTGGGAGGGAAGGGCTCTCACTCACGCCCTCTGGGGTGCTCTGAGCGAAAACAGCCTGGTGCGGAGCCCCATGGCACGGTTATGGGGGGCCTCAATTTATGCTCCCTTCCGGGAGAAGTAGCCATGAGTTCTGGACCATGGCCCATGAGGAGGTAACCTGGCACCGGCAGGAGTGGCTTATGGGTGTGACCCCTGGGCGGCCCGAGACTGGGGGAGGCAGGCAGAGGGTCTCTGATCCCGGGTTCTGTTGAGCCCAGAGTCCAAGATCACAAAGTTCCCCATTACCTGGGTTTCGTGGGACTTCGCTCATGCGTGAGGCTCGGCCCAGGCCTGTGGAAAGCGGCCTGGAGCGTGTGGGCTGCCGGGCTGGGGTGAGATTCGTTTACACATTTAGAGAAACTCCAAACAAACATTTTACAGTGAACAGAAATCTTACAAAAAGTTCTTTAAAGAACTTTTGCTTTATTTTTGTTCAGATGGGTCCAAATCCATCACAATTTGGTTGTATTCCGCCCCCCCTCCATCTCCTCTTTAACCCATATACTAAAAAGTTGTCTAGATACTAGGAAGAAATTGTGTCTCAAATTACTACTCATCTGCCTGTTGGGCTCCAGCTGTTAAGAGAAGAAATTTTCTTCTCTGCATCTTCTTTGTTTGGTTCACTTACACTGAGCCCCTAAGCTACCAGAAATGAGTTGCTTCCAGTCTCCACCCATTCTGATGTTTAAAAGATTCCAGCCAGCGGAGAATACACTTGCTGATTTCAATTGCCGCCACAGGGAGGAAAATAATAGGCCAGAGAGAAAATCCTTCCCTCACGAGCATCCTTGAATTTCTTCATTTGAGTGTTTGGACACATATATAAAATTTTATATTTACAGATGCAAAATTTCCTCTTGATAGATTTTAACTATTGCTGAAAAATATAATTTTCTTTTAGAGTCTATGTTTTGTATCATATGCTATTATTTGACAACCTTGGTTAACTAGTGTCAAACAGGCCACTGACAAAAAATGTTTTGATTAACATGTGTCAGTGTTTGATAAAAGCTAGGTGGATGACACAAACAGGAGGAGGGAGGAATTATCCAAATCATTAGCAATTCTTTCTGTTGATACTGCTGCAGAATGGTCATCCCACAGTCTGTTCAGTTAGGTATGAATTCACTAATTCCATTACTATTTATGCTTTATATTAGTATATCACAACAGATACAAATGTGTTGAGGGCTGATTTTCAATAAGTCGCAGCGAGGGAACTGGTCTGCTACGTACGAAAACCCTAACCCAGAAGCAGGTTGTTGAATGGTTTAGCACCAGGTTCCCCAGGAACGTGTGTTGTGTGACGGGCGAGAGGGTGTATATCACATTCATCTAAATGTCAAGAAATAAATCTTAGTTTTGATTCTTGTTATTTCATAATACTTTTAGAAAGTAGTCCTAGACATTGTATTTGGCACATATCAATTTATTTTGGTCCTTTACCTGTCTAATACTATTTTTAGATTTTGAAATCTCTGTACTCTTTTGAATGAGTTCTCTAGAAAGAAAACTTTTTGTTCAAATGAAAATCTCCAGGCTAAATAATTTATTGCCAGGTATTCCAGGGTGTCATAGTTCAGACAGAAATATGGAACTTTAATTACTCTGTACTTTCTTGAACCTGATAGTTATTTTATCCACATTGAGTAACTGTTAATAATAAAAGTGAAAGCTGATGTTGAGTATATGTTAGTATCAGGCTATAAGACAGTCATGAAGTATGAATATCCATCTCGGACATTCACAGGTTTGTTTCAGGACAAAAGTATTTTATTTCATAGAACCTTATAAACAAAGCTAAATAATGATGTAAATGGGTAGAACAGAAAGCAAATACGCCACTCGTGACTAACAGGATTTTGCTGCTTATCTGCCTTAGAAGTGACTCTGCCACACAGAACGCCAGAATCTGGCTTTTCGAAACACCTAGATGTGACCTAGATGTCAGAGCTTATTAAATCGACAGTAGCTCTTCTTGTAATAACCTTTTCACAAACAATGGGAAAAGAAAGCTAGAACAAAAATAATGAGAAGAATGAAAACACACGATGCACAAACCTCCAGGCTCCAATAATAATAAAACTTTAACAAAGCTTTACATTTTTCTCAAAATTAAAAAATATATTATTATAAAGCATAGCCACCATCAATTTAACTCTCTTTAGGCATTTAGTGGACTGGAGCTATAGCATAGCAGGTAGGGCATTTGCCTTGCATGCAGCTGGCCCCGGTTCGATTCCTCTATCCCTCTTGGAGAGCCCGGCAAGCTACTGAGAGAATCTTGCCCGCATGGCAGATCGATATGGCATAATTGATATGTCAAAAACAGTAACAAGAAGTTTCACAATGGAGATGTTACTGGTGCCCGCTCCAGCAAATCTATGGACAATGGGAAGACAGTGCTACAGTGCTACAGGCATTTAGTACAGTGACTCCAGCTCATTCTCCTTGCTGTGTTGCCATAATCACAATCCATGTCCATGACATCATCTTTCCACGATGAGACACCATGTCTTTCATGGAATAGTTCCTTGCTCCATTAAGAACTAATTTTTCAGAACTATCCTGATTTGATGAATCAGTAAGACTAGAAAAAAGAAATCACACTGTTAAGAGTAGAGGCCAGTTCTAAACCTGAACCCATTAGTATGTTGTATAAGGAACCAAGTGAATATAAGCATTCACCTCTTAACCTATAATTCAACCATTAGTTCTACATTACTTTGACTCTCAAAAATCTTGACTTTAACTCACAGTTAGCATGCTAAAGAACATCAATTCCAAACCCACTAACCAATGCTAATAAATTCTGCAGGCACACAGTCTACCTCTATAGGTAAAAAGAAATGATAGAAAAATAAGTTGAGAGTAAAATGATGGGGTATCATTCATATTGTGGGGGGGAAACTGTGGTGTGGAGGAAGTACCCTTCCCTAGTGGAATTGTGAAGAAAAAGTTGGCCTTTTGGCTGATAGAAGTAGTTTCGTCATCTGCTACTACTCTGATTCTTGCCCGAGAGAGAGCAAAAACTACAGAGTAAAAGGGGAGGGGAAATACGTGGACTCAATTACAACAGAAACTTTATATCATTTGATATAAAATTTTATGTGCCTTAAAAGGACTCTTAAAGTTCTTTAAAACTCTTCAAATAAATACTTGCATTTTCCCCCAAATAATCCTGTAACTAATCGCTGACGAAGGGAATTCTTTGAACATTCTTAGCAACATCTAACTTAGTAGCAGTAGCAAGAAGCATCATCTGGCAGATTTCGCAAGTACTACACATACGGAGCAGAGGTGCTTGGGATCTTAATACTTATTTCCACTTGAATAAAAGGAAAATGGGAATGAATCCATTTATTTTGATTTATGGAACGCTATGACCTACTTGAATAAACATTTTTGAGATTGTAGCCATGCGTTCCTGAAAACCTCGTAGCCTCCACATCTCTTTGCTCTTGTGTTCTCTATCTAGCTTTTTTGCATTTCAGTTAGGTGGTAAAGGCAGTTGAGCTGCATCATTTAGTAACTCTCATTTCACCCTCCATAAACTCCACTCTGCCTTCAAGGCTACAATAGCATTAGCTGCAACTTTTTTCTTCTTCTTCTTTTTTTTTTTTTAAACCTAAAATTTCTTAGATTTGAGAACTAAGCAAGTTGTCTGTAAATGTATTTTCTAGTCCATTTGTTACATCTGCAGTAATAAATGTCCACATTTGGTAATCCTCAGTAATAAAATGTTTGTATAAGCCTGGAAGATATGTAGCTCAGCCAGACGCCGAGCTCCTCTGCAGCACGCAGACACCTTGGTTCCTGGATGTGACCAGAAATCACCGAGGCTCTGGTGCTAATGGGTTTCACTTGTGGCCATCCTACCCTAAAAGAAGCTTGCAAGAGAAATAAATGTGTTTTGATTTATGAAGGTTCATGCGGTCATTTTTATTAGCTTTTCAACCCCGAAGGCAGGAATATTTTATAACAGGAACAAGCACACGTAGGAACCCACCATCTGGAACACCGGTTTTAGCTTTTCCTCCTTTGCCCCCCTGAACGTTCTTACTAACACCAGCTCTGCCGATGCCCTGCCCGGTGGGAGTGTGTGCCCGGAAGACAACCATTACAAGTGTGCCAGGCCTTTGCATTTTCAGTCAAAGGGTGCTACCTCTTAGCACTTGTCTGAATTTATATTACAAAGGGAAAGTTTCTTAGACCTCAGTGGTTTAAAATAAAATGTTTCCTGGGGACTAAGAGCCCAATTTTGTAGTTTCATGAGAAGTGTATTGGCTTGGTCATTTTTTTTTATGAATAACTGCCTTCTTATATGAACTTTCTTCCTTACATTGCTTCTTAATTATTTTTGCTGTTCTTAGAAACATCATGGGTTTTTAATCACAAACTATTTCAGAGCAAAGTGAATATATTGACACATGTATTCATATGTATAAAGAACACGAAAATAGTAAGTCAACTTGAACTAAGCACTTTTAGGGGTATTCCATTAGCTGAAGTCGCTCTTTTATGCATGCAAAGCAGTCTTTTTGCTTTTGATACTGCTAGAAAGTAAGGAGTGACTGCATAGTTAAATTAATTTTTAACTAGAGGAATTTTTAATTGCTTCGCATAAACATGCAAGAAGATGGGTAGACTTTGTTACCATAAAGAGAGAATTTAAGACTTATGTTCCCTGTACAATTCTTGAAGACCTGTATAATCAGAAGTGCCAATAGATCCATGGTATGGAACATAACAGCTTTCAGGAACAAATTCTAATATTCATGCTTTATTAGTTAATATTAATGATATTAATCTACTATTAAGATTATATTAAACAAAATAAACACAACAATGAGGAGATAAAAGATCATCAGTTCAAACACTTTTATATAGTGAATATCATAAGACATGATCCCTACTAGCCTAAGCACTACTAATATTTTTTGAGTTTATACCACCTGTGAACTGTACATTCTACTCTGGTATCAGATTTAGGGGCCAGTAAATAGACTGGCGCTGACCCAGGGGCATAGTCAGGGGAGTTTGGGCACTTTGGTGGTGTTGAGGTGAGACACTGAAAACACAAAAACCGTAAGTGTCAATGCCGTCATAATCACATCATTTTAACTACAGTGCATTAGGAAAATTACTAGATTTGAATCAATGTCACGCGGGATCCCCTTTGATCATGAACAGTTCAGTCAGGAAAATAAAATCTACTGCAGACATTCTTAACAAGGAAACTTTTCATTATTTTAAAATATTGTTGCTTCTAAATGCTTTGGAAAGGAGTCAAAGAGAAAAAGAGGGTTGCTACCTAAATTCATGAATCTATTCCAGGATGGGACCATAGCTGGAACCCACCAGCCCACAGTTCAGCTTCTCTGGGGCTCTCCTACATGCAGAATATGGGGCGATTCTGGCCCGAGAGCTGAGGCTAGGCTTACACCCTTTATGCCACTCTCTGTTCCTTTTTCCATGGACTCAGTTGTCACCAGAGGCGAAACACTAGAGGTGGATCCTCTTCTTCTTCCTTCAGCTGTAACCCTCCCCCTGGAAGGCATCTCAGGGGTGCGTGGAGCCAGGGTTGTTATTGTTATTATTATATTACTATTATTATTATTATTGATATTATTATTATTATTCTCTTTTCTGTGTACTTTCCTTCTCTCTCATTTGTGATTTAAAAATTTTTTTGTGTGTGTGTGTGTGTGGGAGATGGATAAATGTATAAGCCTGTAACTGCAGCAATGAGAAGAGGAGGAGAGTATAGCTGAGGGAAAAAAGAACCAGTTGCAATATGGTCAAATAAGGGCAATCTGCTTTTTGTGACCGTACAGGACATGTGAAGGAACTGAGACTCTGTCCTCTGCCTTATAATGGAACTAAGGAATGCATGCTCAGATGATATTTTTAGAATATTAACTACCTCAATTGCCCTTGTAAACTTTTAAAAAATAAATCTTCCTAATTTATAAAGGCTTGCTTTTGAAGCCAACATAGAGCCAATTGTGAAAAAGTGTTGTATAGGTCCTTGAAAACTCTCTTGCAGAGGTTGTTCACATAAATGGCCATCAAATTTATTTTGCCTGGTGGCTGGAACAATAGCACAGTGGGTAGGGCGTTTGCCTTGCACGCGGATGACCCGGGTTCGATTCCCAGCATCCCATATGGTCCCCTGGGCACCAGCACCGCCAGGGGTAATTCCTGAGTGCAGAGCCAGGAGTAACCCCTGTGCATCGCTGGGTGTGATCCAAAAAGCAAAAAAAAAAAATTATTTTGCCTGGCTGTTGGTGCCTTTAAATAATTCTTAAAGAGCATAAAGTCAGCTGTAGGTAGAGTAAGAAGTGCATTGTCAGAGACGGGTCACGGGACTAAATTGTGAGATGTTTCTGATCATCACTTTCCTGTTGATGTGTTTGAGTCAGATCCGTTTGCAAACTTCTCTCTGCATATGCACTGGCCAGGTGGTGGTCCAAGTAGATTGCAACATAAATGACCAGACTTGTCCTAAGCCCTGCGGGACTTATCAAGGCTGATGTTTAAGAGTAAAGGACCAGACCAGAGTCTACACAGCTTCACTCAGTCTCTGCAGCCTCCATACTTCCTAGTCCATTCTTGATGGTTCCTATGGAAGGACCCCGAGTTCGAGACTACAAGTAGGGTTACTGGGACATGGGATGGGGGGACAGTGAGTAGTATTCTGTGGCGTTTCTGAAGTTCATAACAAATTGGACAGAGGGAGAAAATAATGATGTTGTACGTGATCCTGTAATTTAGCGAATTTTCTACACTATTTTAGAGATTAGGCTTTAAACAATTTGTTTGCATATTATGATACCTGTAAACTGGATCCATAAATTTATATTTTTCAGGTCTTGACATATTATTTAATAAAAATAATTTATGTGCATGGTCAACAAATGTGCTCTACTTTGTACACAAATGAGAAAAGTTCAAATTGAGAACCTTACTGTAAATGAAAATAAATGACCCTAATATCCTCAATTCTTTGTTATCATGTTCTTCCTCTGAGGGCACTTACTTTAACATTCTAAGTCTTGCTATTAGTATAATCCAGTTAAGCGATTAAAAAATTTTATTATATTCACATAAATTTATATGTATGCCATATATGTGTATATTTATGTATATCCACAAATATTAAGGATTAAGAGTTTCAAAGTCATAAAGGCCAATTTTTATTACTTTTTAAAATAAACACTATCTCCCCCTTGATGTTTAATTTGCTCAAGTGGGTCCAGTAACATCTTCATTCATCTTAGTCTTGAGATTTGAGCAGCCTCTCCTTACTCATCCTTCCCAACAGTGTCACATTAGAGACTCTTTCAGGGTCAGGAGAATGATACCCATCATTATTACTGTAATTTGGCGTATGAATACGGCTTGGGGAGCTTGCCAGGTTCTCCCATGCAGGCAGGAAAACTCTTGGTAGCTTCCCAGCTTCTTTAAAGGGAGAACTAGGCCATAAGATGTCGGGACCTTGGTTTATAGTCTCTGGATATTAGCTGTTGATGGGATTACGGTGCCAGGGGCAGTGTCTGGGTATGACTGCCTAGCTACTGGAAAATGGGGGATCTGGGCTGAAGAGGCCCAGTACCGATCCGAGCAGGCTTAAAGATCTCAGTCCCAGGTCCCGCACACCTGGGTTCCTCTGCCGGTTTCTTCATGCATGACGCTCATCTCAATATGTGGAGAGGGGCCTTGAGCATGGCTGTGGCTGGGTTCCGGAAGTCTTCAGTTGCCCTGGCTCTGCTTGGGATGAGGGAGGGAAACTCAACCCACCCCCTCCCAGGTGTCCCGGTGAAGACAGCCAGGCACAGGAGCACAAGACATATAATATTACATGTGAAAACTACTACATAAGAGGGATCTCAAATACTTCATATTTTGATATAAATCCTTTGTATTTTGACATAACTCAAAATAAACCTTGAATAGATTATAACATATATTATTCTAGGTTTGACCTAAAATTGCTTTCATTAATCCCAGATATCTGACCATTTTAGACTTCAAAAATGCAAGTATTTCAGAGAGGATAAAGAGTAAGTACCATTACTATGAAAATGCTTGCTGATATAGTCTATTGTGTTATGCCAGATTATCGTAAGTATTTATTCTTCAAAATAATCAATTTTATTTTATTGTTTCCAGTTGAATTTTCTAAACAGCTCTCATTTTCTTTGGGCATTAGAACAATCTTTCAGGTGAGCACATTTTAATAATTATAATTAACACTTGTTCATAAGTGGTTTTGATTAGGTTATGGTTATTCATGTAAGCATGTTCATAAAGAGTTGTGTTAATAAAAGAACTTGTCTCAGGTTAAAGTATAAATTAGACAATATTCATCTTCAGCATATTATCACCAGCCTGTTTTGAGATTCTATTTTCTTTTCAGGCTTTCTATCTAAAAATTCTGATTTCCATTTACTTTTTTTCTCCTAGTGTCCTGGGTACATTAATTTCAAGATCAGCCTAGAATTAGTTTGTGACATAATCCAGCTCTGATCTGGCATTTGAACAGTTAAATGAGTTTCCGAAGTTGCCACACTGTGGATCCTTCGAAATATATTCAGCCCATCTGCAAAACGCACATCATAGATCTAAACACAGAACTTTGTACTGAGAGCTGGATGAGAGGATATATGTTAGGATCTTAACTCCTGGAAAAAAATAATTAGGAAATGTTAGTTGGTAAGATGCTCTAGTGGGTAAACTACTTTAAAAAAAAAGTTTCAACACTGTAACTACTAAACACCAAAGAAGTTCATTTCCTCAAAAAGCAATGCAGAGTTTGTGTTTCCATTTGAGAATAGGGCTTGGCACCTTGCTTATTCAGAATTCTGGCTTCGCTCCTCTTCTTCCTCTCCTTGTTTTCCTCTTCTTTTCTTCGGAAGATGGGGTGATAATGTGAAGGTGAGTTATGTCTCCATGTAAGTATTACACACATCTTATCTGAGATAATTCTTGAATTACCTACGTAGAATAGCACAAACATAATAATATAGTCAAACTAATTTAGTCTTGTTTTTTGATAGTCAAAAACCATTTTGTTCAGTGGTGTTCATGCCAGTGAGTAACAGTAAAGCTGATCATTTCCAAATTCTACAGACACTAATTTCAGTAGGTCTGTTATTTTCATGTAAATATCAAAATAAAACATTCGTAGTTTTCTTTTTGAGAACATTTTTACATTTTTGTTTGATATTTTTACTTTTTGGACTGGATCGATAGCACAGCGGGTAGGGCGTTTGCCTTGCACACAGCCGACCCAGGTTCGATTCCTCCGTCCCTCTCGAAGAGCCCGACAAGCTATCGAGAGTATCCTGCCCACATATCCCGCCCACATGGCAGAGCCTGGCAAGCTACCCGAGGTGTATTCAATATGCCAAAAACAGTAACAACAAGTCTCACAATGGAGACGTTACTGGTGCCCGCTCGAGCAAATCAACGAACAATGGGATGACAGTGCTACAGTGCTACATTAATGGTGCGAGCTGTGTATCTTACATCTTACGTTTTTACTTTTGGATTGCACCCATGGTGCTGAGAGCTTGCTCCTAGGTCTGAGTTCAAGGGTCAATCCATATGTGGTACCAGGGAATGGACTTAAGTCAGCAGCATTCAAGGCAAGTGTCCTACCTACTTTACTATCTCTCTGACTCAACATTTTACATGTTTTATTTAAACTTCACATAGAAGTTCCCGGAATGGTGTCTAATTGTTGGATATTAATTCCAAGTGTTTTAGGCTTCATCAGTGAACTTCCCTTTTTTTTCTTCCCCAGAGAAGCTTACAGTGCTCTTAGGAGCAGCCCTAATCCCCTGAATTTATCTTTAACCTTTACCTCTCATTCTGTTAGCTACTAACTTTGCCAAGTCAGGCTTGATTACTTATAAATTAAAAATTTCTGATGATTCTGGACTTTGTATATGTTCAAAGCAAGTGTGTTACTTACTTTTCTGTTTCTCCTATAGCCTTTTTTTATGTTTTACTATAGGGCAATTTTCTTTACTTAAACATAGTAAGACTGTTAATACTATGCTCCTAATATTTGGAGTTAATTTACTCTGAAATATAGGAGTAGTCCTGGGCATTCGTCATAATTACTTGACTCAGGCTTTAATTGGCTGTAGTTCATCCAAAAGCTACCTAAAAGACAGGACCCCAAGGGGTAAGAAAGCCTAATCTAGTCCGAGATTTTCAGTAAAAGCCCAGCTGGCTTTTAACCTTAGCCCCCCCGGGGCCCAGAGATCTAAGTTTTGGAATTTATGTTTCTTACAGTGTTTAACCAAATGACTGCATATATTACTAAGAAGTAAACTTAATTGCTTAGTACGGACAAGCAGCAAGGGAAAGAAAAAAAAAAAAGCAATATAGATAGAATATCACCCCTGGGTGAATTTCTCAGTATAACTCTAGCCAGAGCATCTTCTCAAGTTAATCTTCCCCAAAGAAAAGCTTTACCTCTTTAAATGGTCCACCACACCTACGTGAGTTCTGTATCTCGGACTCCCTCAGATTATAATGTGCTGTTTGGTTCTAAATAAACTGGGCTTGGACCCTCAGTCCATGGTCCCCGTCTCTTTCTTCCTCCTGGGAGGAGGCTCTTGGTCACCAAATGCTTTGTACCAGGGGACCCTCACACACACACACACACACACACACACACACACACACACACACACACACACACACACCTTTATTTACATCTAGCGTTTTAAAATTAAGACCTGGGGGATAGTACCATTTCCCTGAGTAATCTCATTAAGATGTGTATTCAATGTATTGCCACATCAACGGACTGAATGATAGCACAGTGAGTAGGACATTTGCCTTGCATGAGGCCGACCTGGGTTTGATTCTCTTTGGACCAGATCCCCCATTTTCCAGTAGCTAGGCAGTCATACCCAGAAACTGCCCCTGTCACAGTGTAATCCATCAACGGCTAACACTCAGGGACTATAAAACCAAGCTCCCGACATCTTATATGTCCGAGAACCTGGGAAGCTACCAAGAGTTTCCCTGCCTGCATGGGAGAGCCTGGCAAGCTACCTGTTGTAGGATGACATTACTTTGTCCTTTCCCTCCTTGCCACAAGTAGCTTGTCCCGGTTTTACCCAGAGTTTAGGCTTACCCCAGTCTCACCCATCAAGATGTTCCCGAATCTCTCCCATCCCTTTGTTTAGCTATAATCACTTCTCCATGTTCTCTTCCCCAAAACAGTTAATCCGAGGCTTTCCCTTAATCTGACTGCTAATTTGCAAGGTCAGACCTTCCTAGGATACTGAATTTATATTATATAAGTTAATATTGCCTTTCTCCTCTTCTTGTGCCTTTTGAATTATTTACTTTAAAGCTATGACTGTTTTGTATAGACACAAAAAGACAATATTATGTTTTTATAACTTAGGAATTAATTGGCCTCGAATATTCCCTCCCGGGCCTCTGCTTTCTCCACTTGAGCCTCAGTTGCCCTCAGTTCCTAGCACCCCAAAGTAGGGTCCCCGACGTGGGACAGGAAGGATCCAGGGCAAGCGGTGAGTTATGTGCTACCCTGGCATCGAGATGGGCCTGGCCAAAGTGCCTAATTCTTAACTATAAGTTAAGAGCTTGATCATAGACAAATGCTGTCATGATCCAATAGTAATTATGAGACTGGGACCCTGCAGGGATAGGAAAGACTGATCTGGCCTGAGCACTGTAGTCTGAGATTGAGATGGCCCCAGGAGAGCAATTCTATAAGCTTTAATGCATCTCTTATTGTGTCCATACAAAATAATTAATATTATGAATTCTTATATGTTTGCTGGCTGAGGAGAAGAGAAACATGTTCATGGGACTCCACCCTTGGGTGGATCCTCCTGCTGAAAGAAAATTAAGTCCTAGGAGAAGCATCCCCTAAGGGAAAGGACCTTACCCTATTGATGGTGACCACACCTATGTGTACGCCCCAACCCCCTCATGCTGTGGAGATTTAACTAGGCTGTGAGAGTGGGTTGGGGGGCCAGATCCACGAGCCAGATCCACGAGCCAGATCCACGGGGCAGATCCACGGGGAGAGATCCAGGAGAGCGGGAGAGAAGCGGAGGGAGAGAATGAAATAAACGGATCGAGCAACCAGTTTGGCCTTCTTCCTTCTTCCTTCCGTCGCCTGCCCTCGACTGACGGCACACACAACGGTTCTGGGGCACCGGACTCGGGCGGTGAGGCAGAGCCGCCTGGAGAGCCCGCGAGTGCACGCGCCCCTCGGCGTGCTTTAGTTTTTTACAACCTGTGGCATATTCAATATGCCAAAAACAGTAACCATCATGTTCGGTCTGTAGTCTACTTTTGGTACGCCGCTTTCAACCTGAGTGAGTCCTCCCAAAATTCTCTACTAGGTGTTCCGTTCTCTATCTTGGCTGCCTTTTCCCCCAGCATGTGAGGCCAATTTCCAAGCTGTGGGGCAGACCTCCTTGTTCTTAGCTCTACTAATCCTGGGTGTTAGTGTCCCATTCTGCTACTTTATACTCCACATATGGGGTGGGGGTAGTGGGAAGGATACTGGAAACATTGGTGAATGGGCACTGGTGGAGGGATGTAAACCAAATGCAAACATGAAAGTTCATAAGTTTGTAACTGTAAAAACAAAACAGTAACAATTCTCACAATGGAGATGTTACTGGTGCCTGCTCAAGCAAATTGATGAACAACGGGGCGACAGTGCTACAGTGCTACAGTGCATTGCCACATCAAATTATCCTAAATTAAAATAAACTTTATTTTTCAATTCTAAAATCTAGTATACAATTATAAAATATGTTTCATAAATGTTATTTCTTTGATCATGGCTATACAATTCCCAATATTTTATGATTGGATCAAACTTAAAGCTTTTGCTTTTTCGGAGTTCTTAGAAATAGAGTTTAGAGCATGTGTTCACTTTCACATGTATTATTTACACAAGACAAAATTGAGGAAGTGACAAATAAAATTCTAAATACAGTATTTTTTCAGGAGTACAGTGCATGTGAAATAATCTGTGAGAATTCCTTTTTAGGCTATTGTTTCTCAATAAGATAGAAGAAAAGAATTATGAAAATACATTTCAAAGAGCATTTCTGTTCCAGAAACCAGGCCTTCGGCTCCCTCATTAAATGACATTCAGAATACTTAACGCTTAAAAAATGTTTGTCTGCAGGCATGGGGATTGTTAGTCGAAATGCGTATCACAAATATGTCCTCATAACATTTTCCCTGATAGAGAGGAATTTAATCACAGAAAACCAAAACTCCAAGGAAGCCTTTAAATCTTTGACAGCGAGGCTTCCTAGATTCTTAGGTGGAGCATTCCTTTGTCCACATACAGTGAAAATCTTACACCAAGGCAGGTCATCAACTCCCCTTTGCACAATTACACTGGAATTAAAAGTCTTAAAGAGGAGAAGAGGTCCAGATGCTTCGGTGACTTGGTTCTCCCTACGGAACCTCGTTTCAGCAGCTCATCAGTCTATAAATCAACCAAAGAAATAGTTCAAAATGCCATAGCTTTACCATTAACTGGAAAACCTTTTCATGAATAGTTTTGAATTTGAAAACAAATCTAACTGCAGAGTCGTGCCCATCTTGCCCACGTATTTGTCCTTCAAATGCCATGTCTCCTTTTGGGCTACATGTATACGGTATTTCAGATAAAACAGCATGCTTTGCTGCTTTTACACATGCTTCCTCTTTAATTTTTAATACTTTTAATCCTTAAAAATAGTTTTTAGCATTTAAATACTTTATCACAATAAAAACTTAGAGTACTTCTAACATTGCTATCTGATGAAATATTATATTGAAAATAAAACATACCCATAGTAAAATAAAAGGTATTTGTTCTTAAAGTCATTGGCTTTAAAATATACTAAGGGTGGAAACATACAAATATATAAAGTAAGAATTGTGTTCGGGTATCCAAAACTATAAAATACTGAAGACTAAATTGAACCAAGGAAATCACTTTATCACTGTATCACTGTCATCCCGTTCTTCATCTATTTGCTCGAGTGGGCAACAGTAACGTCTCCATTCATCCCAGCCCTGAGATCTTAAAAGCCTCTTCTTATTTGTCTTTTGAAATGTTGGAGGCTCTTTAAAGGTCAGGGGAGTAAGACCTGCTATTGTTACTGTATGTGGCATGTCAAATACACCAAGGGGAGCTTGCCAGGCTCTTGCGTGTGGGCGGGATACTCTCGGTAGCTTGCCAAGCTCTCTGAGAGGGATGGAACCAGGAAATAGGAAAAAAAAATCTATCCACTAAAAATTTATATGTGACATTACATATGCATACAACCTTTATGCATTGTATATGGGACACTGATCGAAGAAACTGAAGAAGGCACAAGATAAGTATAATGTAGACTTGATTCTCCATATATGTGTCTGGCACTTGGGGAGTCAGCGAGCCACTGCACTTTGCACATGCGTGTTGTAAAGCTATCAAGTCCTTGAATAGAAAAAAAAATCTATGTAGCTAAACCCTCGTTATTAAGGATCAATTGTATTTGTTTATTTGAATAACTAGGTCTGAGATCCTCACTTTTAAAGAGAGGGTTTCGGGGAACTTGTTTTAAGAATTATACTTTCTTTGCTCTACAGGGCCTACCTAGAGACTGTAGGGAAATTCAGAATTAGGAAGATTATTTACACACAGTTATTATTCAGTGCTGATCTGACACCATGGTTAGATGATCTAGAGGCAAGATGTTTTATGTGGTTGTGTGGATGTTGGCACTTTCCAAACAGACACTAGAAGATATAGTCTCGAGGGCAGTGCATGAAAGATACTGTGGGAAATTGGGAGTTGGCCCCAGAAAGGAGAAACAATGACTAACAGACACAGCTGAGATGAAGTCCAGTTATCACAAGCTTAGAAACTGAAGACAATGTAGGAGTGAACTAAATGGTTCCTTTAAGGCATATAGAACTTGCTGCGGATGCTTCTGGAGCAATTTCAGAAAGCTCCTCCATTCTTCCTCTTAAGGAAAGTGCCCACTTAGGTAATAGCCTCAATCAATTTGAATAGTCCCAAACCTGGAAATGACTAAAATGCTCCCTAACCCATAGGTAGAAAGAGATCTAATCCAGGGTGCAGAAATGACAGAAAATGAACCTGAATGGTACATTGTTCAGACTTAAGGAAAGAAATGATCTTACATATGCCTGTCCCAAAGTGAATTTTGAATTCAAGAATCCCAAGGAAAAGAAAGTGAGAAGGCGGGAAAGAAAAGAGAAGTTCAGAGGACTGGAACAGCTGCGGTCCAGCTACTGTTGAAAGAACAGCTGAAGGTGTGAGCAGCTGCAGGACAGAGTTCGCCTAAGGCATCATGAGGACTGGTAGGACGAGGGAGGAAGTTGAATACCAACATGGTCCAGAGAGAAGAGGCAGCAAAAAACCAGTAGGCTAGAGTGACTTTTTGGTGGCACTAAACCGTGGTATGTGTTGGGCGACACCCCTTTTCCATTTCTTTTCTTTTTTTTTTTTTTGCTTTTTTGGGTCACACCCAGCGATGCTCAGGGGTTACTCCTGGCTTTGCACTCAGGAATTACTCCTGGCGGTGCTTGGGGGACCATATGGGATGTCGACGCCGCGTGCAAGGCAAACGCCCTACCCGCTGTGCTATCGCTCCGGCCCCACCCCTTTTCCATTTCTTGCAGCCCATATTGTCACCAATAACCCTGTTTCTCTGGAGATGAACAGAGAAGCTCCCCTGGGGAATTTTCTAGACTTCTAGGGCCATGGGCAGGCATGCTGAGGGAACCCTTCTGTCCTAAGTGTATTCAAGGACGCTTTGCATGTCTAGCCTGCAGGGAAGTGTGCAGGGCTTGTAATCAAATTGAGGGTATCCGGAGTCTGGGACCGGCAGAGACGCGCTGCCTTCACCCCTGGGTTCCCAGCTGCTGGAGGCAGGATTTAGCCTCCTCATGTCCTTTTCTACCCTTCACTCACTGGTCTTTGTTCTTTCTCCAAAAACCATCTCTCACCTTTCTTCCTACGTGCAGACTTTGGCTTGCTAGTAACTGACCTTTCCAGAAGAGAATTTCCACCTCCTCTTTCTGGGCATATAATTCTTTTCCCAATATTTATTGCCCTCAGTAACTCCTTTTACAAAAGTCGCATCTTGCCCTGGAAGAATAGACCTACTGCCTAGAAAAACCTTCCCCCAGAGCCCAGCGGGATGTGAGATGATTAGCTGCTGACCAAGAGAGCCCTCCCTCTGCGTCTTTGGTAAGGCGGCCCTTACATCTGAGCCCGTGTCCTCTCCCCTTGGATTATTATGTCTTTTAAAAGCACAAGGGGGGCTGGAGTGATAGAACAGTGGGTAGGGTGTTTGCTTGCACGCGGCCGACCTGGGTTCGATTCCCAGCATCCCATATAGTCCCGGGAGCACCGCCAGGAATAATTCCTGAGTGCAGAGCCAGGAGTAACCCTTGTGCATCATCAGGTGTGACCCAAAAAAGAAAAAAAAAAGCATAAGGAGTAGAAATGCCTTCTTTGCCCACTCCCACAGTGAAGGCAACATATCATTAAATCGAGTAAACTAATGTGTGACTAAAACATACAAAGATTATTTAGTTCAAATATATTAGCTAAACAATCTGGTAGCATAGAAATATTAGCAAAATATTTGTCAGAGGTCATAAATCAAGTAGCTCAATACAACTTCCAGTTAAATTTGAAGTAGGTGATTATTTTGAAGTCAACGCCAGGGTGTTGCAGCAGTTAATATTGTTCATATGACTATTTTCAGAAAGACATACTTTTTTTCTAGTCTTATGCTATGTCTTTAATATTTAATAACTGTTTGATGACAAAATTGATGCTTCATGCTGTTTATTGAGTGAATAAAAGTGACCGTCACCTTGGAAAAAACATGCTTCAATGTGTATATATTTTATTGCTTTATTAAAATCACTAAAGTATACTTTATTATGAAATCTCTTTCTTAAGTACTACAGTCCAAAGAGTATTGATAAATTCATCTGTATCTGTCACCCATACAGAAATACATACTTTAAGCAGGATCAGTACCATGGTACAAAGGTTCACATGTTTAAGATACGAAATGTATCTGATCCCCTGGTTGCTAGAGGAATGCTCTGATTTTCCAGACGGGAGAATAACTGTGAAAGTGTTCACAGGTTTCTGTGTTCTTGTCTCGAAACACAGAATGGAGAGTTCAAATGAGCTTTTTTGAGCCCTCACTATTATACTATTGCTTATGTTCAAATTTCCGTCATGGTTTTGTCTTTTGGGAAAGTAAAATCACTTCAAAAGCATCCTCTACATTATATTAAGTTGATTTTAAAATATATTTGCATCATTGATGTCTAATTCAGGTTTTAATTTACTCTGTAGGCTCTAATCCAATGGGTTCAGTATTCTGATAATTGAACCGCTAGACAAGCTTAGATGTATCCCAGGTTGGTCCAGCATCTACTACTTATTTACTTTTCTAGTAAAGCTAGTAGTTTTATTTAGAAATATGAGAGTAGGTAAACAAAGAGAGAAAGAGAGAGAGAGAATCAGAGAGACAGAGACAGAGAGTTTGTCCCATAAAACATGGAAACATAATGACACATTTTGGGAAGTGATATTGGTATGAACAGCAGAACGGGTGGAATGAAGAAAGTCCCCGGAGCCTTTAACATTCTCATCACTTCTGGAGCATTTGTTCTCCTTTAGGGACCCAGAGATTCCAACCAGGTTCTAACTTGCTGACTTTTTACAAAGGACTAGCCCTTTCCCCATGGTGCCCGGAGTCTTTGATCAGACAAAGCATTTGAGTGTTGGGGTTTCCATGCAGGGCCTGTGGTTTGACACTGTCAGACTAGAAGCTTTTGCGTGGGATGTCTCTAGCAGGACCAAGGAAGGTCACGTGACTGATTTTCAGGTCCAAGAAATAACAGTATTTTATGCTGGAAAAACAAAAACTTTATGAGAATTTGGGTGCTATTTTCAGCAACGGAATCAAACCCATGTCTCAAGCAAGTGATTTGACTCCCTCTACTTTTTGTTTGTCTTTTGGGGGCCACTTTCAGTGATGCTCAGGGCTCCTTCGTGACTCAGAACTCAGGGATCACTCCTGGTGGGCTCAGGGTGCTGGGGATGGAACTGGGTTAACGTCCATGTGCAAAGCAAACACTTTACCTACAAGTCTGTTTTCAGATGGAAATATTTTACATAATTTTTTGACTTGTTCCTATCCTTAAGAGTATTTATCATCTTGTTTACAAGCCTCCTGATACCTATCATAGTAGGACTCAAATAAATCGCTTCCCTCCTCTTAGTTTTCGTCTGTTCTCTCTGCAACTTGTTTTAGCCATTAATGTACTAAGATCTTCCACTGGCCACACGTAATCGATTCTGAATCTGTGTTTACTAGGGTACCACAACACTAGTCCCAAAGCTATGAGCAGAAAATCTGACTTATACTCATCATCCATTAGGTATATTGCCAATAATGCTGGATAGAAATCCAGGACGAAGTTCCAGTTCACCAACTCATTGCAGTTTTTAGAGCATATTTCTAGAGAAAATGAGTTCAGGGACATACAAATGATTTACCTTGCTTTGAATATAAAATACTCTTCCAAAATGGGGCCAGATCAATAGCACATCAGATAGGGCACCTCCCTTCCATGTGGCAGGGTAGGAATTAATCCCTGGTGCTTCTACAAGCCTTGCCAGGAGTGATTCCTGAGTGTAAAGCAAAGAGTAAATCCTGATTTTCTCTTTTGGACCCCATGTGTGGTCCAAAACACAAACCAAACAAAATCAAAATTACAAAATGATATTAATCATAGATGGTAGTACATACTTGGGGAAAATCAGTTCAAAGGTTTCGAATAGTAAAATACAAATTTAACAAAAACAGTTAAGGAAATCTGCCACTGTCAAATTCTATCATTTGTTTTCCCAATTATGTATGTAGGTCACCAAATAGTTATCTGATGTCATAGGCTATCATTTTAGGTGAATACTGTTTTCTGTTCCGTGAAACACTGACATAAAACACTTAAAATGAAAGGAGAACAAGGAACCTCTGTTATGTGAAATTGAGACCAGTATTTGTCCATTGACATGTTTCTACAGAAAGTATATGTTTGGTTAGAATTTTAAACTCATGGTAAAACCAAAAATCCTGACACAGAGGCTCAGAAAGAGAATATAGGGTTTAATGAAATTTCCTTGCAACCAAACTAAGGTTCCATCCCTGATACCACCCATTTCTGGGACCCTGAGTTCTACCAATGGGGTCCCTGGGCACAGTTCCAATAGTAGGTCTCTATCTAGCATAGCCAACTGTGACCCAACGCCCACCCCCCAAAAAGTCAAAATAAATGTTATGTTCACTCATATTAAAACATGGGTAATGCAAACCTGTTTGCAATATAGAGACTAAGCATCCAGTGATAGCACTATTCACCACCAACGGCTGCTCACAGCCCTTTGTGACGAAGATTACATTACTTAAGATTACGTTATTTCAAGATTACACAGGAGCCACGTAAGATGAGAAAATTTGGTTATTGTCTTAAACTTATGTTAACCCTGTGGAGAAATGTAGAGACACATGGGTAGATACTCACACAAATATGAAGGATCAATGCATATGAAATGTCTCTACTTGCTGCTATGAGAATTATTTCTTTTTTTTAACACTGCTGCTCATCTCTCTTCTTGTCTCCTCATTGTGACTTACATTTTATATTCTTTCATCCTTTTGATTTACTCTGAGTTCCCATGAACAACACATTTCCCTGATTTGCTAAAGATTTTCTCATCTCACCAAAATGTGCGAACTTACTCTGCTTTTATTGCTTCACATCATTTCTGAGAAAAGAAGAAACCAGAACGCAGACATGTGATCAATATCCCACTTCCCAAACTGTGGCTGCAACTCATACTTAAGTCTTGTCAGTGGAATAGCATTTCTGTATCCGGTTATATAAGTATTATTTAATTATCCGGTTATATAAGTATTATTTAATTGTCTATTAGGAATATCCTTGATTCATAAATATCTATGATGATAAAAATCTGATAAATGTGATTAATCTTACTTAAGCAAGATAATTTATTTGTCTATGTTCAAATTAGGCTGACTGATTTCTTCAGTCAATATTTATTAACACTCTATGCATTGTTATTTAAAAAAAGTATTTGGACAGGCCAGAGAGATAGGACAGTGGCAGAGGCTTGACTTGCTCACTATGGACCTTGGGTCACTGCTCTGCACCTAACTTGGTCCCTGAGCACAGCCAGCAGAGATCTGTGAACACAGAGCCAAGTACCACCCATGTGGTCCTACATCCAAAGCAAACAAGCAAGCAACCTGGAGATATCACAGCCAGACCCAAGAAGCAACAAATGAGCTATTTGCACTGTTTATATTTATTAAGCTTTAAAAGCTGATGAATTGTAGGTGAATTGATGCTGTTGTTGCTATTTGTTTTGGGGCCATACCCACTTGTTCCCAGGTCTCACTGCTGCCTCTGTGCTCCAGGTCACTGCTGGTGGGCTGAAGATTGGGGTGGGGACCCTTTGAGATGCTGGTTGATTGAGTGCAAGGCAAGTGTCTTACCTGCTGTGTAATCTTTCTGGACCCTAATGTTTTGTTTAGTTGCTATTTTGTTGTTCTCTTTTCCAAGTGATTTTTCTGCTCCCATGAAAAGATGAATGATCTGAAAAGAGCCAGTATTTGGAAGGAAGGTGAGATATCTGTTAGGTTATTTTCTCAGATCAGAAAATGAAAGGACTTCGCCGTATTAGGACTCTAAGGACAGTGTACAGCTCTGTGTGTATAATAGAGTTCTGATAGAGAAACCAAACAAAACAAAAATTAGAACTAGGTTTAAAAGGATCACTTAAGTAAAGGGATACTAATCTATTTCTTCTCTCCTCCTACTAACAAAAACAAAAATAGTTGGTACTTTAAGAGGCATGAAAATTATCCATTAAAAATGGAAAATGTTTCCTGAGACCTACAGTTTTTCTGGTTTATGTATTGTCCAATATCGGCACTTATAGATCTATCTATCTTATTACACAGAGACCTAATCACAGCTGCTGCTGTGGATTCAATCATGTCCCCGATTCTTATAGTGGAGTCTTAACCACCATGATATTTCGGATGAAGCCTTGGTGGACGTGGCAGCCAAGTCCAGGGTGAGGCCTGCCGTGGCTGGGTGGGGTTCTAGGAAGCAAACAGCCACCCTGAGTTCTCCGTCTCGCCCTCTCTGCCAAGGAAGGGCTTGGTGAAGGGCGTTCATGCAGGCTGAAAACTGAATTGACAGTTTTCAGCAGCTGGCAGAACTCAACCCAGGCTCTGGACCTGAAAACTCATACCTGCTTCCTGTGTCACCCTTCTGCTGTGGTAGCAGAGACAAGGTCACCCAGCTGATGACTAGATCATTTTCCTAAGTGGCCCTGACCAGTGCTTTGGCACCTGCAGCCACCTGGTGTCTTCAGCCATTGTTGTCTTTTGCTTTTTCTGCATGAGTTTTTTTGCTTCTTCTGCATGCACAGTGGGAAGGGCCTTTTCCTCGCACACGGCCAAACCAAGTTCAATTCCTCCATCCCTCTCTGAGAGCCTGGCAAGCTACTGAGAGTATCCGCCCACAGGGCAGAGCCCCATAAGCTCCCTGTGGCATATTCAGTATGTCAAAAACAGTAATAAGAAGTCTCACAATGGAGACGTTACTGATGCCCTCTCGAGCAAATCGATGAAAAAATGGGACGACAGTGCTACAGTGCATATCTCTATCTAATTTAGTGTTTTTGTTATGGTAAAACATTTCTAGTAAGAATATGAGAATTAAAAAATCTCAAAAATGCTCAAAATATTCACTTTCAGTTATGGAGTAAGGGAAAGTTTAGACTAAGATAAACTTCAAATAATGTTATTTGACTGATAAGCTTGGGTGAAGGATTATTAGCTTTGTCTCTTATGTTTGCTTTTATTGGTTAATTAAAATAATAACTTTTCAGCATGTCTTAAACTGGCCAGGAATATCCTTTAAATAAGATTCAATGCTAAATACCATCAAGACATCATCTAATATTCCCTACTTATGTTGGTTTGTAAGCTGGTTGACCCCAAGGTAACATTTTCTTCCTCCAATCAAATATAGCAATTCTACCCTCTGTCTTTCCTCAGCTTCTGTGGTACTCTCTGAACTCATGGTATCCTCCTACTGGTTCCCTTGCCCCTCATAAATCACTGAGCTAATGGGAATTTTGCCTCCTCGTTTGAGCCTTTGATGACCTCTAAGTAAAAGTGAATGATGGAGCTCTATTCTCCAGTGGAAAAGGCATGTCACAAAATCTCATTTGGTAGCATTTTTCCTTCTTTATTGTATCTCTATATATCTAAGCTCAAATCAATAGAAATCCGTCCCAATTGGGATGAGGAATAGCTTTAAAGATTTCATTTTTAATTATTAAAGGATAATTTTGTGTGTTTGTGTGTGTGTTGAGGCATACTGGAGTGATAGCATAGCAGGTAAGTCCTTGGACATGGCTGACCCGGGTTCGATTCCTCCGTCCCTCTCGGAGAGTCTGGCAAGCTACTGAGAGTATATCGCCCACACAGCAGAGCCTGCCAAACTACCCATGGCGTACTCGATATGCCAAAAACAGTAACAAGAAGTCTCACAATGGAGACGTTATTGGTGCCCACTCAAGCAAACCAATGAGCAATGGTTCAACAGTGCTATAGTGCTACAGTGTGTGTGGGGACACACCCAGTGGTACTCAGGACTTACTCCTGCATCTGCATTCAAGGCTAACCCCTGACAGGGGGCTAGACCACATGGGGTAGCAAGGATTAAACTCTGTAAGCCCACGCAAGATAAGTACTGTACTATCTCTTGGGCCCAGCCTTTATTAGATTTGAATGATTACTTTCAAATTTCCTTTATTTCATAAATAATTATGGTTATAGTTACCCAAAACTTACTTGCATTCAATAAAACACACTAATTTTGAAAGTACATTTTGAGCTTCAATGATGGTACATATTCATGTAACAATAACATAAGTCCCCTCGTTTGAAAACATTATTTTATTTGCAGTTGTTATTCATCCCTTACTCCTGACCCTAGATAACTACTTTGTTATTGTAGACATTTTAAACATTAACTTTTGTGTAAACTTAGCTGCATGCATGTTGTGTCCAGTTTCTCCATTAGCATATTGTTTCATGTATCAATATTTCATTTATCTGCATTTATGAGTAATGTTCCGTAACGTGAATAAGCCCCAACTTTTTGAACTGGAGAGTTGAGAGATGTTTGGTTTTCATACAGTTTGTGGCAGTTAGGGACTATGTTGCTATAAGTAAACTACTGTTCATGCATCTCTGCTTGAAAATGTAGTTTCTTATCTCTTTGGCTAAAACGTGTAGGTGTAATTACGAGGTTAGAGGGACCGCTTAACTTTAAGTGACTGTTTAACTTCAGTGAACTTGAAAGATGCTGTGGCATTTCCAAAGTGGGTTTACCATTCTTTATCCCACTAGCTGTCATGATGACCCCAGAGTCTCCATATTCTCACCAACACTTAATATTGTCAACACTTTGGGTATAGAAATTCCCCTCGCGGAACGGTATACAGGATCTGCTTTGCTTAGTTCCTGTTATTAATTATGTTTGAAGTTCATATGCTTATTAGAAAGGGTGTGTTTTTTTTCCTAGAGTGTTTACTCAAATGTTTTGGACAAATTGTTACAGGGCTAATTGTCTTGTGTCAATATAATTACTCGTTATATTAAACTTGTATCATTGATATGTCTAACCTTATCCCATGACTATGGCGTCTTGATAGTTATATTTTATGTTCAATTTTAATACCAACTTGCATAAGCTCTCCACACATAATAGTTTGCTTGACAGCTTTATGTTGTGTGATTTTCCATTTAAATTCTAAAATTTTATGATTGTATCAATAATCTCCTGCATTGATTTTTATGATATGTTTTCAAAACTTTTTTTGAATGGGAAGATATTATTTCCAAAGTTGGAGAGGTATGTTTCTAAGTTCCTCATGAGGAGGTTTACTAACAATAATATTTGCTCTGAATATTGTATTTTGAAGAATGGAAACCTGGCTGTCAGTACCACACACCTCAGAGTTTACCTGTCGTAAACTGAAAGCTGCGTTGTTGACCAGCTCCCTTTGGCAAACATGACCAGCTGATGTCAAAGGTAAGAGCTCGCCAATGGCATTGATTTTCCATGATAACATTCAGGTCAGAGAATGTAAGGACTGTGAATTAAACAGTACTGGATGAAACTCAACCACAGTGACAATTATATGAGATTTGACACAGACTTTAGAGCACACTCAGGAATTAGGCTTCTCGTGTGTGGAGCATGCTAACAGAAACGAAATAACATTTTGGAACGATTCTGGTTTGCCAGTGCATTTGGAAAATTATCCTTAATGTCATAGAAAATGCTTAATTTTTTTTCTTCTGAACCATTTCTTTAATGCCAGGTAATGATATTTTTTCTCATTATGAGTTCTGTTTCAAGATTATACTCCATTAGGGATATTTGATTACAGAAGAAAAGTATGTTTAAAGGAGTATAAATTGAACCATGTTCATGCAAATATTTCAAAAGTTTGAATTCTGTATTTAATAAATGTTAATCTCCCAAGAGATTATAATCAGCTGCATCAAAGGTGAAAATGTCTTAACAGACAAATGTGTGCACTGTTTCTCAAAAGCAAAGAGAAATTCATTTTATACAATGGTAAAATTGGGGATTCATAGATATATGCAGCGTGGACTTCATATAAAATTATTTAAACATCCATTTTGTCATATTTAATTTCACTATTTTATATAGGTTAGTATTTTAATTATGATATAATCACTGTATCACTGTCATTCCATTTTTCATCGATTTATTAGAGCGGGCACCAGTAATGTCTCTATTACACTCAGCTCTGAGATCTTAGCAGCCTCTCCTTACTCATTTTTCCCAACAATGGGAGGCTCTTTCAGGATTAGGGGAATGAGACCTATCGTTACTGTTTTTGGCATATTGAATACGCCATGGGTAGCTTGCCAGGCTCTGCCGTGTGGGTGGGATACTCTCAGTAACTTGCTGGGCTCTCCAAGAGGTATGTATATATCTGTTACTGTATTTGGGATATGAATACATCAGTTATGATTATGATATTAAGTACATATATTTTTGTAGATTATAGCATGGCTTCTTGATGGTATTCATATAATTCGTCTAAAATAACTTACAAAATGGACAACTCAAGTGCCAGTCATGACTATTTTTTTTTAAATGAGACATTGATACTGATGCCAGAGAGAGAGTCAAACCCTTCCCTTGGACTGTGCTTCCTCCTGCTTAGGGCCTAGGTCCCCTGTAAGGTCACTGAGAGAACAACTCCTGAGCACAGAGCCAGGAGAAAAGCCCTGAGCACTGAGAGATGTGGCCTACAGTCTCCTCAGTAATGCTCCCCACACTCCCCCCTCCCCAATTAAAGACCTACTCTTGCTTACCAAAAAATAAAATAAATGATTTTGAAAGACATCAATGAAGACATCACAACATTAATAAAAAGCTAGAGAACTGAACTTGAAAAACAGGAGGAAAGAGGAGAGAATAAAGAAGAGAGGAGAGAATAGAGAGAAAAAGGGAATGTGCCTGCCACAGAGGCGGGGGTGGGAGTGGGGGTGGGGTGGGGGTGGGGGGAGGGATACTGGGGACATTGGTAGTGGAACATGGGCACTGGTGGAGGGATGGGTACTCGACCACTGTATGACTGAGACGTGGTCACAAAGTGTGTAAGTCTGTAATTGTATCTCACGGTGTTTCATTAGAAAAAATAAAAATTAAAAAAAAATTTAAAAAAGAGAAGAGAAGAGAGAGGGGACCGCTAGTCTTGTCATAGGACGTTGTTTGAAACTGTCAAAGTCCTAATCCAAGAGTTGTCTTGTCAAACTGCTCTTACAAAGTCTCAGCCCTCCAGGGCCCTGGAGCACCCATAGCCATGCTGAGCTTAGCGCCTCTCGTCAACCTTGGAAGAAGATTCAATTTTCAAAATTTAGGCCACACTTGAGTGCCCTAGCAATCAGTCAATAAGACTTAAGCAATGAAAAATTTGCCAAACAAGAAAAATATTTAGATGACCCTTTGAAATAGACTGCCATCATTCATATTTTTAAAATATTGTGTTGGTGGAGGAAGTGATAAAGGTGATACGAGTGATTGTGTTGGTGGCCAGAGAAATAATAAAGTGGATAGCTCATGTGTGCATCTAACAATTTTTTAGAAATTGCATATAAAGTTATTATTCCCAGTTTTCCAAGGCCATAAATTATTTTTTACAATTCTCTATTGAATTCGAACATGATAATACAGAGAACAGAATTAACAAAGTTTTAATATTCAGTATCCAAGTGTGAAAATGATACAGTGACTTGATAACACAAGTATCAGAGACATTGAGGGGAACATAAATAGTTTTGAAAATGTCTGCAGTTTGCCAGGTGGAAGGGATATGTGTTTGGAAAAAAGGTTTCTCTCTTGTTCTTCCTGGTTTCACATAGAATTAGGAAAGTAACTAGATAAATGATTAACGTTATTCTGAAAGCAAAGTGATGAATAGTATTAATTTGAACTGCCAAAGCCTGAATGGGTTTAGTGTATTATTTTTGTTTAAAAGTTGGAACGATAGCACAGCGAGTAGGGCGTTTGCCTTGCAAGTGGCCCACCCGGGTTCGATTCATCCGCCCCTCTCCAAGAGCCCAGCAAGCTACCAAGAGTATCCTGCCCGCACCTCAGAGCTGGGCAAGCTACCCGTGGCATATTCGATATGCCGAAAACAAGAAATAACAAGTCTCACAATGGAGACGTTACTGGTGCCCGCTCAAGCAAATTGATGAACGACAGGACGACAGTGCCATGGTGCAGTGCAGTGTAAGTTGTTTTTGTGGGGCCACAGCAGTGGTACTCAGAAGTTACTACTGGTTCTGTGCTCAGGTATCACTCCTGCTCTTGCTCAGGCGTCCAATGCAGTGTGAAGACTTGAGCCCGTTATGGCTTCATGCAAGGTAAGGGCCTGCAGTACTACTTGGACCTTTATACTCATTAATGGCCCACTTTTAAGGCACAGATATGCTCAGATTTTGGCCAAAATAACAGAGTTCTTGAATTCTTCCTGTTGTTAATCCAGAAATGGTCATTTTTGTAAAAGAAACTAAATGGAATTTTAAAGCAAGACAAAACAACACATAGACACACACATACACACACACACACACACACTCCTATTTGGAATTGTGAACACACATGCATAGAATCTTTGTGCCATTGGTCAACATTCAAGTTTCTCTGAGCAATTTTTTTCTCATTAACAAAAGTCAGATGTTACTGAAAATGTAAACACAACACATCCAGAACTTAGTCAATAAAATCATGACAGAGTTTCCGTTATTTTACAATAAGAAGAATGTTAGGCCGGTCAAATCTTTTCCTTTTCAATTTTAAGATTGTTTAAGATTGCTTTTATGCTATCTGCTGTGACTCTCCACTGCACAGGGAGACTAGAGTATGAATCAAAATAAATAAAATTAATAAGTACTTCACATTATTCAATGAATTTTGTTGGACTTTAAAGTGGGAAATTTAGTATTTCACCATCTTTTCCTTTGGATGTTGAAGTTCCTAATTATTCTTAATATGCAACATTATATTAGCTATTTTGAAAGATGAGTGTCTAAGAATGAAAAGCAATTGTATTTGATAATAATATGATGGACTGACAAATGAATTAGAAATTTGGATCGTCATACAAGTCTTTTACAGCCAGAACTTTACTCATTCTGTAGGGAAACTTGATCTAAACATGTTGAAATACAGTTCTCCACTCTCAACATAAACTTGAAAGTATTTATATTTATAAAGTCTTAATTTACACTTGTAAGATTCATCAGACATATCTGATTATATCACTAAGATATTCTTCATAGTTCATATCTAGATAGTTAAGTGTTTTATAATTTCCCACAGAAGATAAATAGGCATTATTTTCTCATCAGTA